>NW_006399866.1:8618631-8700977 GCF_000299155.1 Elephantulus edwardii | reverse complement strand
TTTGTCTTCTTGATGTTGAGCCTCAATCCATACCGAAGGCTGCAGTCCTTGACACTCTGTAGCAAGCATTTTGGGCCAAGAAGAAAATACAATCTACACACGAGTTCTACAGGATATATCACCCTCGCGTCAGGGACATAACCACTAACTTAAGAGACACTGGTTACAGCATAAGGAATTGTCAGCAGGTGATGTGTTTGGAATCACAGAAGCCAAGAAAGCTTCAGATACAAGCTGTCAGACCAAGGTTTAGACAATGGAAGATAAATGCTGAAGGGAGTGGGTAGAATTGAAGGAGTATCTCGGTGGAGGGTGGAGCTGAGAAATAAGTGGGTCAAGACACTGGGCCAAGGGCAGGGACAACACTGTAATTAATGGTTAACTCCACAATGAGGGATATATCTTTCACTTTCTATAAACTGCTTATCTGTCAGATACTTCTCTAAATCTGAACATTCACATTAAGACAGACTAGAAAGAAGGATTGGTCACCCACTTCCAAAATAGCAGGTCTTTGAAAACCCTATGTACAATAGAACACATGTAGACTAACAGAGAGGGCAACTGAAGTAGAGCTTTCAAGTATGGGAATCTAAAGGAAAAGAACAGTTGTAAGCAGACACTAGTGATTGGAACATGGGATGTGAGAACCATGAATGTAGGAAAATTAGATATTGTTACGAAAGAAATGGAACGCATGAATATTGACATACTAGGCACTGGTGAGATGAGATGGACCGGCATGGGGCATTTTGCGTCAGATGATCATATGCTATATTACTCCGGAGATGAAAAGGCGAGAAAAAATGGGGTTGCTTTCATAGTTAAAAAAGTAATTTCTAGACCCGTCTTGAAGTACAACATTGTGATTGACAAGATAATATCCATATGCTTACCAGGAAATCCAGTGAATACCACTATCATTCAAATATATGCACCAACAACCAGAGCCAAAGAAAAAGAAATAGATGATTTCTACCAACTTTTACAGTCAGAGATCGATCAAACATGCAATCAAGATGCAATGGTAATAATGGGTGACTGGAATGCAAAAGTTGGGAACAGAGAAGAAGAATCAGTAGTTGGAAAACATGGATTAGGTGATGAACGAAGCTGGAGATAAAATGATTGAATTTTGCATGACCAATGACTTATTCATTGGAAATACGTTTTATAAGAAACATAAACACAGGTTATATACGTGGATTTCACCGGATGGTATGCACAGGAATCAGATCGATTACATCTGGGGAAAGAACAGCTGGAGAAGCTCATTATCCGTCAATGAGAAAAAAATTTAAAATGGAGTGGCAAATTAATTTCTTTCTTCTTATTTGGTTTTAGCTACAGGTTGAAAATTTTAGTGTCGATTACAATTTTGTATGAGATAAAAAGAAAAAAAAATCTACCAGCTGAAAAAGGCCTTCTCTAAATGTATAGATTAAGGCCAAGGATTGTACAATGGACTGTCTGTTAAGTTTAATTTTACTAGCCTCAGGTGAAATGTTTTGTCATCTTCATCCTAAATTACCTTTATTAAACTGCCTTGCTTTAGGAGGCACAGGAAAAAAAATACATAGGTGGTATTTGCCATTAATGGAGCTAATTACCAAAAAGGAGCTATTAGCCCAGAATCTCCTCCTGTGTGATTAATGCCTCTGAAAACCCACTGGAGGGTCATCTATGGGTTGGTTCTGACTCTATGGTACACACAACAATAACACAGAGAGTGTAGCTGTTACCCCACAGGCTTGACATTTCCAGGAGGTCCACTAGCAGTTCCTCAGGAGAAAAATAGGCAATCTCCCTATGATTTACAGCCTCTAAAACCCAATAAAGGGTCAGACATGAATCAGTTTTGACTTGGTGGCAATAAGAGCTAAAGAGAGAGATGTGCTTTTAAAGAAGAGATTTGCTATTAATCAAACATAAGGACTTAGAGTTAACTTCTTTAGCAAATTAGAAAACACAGAAAAGCGAATGATACAAAGTATTTTGCTAATGCTTAAACAGAATTTTGCTTGTTGTTGTTGTTGTTGTTGTTATGTGCCATCGAGTCGTTTGCGACTCATAGCGACCCTATGTACAACAGCCCTAAACCCTGCTCTATCCTTTGCCGATCGCATTGCCTCTGACACACCCATCCCGATTACCCCAGTCACTGAATCAATCCACCTCACAAAATTTTGCTTACTGTTAATAAAATGCCTACAAGGCATTTTGTGGGGTTTATTTTTAGAAACACCATTATATAACATGTCTATAAACAACAAAAATTAATGTTTGTTAAAATATGTGTGTGTGTGTTTGTGTGTGTGTGTGTGTGTGTGTGAGACACTGAGTCGAAACTGACTCACAGCTGACTCTCCAGAGAGTTTTCACAGGCAGTAAATCGCATGGGAAGAGAATACCCATCCTTCTTCTACAGAGCAACTGGTGGATTTGAACCAAGTAGCTTCTTACCACTAGGCCACTAGAACTCCCTAAAATATATATGTAGTCAATATATGAAGCAAATAAAAATAATACCGAAAAAGAAAACAACAGATGGCACTTACACAACTGATAGAATAATGAACTGAGGTGATGACAAAATGCTATCAAAGGGGCAACTGCAGGATTTAGAACCTATCTGCTCTATTTGTACCAAGAGAATTCCTCTAGACAAGTCTGAACAAACTGTACAAAGGAATGAGGGGATTCAAAAGACAGGCTTTTCAAAATTGTCACTACATAGCTGTAAGGCTTATAATAATGAATCACAACGTGTTCTTTAGAAAAACATTTTAAGACTATGTTTTCTTCCATTGCTAAGAGAATATAATCTTTTCACCATATAACAACTGTGAGTTCTATTGTTGGATATAGAGGGAAAAATTCAGATATTTTATGTCTGAACTTTTTTCCAACAATTCTTGGAATGTTAGTAATACAGGTTTCAGAAAACTCCATCTGAACCAAATTTGATGCCAAACATTTCATAGTTCTATCCTCATTTGGAACTAACAATTTATAGCCCTAAATGTCCCTAACCCCCAATAAAAGATTAGCTTTCTTAAGTAAAAGAGTACATCTCTTCTGTGTTTTCTTTTTTTATACAAGCCATCTACCACAGGATAAAGTATAGTAAGTGCTCAGTAGATTTCCATTGGAAATGAGTAAATTGTACATGATTCATTTTTTTCAACAACAAAGCTACTCTACTGACAAACAGTATTGAGTACATAAAAGAAAATTAAAAAGCATTAGCAGTCTCTTTATCTAGTCCCATATAACACTTTTTACAGACTTCTGAATATATGTAAATTATGATAAGGTCATCAAAAATTGGTTTAAAAAAACAAAGGTTATCAATAAGCCTCCCTTTGGAGCTGTTTCGTTTCTAGTTAAGCACTGTATGACCATATTCTCTCATGAAAAAGCAGCCCCAAGCCTCCTTTTTGTTCTGACTCTACCCTGGTATTGTGAAATCTGTTACATTACCTGGAATATTCATTATTTTAAAGTAATTTTATATTTCGGAATTTTCTCTCAAGTAGGTTTATGTATTTTTATTGTTGTTATGGGCTGCAAAGTCAGAACTAATTCATAGCTGATCCTCCAGAGGGGTTCCAGAGGCAGAAAATCCCATGGGAGTAAACTGACCATCTTTCTCCTGCAGAACATCTGGTGGACTTGAACCATGTACTTTTTGGTTAGCAACACAACTCCTTACTACTACGTCACCATGTGGTAATTAGACTTACATATAGTAAATAAAAATCAAACCCACGACTCTCAAGTCAGTTCTGATTCAGCAACCCTCCATTGGATTTCTTGAAGCTTTACGGGAGACTGACCATCCTTGTCTTATAGAGCAGCTGGTGGATCAGATCAGTCAATTTTTGGTTCACATCCTGACAAATTACACACCATGGTGCCTTCAGTACATAGAAAGCACATGATACAGACTGAGTAAAGAAGAGGATGTATTGTTTTCTATGTAATTTCCATATATACTAAAGATATTAATAATTTTATACTCAATATTTTTAAAAATTTAATAGGCCCATACCTGTCCTCTTTATTGACTTGAGAATAATATGATCTCTGCCGGATTGCAGAATAGAAGGAGAAGGCCTCATTCAGATAGCTGGTCTCAGAAGTGCGTAGGCTATGAAGAAAAAAATCCATATTTTACATTTCAGAGTGCCTTAAACTCTTCATCAAGAAAACAATCATCTCACCACTATTCCACTGCCCTCTGAGAGGGGATGAGAATGATTTCCCTAAATGTGAATTAGCAAACAATAATCATGTCATCCTTAAAATGTGCAAATTAATGATTATTTTTAAAAGACAGTTGCTCACTGCTCCCAAACCTTAGTCTTCATTTACTGTATTATCTGACATCTCTAATTCATTTATAATTACAGTTTTAAAAAAATCTATCATCCACAAGTATATTTTTTAATTTTTTTATTATATTTTTTTGTGTGTACCATCAAATTGGATCTGACTAGTACAGGAGACTTCCCCTCCTTCTCTAGCAGAGCATCTGGAGGATTCAAACTGCGCACCTCTGGGATTACAGTGCAGCTTCTTGCCACAAGGCCACCAGAGCACCCTTCCACAAGTGTATTTTGAACACTTGTAACATATGCCTGCCAGTAACAAATGCTGAGATGTGAGATTGTGGCTGTGATGGTTAAGTTATGTTAACTTGGCAGGGTCATGATTCTTAGTGGTTCAGCTGTTATGTAATGATATAGTTTGGTTGTAATATACCCAATGGTGTAATGTGGCACTCCAAAAACAATGTAGTCATCCTCCATTTTGGTGAACTGACATGGGGATTGGCCACTTTCCCATAACGCCAATTATTTTGCAAAATGACTTGGTCTTTGGAACCTAACTATGCTGGTGAGGAGTGTGTATATTCTTATTATTTGAAGGTATTTTCCAAACACCATTCTTCATTATTAAATCTTTCCCCCAGAAAGAACCACACCTTTCATGACTTTCTCCAAAGTCATGGATAGTCAACTTTTTGTTTGGCCCATTTCCTTAGTTTTTTACAGAAAATTCTGATGAATACTAATCCAATTATATTGAAGGAATTATGATGATGATTACACTTTATATTTAACATGTTTTGTCTTATAAGGGCCTCAAGAAAATATTCTAACCCCTAGAAAATTTTTTTTTCAATTTAGGTTGTTTATTTTTCATTTCAATGAATAGAAAATTATTTTAAGGTGGGAAATTTTCAGTGGCATACCAAGAGAAAAATACTTAGGAAGAGAAAGGAGTTTTCTTGCCTATAAAATTATAAACGGTCCAAATAATTTTCATGTGTGCTTGATATTATTGATGATGACATTTAGTTCTTTCTGTGACTACAGAGGAACCATTTAGATGATACTGCTCAAAGGCTATAATCAGTTCACAAAACTATCTTTATCCACTTATCTTTTATGTACAGTCCACTAGTATAAATTTTTTGTTGTTTTTATACTCCTGAAAACAACTCATTCATATATACAAGTTGTAACATATATCTGCATATTAAGATTTATGTAAAGCCACTATATCTCTAAGTTTCTTTAGTATTGATCATTAATTTAAATTCAAAATCAAATTTTTTTAAGCTATAAATAAGTATGACAAGAGACTTGTTGGGAAGGCCAGTTGTTCAAGCAAATAATGTTAATTATGGAAAGTCATAAAATAATGCTGTCTTAATCAATTTGAACTTTTATTTGAAACTTAGTGTTTTCCCTCCTAGGAAGTGTGTGTACTCTTTACCTCTGATACAGTGTCCTGTGTTTCAATTAGATATATAGTTTCTTTCCACATTCGATTCACTTACTAATAATGGTAGTAGAGCTGCCCAATCTTGGAAGCAATTTCTCCTATTTGCCATCGCTTCAAGCCATACCGGTTATCCAGAACTTGTCTATTTTATATAGGAGACAAAAAATAAAAAATAAAAAGATCGTAAATTTAAAAAACCCCACGTCAATAAAATCTGTAACTCATCGGGTTAGAAATTAACATCCAATTTATTAAGCTTATTAATTTTTCATGCTATTTCAATTAAATCCAAATAATACTTAAAGATCAATTTACAATGAGGAGAAAGATAAAAAGAAACTCCTTTGAGTTACATTCATGAAAATTCAAAGCAATATCCCTCAAGTAACTCTGGTCGATAAACAACAACAATTTTAGAATAAAACTATAAATAATCTAATCCATGTTGGAGTTAATTGAAATCATTTTAGATAGGTCTTAATTTTTTAAAAAATAGTGCTCTGGGTGAAAATTTACTGAATTAATTCATTTTCCACTTAATAATTTGTAAATAAAGCATTTTATGATATCAGTTGCATTCCTCCCAATATGTCAGCACTCTTTGTTTACACTCCATGTTTCCCATCCATTTCATCCAGATTTTTTATCATCCCCTGCCTTCTCAATTTTTGCTTTTGAGCAAATATCCTTTTCATCTCATATAATTAATCTGGGGTATTTTTTGTGAAAAGAAAAATTTGTATTTAGAATTAGTCAGCTGGGACTCAGTTTAGATGATTCCAATTTTGTTGACAACACCCAAAAGCATTCTATTCAGGAGCACTTTCTCTTCATCAGGCCAAATCAAGGTGTTGACCTTGGCCACCTCAATGTCACAGAGCTTCTGTACAACTTGTTTGATTTGGTACTTGTTGGCCATGATATCCATAATGAACACAAGCTTGTTCTTCTAGCTTGTTCATGGCTGACTCAGTGGTCAGGGGAAAACGTCTTCTAGGGTCACTGTTCTGTGGGAGGATGTATTTGGACTGTCTTCAGTCTCATCGTCTTGGACTGCTAGAAGGTAGGTGACAGGCAGATCTTTTGTGGCTGTGGATGCCCTTCAGGACTGCCTTCCTGGCCTTTAATACCTCTGCTTTGGCTTCAGGTTTGGGAGGGGCAGAGGCTTACTTCTTCACCTTTGGTGACATCTTGGTAAAAAGGGATATTGTTTTAAGAAACATGTTCTTCTCAGGTGCTACTGTTTATTTTATGGGCCTATTATTTAGGTGAAAGGTGAGCTGTTAGAACATCTTTAGTTCAAGGTCTGAATGGTATCAAAGGGGTGCCTCTAGACTCAGTCAGATCATTAAGTCTGATCTTTTTTGTGAATCGATATTTTATTCTAGATTTCTTCCCACTTCATCTGGGACCCTCTGTTGCAATCTCAATCAGAGAGGCTGGTAGTGGAAACCAGGTACCATGTTGTTGTTATATGCCATCAAGTCACCTGTGACTCATAACAAACCTATGTACAACAGCCCTAAACTCTGCTCTATCCTGTGCCAATCTCATTGTCTCTGACACACCTACCCTCATTACCCCAGTCATTGAATCAATCCATCTCAGAGTCTTCCTCTCCTGCGCTGTCCTTCCACCCTCCAAAGCATGATGTCCCTCTCCAAGGACTGGTCCCTCCTTGCAACATGTCCAAAGTATATCAGACAAAGCTTCAGAATCCTTGCTTCCAAGGAGCAGCCTGGCTTAACCCTCTCCAAGACAAACCTGTTCACTCTCTTAGTATATTCAATACTCTTCTCCAGCACCACAGCTCAAAGGTATCAATTCTCCTTCTATCATCCCTAGTCACTGTCCAGTTCTCTGATGATGCATAGCAAGTGATTGCAAAGACCACAGCCTGTATCAGGTGCACCTTAGTCTCTAGATTGGCATGGTCGCCCTTCAGTACTTTGGAAAGGTCCCTAACAACAGACTTTCCCATTGCAATACATCTTTTCATTTCCTGGCTGCCAAGAGTGTTGACTGTGGAGCCGAGCAAACTAAAGCTGTGAACAATCTCAACCTCTTTACTGGCTATTATGATGCTTCCAATTGGCCTAGTGGTAAGAAACTTTTGTTTTCTTAATGTTGAGCTTCAATCCATATTTAAGGCTGCAGTTCTTCACTTTCTATAGCAAGCGCTTCAGGTCCTCTTCAGCAAGCAGGGTTGTGTCATCTGCATTATGCAGGTTGTTGATGAGTCTTTCTCCAATCCTGATGCCACATTCCTCCTCATAGAGCCCAGCATCCCAGATGATCAGTTCCGCATATAGATTGAAAAGTTATGGAAACAGGACACATTCCTGACATATTCCCTTCCCGATTTTGAACCATGCAGCATTTCCTTGCTCTGTTCTGACGACTGCCTCTTGGTCCAAGTACAGGTTTCGCATAGCACAATTAAGTATTCTGGAATTCCCATTATTTTAAAATCTTTATAACAAAATAAACTTGTTTGTTTTCATTTGACTCATAAAGATAAAATATTTTTTTTAAGTACCAAGAGGGGAGGGAGCTCTTTTAGTGGCTAAAAGCTGCATTGCAGTCCCAGAGGTATGCGGTTTGGATCCACCAGATGCTCTGCTGGAGAAGGAGGGGTAATTTCCTCCTGTACCAGTCAGATCTACAAAAAATAATAAAATTTTTTTAAAAAGGACCAAGAAGGGGTTAAAAAAAATCCTCAAAATCATAAAAGTAAAAACTGTGACTACCATGAAATAGAACCTTAATCCTTTAACTATAAAATCCCTTTACCGATGCTGCTGCTGGAACTTCCAAAGCTTGGTGTAAACATCAAAAGTTCTTCCAAAATAGGACTGCCACTGCTTCTGTCCATATTGTGGCAAATCTCTGTAATAACAAATAAATACATTTGAGTGTTAACTCTCTTAGGTTATTTTGTAATTAAGTCTTGTGAGGGTAAAAATTGGATAGATTTAAAGCATTTGCATTCAGGCTTTTAAAAAAAAATGTAACCGTTGGAACAGAAATAGTTCTTTAACAAGGATCCAGGATATGTTATTTCCTCATCCTGCCGCCTCCCTCTCGGATGGTTAATTTTTAGTCTCTTTTGTAGACATCTCTCCCAGGAAGATTCTATCCCTTTCTTTTTTTTCTCTCTCCCTAGGTGACCTTATTCACATTTTCCTATATACTGTTAGCTTCCAAGTGTTCGTATTGAACTAAGAACATTGCAGTTTAAAAATACAGCTTTAGGAATATATTTGAAAGTAGCTGTGTAGGTAATACTATTGTTTCAATTATTATATTTTCTTCCCATAAAAAAAATACATCCCTATCCTTGGGCTTGGTAACTTACAGTACATGCTTTTGATATTTCTCTATCCGAATAGTACTGGCCTTGGAAATAGAACATACTGTAGTCAACGAATATAACTGTTTGCTATCAATGCCAATTTTGAAGAGCTCCAAGAGATGTTACATGCTCCCTCACTTTTATTTTCCCTCTGGCGTTAGGTATGCTCCTCAGCCTAAAACCCATAGTAAGACATAGTTAATGGAGTCACAGAACTGGTACCAATTTGTGGCTAACATGAAAGGTAGAAATAAATTTTTACCATATGAGATAATAAAATAATGGTATTACTTAATATAGAAACTGTTTTTAAAAGCAAAATGGTACAGAAACCAAATTTACCAATAAAGTATTGCTGTAACAAACAGTTAAAATATGTGGCATTAAAATACAAATATAGATATAGATATATCGATATGGATATAAATATATCTATATATGGTAGTGGTATGGTAGTGGCTTTGAGTCCAAGTGGTTAAGCAGCAAGACATTGTCCCTAGTAGCAAGAAAAATTACTACCTACATAATGCAATGGAAAAATATCATTTGTCTTCATTAAACTGAGAACTGGATAATGTTGCTAATATACTTAGGGATTTATACAAAAAGGCCTTGGATTTGATTATGGATTAAAGAAACTGAATGTATATTAAAAAAAAAAAAAAGACATGCTGCTGTTGTTGGTGTTATGTTCCTTGAAGTCCTAACTTCTGGTACTTTTGAACATGACCTTTCAGACGTAAGGTCTTTAAAGATACTATCAGTTAAGTTAAAACAAGATTACACCAAAGCAGAGTGGATTATAATCCAATCTGAGCTGTTGTTGTTAAGAGCCATCAACTATGATTTGCAGAGAACAATAGATGGAAGCCTTGCACTATCCTGCACCATCCTTGTGATCTGCTCGAGCGCATTGTTGGAACCTGTGTCAATCTCTCTTCCTGAAGGTCTTCCTCTCTGTCACTGACTCTCTAATTTTCCAAGAAAGTGGACTTCTGTCCTATGTAAGTGAAGAGATACAGAAATACAGAGGGGGCTAGCAGTCACATGACGATATAGCTTGCAAGCTAAGAACACTGGTTTGTAGAAAGGTATTGAACAGATCTCTCCTTCAAAGTCTCATGAGGAATCATTATAACCAATATCTTGATTTCAGACTCCCAGTTTCTATGTTTTATTACAGCAGTCATAGGGAAGTAATACATATTTGATTAGCTGGGTTAAGAAAAGGCTCTGGCAAGACAAATGAACAAAAAGTAATTGGCTGATTAACCAAGAGTGAAAAGAAAAGAGTATCCATAATTACAAAAGAGTATCCAAAATAACTCTCTTATTTCTCAAACTGAAACTTAACAGAAGTTTTCATGCCTAACTGTAAAATATACAATTGAAAACTGCTGGCTATAAATGTGCATTATGATTCAGCTTCATACTTAGGGCAAACACTTTGATAAAGCCGATAAGTAGAATATCACATGATATTCATAATTAAATCTAAAAGAGAAAAAACTTGACTCAAAAAGGCTGCTCAAATTAAGAAAATTAAGAACAGGAAGAGAAAACTTGAACAATGTAAGAATCAAACTAACACTAGGCTTTTCTTCAGAAATACTGCATTTTATTTCCCATATGCCTTTCTTGCCAATTTTTGCTGTTGAAGCTAATGATTTTTCAAATTTATCTCAGTTTCTTTTATCATTTTCAGAGATAAAGTCTTAAGGAAGATGTCACCACTCCCTGTTCTTTTTGTTTGTTTTACCAACAGATAATTTATTAAAATAGTGGATTTAAGAATAAGAATCTTCACTGGTGACCTGAACCTCTACTCCAGGCTCAGTATCTGTTTATGGATCTCAGAAGTGTGCAAGTCAACAAGTCTCTTGTGAATCTTCATCCTGGAAACAATCCCAGTTCTGAGAACTTCACCACAACGGGCTTTCCTTGAAGGAATTCTCTCAGTCCTGAAAGACCCTAACCAGACCCTTCACCTTGAGGTGTCTCTAATCAACTCAGCACACACCGTTTGCAGGGATTTTACACACTGGGACTGGTCAGAGAAATTCTAACCCAGTGAATGGTCACCTCTGGTTCCACCAGTGTCTTTCCAGTGACCTGAAAAGTCATGGCTGCAGCATGGCTTCCTGACTGACTAGATCCCCACGAGAGTGAATGGCAGGAGGAGGACTAAGTGAATGAAGCCATGTTCAGTAGTGAAGTTTAGCAGCAACCACATGTCTTCCTCAAAGAGGCTCACTTCTCCCTGTGTGTGTGCAGACACACAGGTGGAAGAGCGAGCTCTCATGGAAGGAAGTTTTGCAACTCATCCAACAGTTCTAATCCACCAGGGACTCCTAAGGCAAAAAATGGGCAAATCGCAGCCCCTGAAAAACTGCTGAAGGATCATAGCATCAGCTATGAGTCAGTTCCAATTCAACTGCTTTTATGACTTTAATGACTGCTCAATGACTTTAATGAGATGTAAGAAAGGTGACCCAACAGAGTGCGGAAATTATTGAACAATATCATTAATATCACATGCAAGCAAGATTCTGCTGAAAATGATCCAAAAACAACTGGAGCAACACGTCAGAGAACTGCCAGATGTGCAGGCTGGATTTAGAAGAGGCCGTGGTACTACAGATATTATAGCTAATGTTAGATGGATCTTGGCAGAAAGCAGAGATTGCCAGAGGAATGTCTATCTATGTATCATTGACTACGCAAAGGCTTTAGACTGTGTGGACCACAACAAGCTATGGCTGACTCTGAGAAGAACAGTAATCCTAGAACATGTGATTGTGCTTATGCAAAATCTATATTTGGACCAAGAGGCAGTCGTCACAGCAGAGCAAGGAGATTACTATATGGTTAAAAATGGGGAAGGGTATGCAGCAGGGATGTATTCTGTCTCCATACCTTTTCAATCTGTATGCAAGAGATCATCTGGGATGCTGGGCTGTACAAGGAGGAATGTGGTGTCAAGATTGGTGGAAGATTCATCAAGAACCTACTTTATGCAGATGACACAATCCTGCTTGCTGAAACTGAGGAGGACCTGGAGAACTTGCTGCAGAAGGTCAAGGGCTGCAACCTTCAATATGGATTGAAGCTCAACAACAATAAAACAAAGATTCTCACCACTTGGCCGATTGGCAGCATCATAATGGATGGTGAAGAGACTGAGATAGTTAACATTTTTAGTTTGCTTGGCTCCAGAGTCAACACTCTCAGTACCAGCAACTAGGAAATCAAGAGATGAATTGCATTGGGAAAGTCAGCTGTCAGGGACCTCTCCAGAGTACTGAAGAGCAACGACATCAGGCTGGAGAGTAAGGTGTGCCTGATCTGGGTCATAGTCTTCGCAGTTGTGTTCTATGAGTTGGAGAGCTGGACAGTGACTAGTGATGATAGAAAGAGAATTGATGCCTTTGACCTGTGGTGCTGGAAAGAGTGCTGAGTATACCATGGACTAGGAGAACAAACAGGTTTGTCCTGGAAAGGGTAAAACCAAGCTGCTCCTTGGAGGCAAGGATTCTGAAGCTTCGTCTGACATACTTTGGGTATGCTGCAAAGAGGGACTAGTCCTTGGAAAAGAACATCATGTTAGGAAGAGCAGAGGGACAATGCAGGAGAGGAAGACCCTGATGAGATGGATTGATTCAGTGACTGGGGTAATGGGACTAGGTGTGTCAAAGACAGTGAGGTTATCACAGGACAGAGCAGAGTTTAGGGCTCTTGTGCATAGGGTCGCTATGAGTTACAAGGGACTCAACGGCACATAACAACAAACAACAACAAGGGGAAGAATTCTTGTCTTTGAGCCAATTACATTTGAGAATTTAACTCATCTTCACTGGAACAAGGTGTCATCTAGGACAGGGTTCAAATCTGCTCTTCCTAGGGTTGCTAAGATTCATACGTCATTCAAAAGCACCTAAAAACAAACACCAAAGCAATATTTCTGCTAACTCTCCTTCCTTTCCAGTAAGAGTAAGTCTAATCGTTTTCTCACATCTACACATGGATTATAGTTCTAAAGTACTCTAGAGTATTTAGTAGCAGATCAGCGGATAAGGAGACCTTCACATTATCTCTGCAACCTGCTTGTCTACAGACTGCCTCCCCATTACCAGAAAATTCTTCATGTCTCTGTCCCAAATAATAATGCTGCAACAAGTGGATTTTACAGCTCAACAATGTGACAGAGTTACTGCTACAGCTGTCTCATAAAGCAGTAACCTGATTTAGGTGAGCAGGTACAGTTTTGTGGTAGCTGATTTCATCAGTTAACTTTTGCTGCCTAACAAGCCACTTCAGAACTCAGAAGCTGAAAATAAAAACCATTTATTAGCTTGCAATTTTGCAGGTTGGTAATTTGAGCTAGATTCAGTTGAAAGTTTTCTCGTGGTTTCAGCCAAACTCACTCATGCAAATGTGAACAGGTGGTGGTTAACGGTCACTTGCACTTATCCTGGACTCCCTGGCCTCCAGCAAGGGTTCTTGCCACACGTATTTCCCATCAACCAGCAGGTTAGCTTGAGTTGTTCACATGAGAGGAATGACATGATTCTTCAGAGCAGCAAAGGAGAGAACAAGCTCTAATGGGCATTTTTCTGTGAAAATCTCTAATGCTTCATCCTTGCTATTGTCTCATTGGCCAAAGCAAACCTCACAGCGAAGTTCAGTGTTTTAGGGGAACCCCCAGGTAGGAATGCACAAAAGAGTATTAATTAATTCTGCCCTGTTTTTGTTGTTATGTACTATCACGTCAGAACTGCCTTATAGCTGGCGCTACAGCGGTTTTCAAAGGCAGTCAACAGCACTGGAGGGGACTGACGATCTTTCTTCTGTCGAGCCACCGGTGGATTTGAACTATGTGTCTTTAGACTGGCAGCACCAACTCCTGCCAACTAAACTACCAGAACTTCTAATGTGCTCACAGAATCCTACAAACTGCAACCTGAGGCTTGAATGCATTCTTCAGTTCTTTCAACCTGAGAAATATCAAGTGTGTTCTTCCTTTTTGCTTTTCTAACTCCAGGTCTTTCCTGAGTTTTACTACAATACTCTGCTTTGTCTTCTTGAGCCACTGAATAGAAATCTTCAATTCAGCTGTCTCACGTCATCATTTTCCCCCATTTATTACAGCTTCTCTAAAGTCTAAAACAATTTCAAAGTCTCTTTTCACATCCATTTTAGTCTTTCTCCCTCCCATTTCCAACCTTTTAAATATAGGGAGTTCTGGTCGTTAGTGCTAAGGAATTGCCAATGCAAAGGTAAGTGGTTCAAAGATGGGCAATCTCCTGTGTGACTTACTGCCTCTGAGAACTCACTGGCAGATCAGCTATGAGTCGGTTTTGACTCAATAGTGTACAATAAAAACCTTTTAAAGATATTTTTTTATTTCATCATACATGATATCTTTTATTTCACCCTACAATTCATCTGGTCTTTGTTTTTTAGTGTTCAGTACATCAAATATATTATTGAGATGGTCTGGTCTATAAAGTCACTTGCAGGACCTGGAAATCTATGAATCTACTTTTCTATGCATATGTTACTTTTTCTATTATTTATTCAAATAGATCACATCCTATATAATGTTCTGCAACTTGTTTTTAAAATATATCAGGTTTCTTTTAATTCTATTAAAAGCAATCTACATGTTCAATGCAATCCCAATCCAGATACCAAATGCATTTTTTTCAAGGAGATTTAAAGGGAAATTATCAAATTTATTTGGAGAGACAAGAAACCCTGAATAAGTAAAATACTTCTGAGAAACAAAAATGAGGTAGGAGGCGTAGCACTCCTTGACCTCAAAACCTACTACACAGCAGTGGTTAACTAAACAGCATGGTACTGGTACAATAACAGGCACAAAGACCAATGGAACAGAATTGAGAACCCAGAAAGAGTCCCAGCTATCTATGGTCAAGTGATATTCGACAAGGAAATCAAAGCTACCAAATGGGGAAATGTTAATCTCTTCAACAAATGGTGCTGGCAAAACTGGAATTCCACTTGCAGAAAGCTGAAACAGGATCAACATACAAACATACACAATACACCATACACAAACATCAATTCAAGGTGGATTAGAGACCTGTGAGTAAGTCTAAAACCATAATGTTCATAAGAGACAAACAGGGATCAAGCTTAGAAGTGCTAGTCCAAGGTGTAAAGAGACTGCCAAATATAACCAGAAATTCACAATGTAAGAGGATAAAATTGATGCATGTGACCTTCTAAAGATTAAATCCCTGTGCATATCAAAAACGTTTTCTAACAGAATGAAAAGAAAACCTACAGACTGGCAACAAACATTTGGTAATACCATCTCAGACAAGAGTCTTATAACAAAAATTTGCAGAATACTCCTGGGCCTCCACAAGAAAAAGACTGATAACCCAATTTCAAAATAGGCAAAAGACACTGAAAGAATTTTAACAGAGGAAGATATTCAAATGGCAAACAGACACATGAAGAAATGCTCCAAACCACTGGCAATAAGAGAAATGCAAATCAAAACCACAATAAGTGCACACCCATGTTTATTAAGGCTTTGTTCACAATAGCAAAGAGGTGGAAACAACCCAAGTGCCCATCAACAAATGAATGGATAGAGAAGGTCTGGTATATTAACACAATGGAATACTACACAGCATTGAAAAACAAGGAACTTGTGAAATATTATGCAAAATGGATGACCCTGGAGGACATTATGCTGAGTGAAATATCACAGTTACAAAAGGGCAAATATTGCATAGGGCCACTGTTGTAAAACGGGACTGACATCAGGGTTGAGGGAAGACAGGAAAGGAGGAGAGGAATGATGCATATTGCATTGAAACAGATGAGGGTGAGAACTGTTTAAAAGGGACATATGAATGGGTATTCTTGTCATTACAGAAGTCCAGAATGAAGGCTGCATAGTGGAGTGAACTTGGGGGGAGGGATTGCATAACAATGAAAGAGTTTTTCTTTTTCTTTTCAAGATGAAGGGTGAATTGGGGGGTAGGGAGTGGGTAGGAAGAAGAGTGCAACAATGAATGACTGGAAATCCTAAGTCTCTGTAAACTTTCATTAAAATTAATTAAAAAAAAACACCCAAGAACGCACAATGAGATAGATACCATCGCACTCCAATAAGAGTGGCAAAGTTTAACAGGGCATCAATTTAATAGATGTTGGGGATGATGTGGCAAGAAAGGAACTCTTACACATTGTTGGTGGGACTGTAAAATGGTATAACCATTCTGGAAGGCATTTTGGTGCTTCCTCAAAAAGCTGGACACAGAAATTCCATATGACCCAGATATTCCACTACTTGGAATATACTCTGAGAATATGAGAACTGAGGCACAAACTGAGATTTGTATACCAATGTTCATAGCAGCATTATTCACCATCACAAGAACATGTCCAACCACAAACAAATGGACTAAGAAATTATGGTACATTCACACAGTGGACTACTATACAGCAAGCAGGAGCAATATATTTGTAAATTATTACCTAACTTGAGAGGAACTGGAGAGCATTATGCTGAGTGAACTAACTCAGTCCGAAAGGATGAATATTTTATAAAACCATTATTGTAGGATGAGTATAAGAATCCAGGAGGGGTGGAAGAGGTTGGAAGCAAAGGGATGAGGATGTGCCGGGGGAGAGGGGGGATAAATCATTGGGTTGTATACTTTAATGGATGGGGGGATGAGGAAAATGGAAATAATCTGTTCCAATATGTATTCTAATTCTGTAAATAAACTAGTTGTTGTTGCTGTTATGTGCCTTCAAGTCACCTGTGACTCATAGAGACCCTATGTACAAGAGTCCTAAACTCTGCTCTATCCTGTGCCAATCTCACTGTCTCCAACACACCTACCTTGATTACCTCAGTCACTGAATCAATCCACCTCACAGATGATCTGCCTGTCCTGTCCTGTCCCTCCACCCTCCCAAGCATTACATCTTTCTCCAAGGTCTGGTCTCTCTTTTCAACATGTTCAAAATATGTCAAACGAAGCTTCAGAATCCTTGCCTCGAAGGAGCAGCCTGGTTTAACTCTTAGGATATAAACTAGTAGAGAGAAAAAAAAATCTATTTTTTCTTTAACTTTATTCAAATAGATCACATCATATATAATGTTCTACAACATGTCTTTTAAATACAACAGGTTTCTTTTAACTCATATAAGATTATATTAGTATTTCAAGATACATTTATTATAATGTATTATGAACCAATTTATTTCACAAATCCTTTCCTATAAATTGATATTTATAGCTTCAAACTTTTCACTTTTTTTTTTATGTGTGTACCGTCAAATTGGATCTGACTGGTACAGGAGGCGATTGTTCCTCCTTCTTCAGCAGAGCATCTGGTGGATTTGAACCGCGTACCTCTGGGATTGTAGTGCAGTTTCCCAAACTTTTCACTTTTAATAAATACTACAATAAACATCTTTATAGTAATCAATTTAATGAGGTATGCTATATGATTGCAAGGTAAATTCTGTAAATGAAATTAAAAGATGGGAGAGGATTTATATTTCTGCACAAGATGTTAATACAATGAGTAAAGAAAGAAAAAGGTTTTCGTAGCCTTAAATATGCAAGCAGAATTATTTTCATTATTATGAAAATAATGAGCTATTATTTGTGCTTTTAAATTCATTTCCATTATTTTCATAAATAAAAATGAGTATTAGATTACAGCTTAACTACACACTAGCTTCCAGCAGTTATTTCAGATTTTCATCTTTTTTATATCTTCATAGATTTTATAGTGAGAAACTGCATTGTTGTATTTATTAGCTGTAATTGAGTCATCAGCTATTCATAGCAAACGTATGAACAAATAATCAACATTCCCCTATTCTGTGTCATCCTTTACATATTTCATATGCTTGAATCCATTGTTACAGTCACTGTGTCAGTCAACATGTGGATGAGTTTCACCATCATTGCCTCTAAGGAGAATCTTCATTGCACTATCCTTTAAGTTGCTGCTGTTATGTGCCATCGAGTCACCTGCCATTCACAGCGACCCTATGAACAATACCTCTGAAGCCTGGTCTATCCTGAGCCAGGCTCACCGACTCTGACACACCTACTCCCATTGCCCTAGTAACTGTATCAATCCACCTCATCCGGGGTCTTCCTCTCCAGTACTTACTGTCCCTCCACCCTTCCAAGAATTACGTCCTCAAAATAAGTGAGATGGAGCATCAAAATCCTAGCCTCCAAGTATAAGTTTGGTTTCACCCTCTCCAAGGCAGACCTATTTGTTTTTGTGTCAGTCCATGGTATATGTTCAAAATTTTTCTCCAGGACCACAACTCAAAGGCATCAATTCTTCTATAATCCTTAGTCATTATCCAGCTCTCTGATTTATAGGAAGTACTGAGAAGACCATGGACTGAATTAGGTGCACCTTAGTCTCTAGTCTGACATCGTTGCTTCTCAGTACTCTGAAAACATTCCTGACAACAGATTTAACTAATGTAATTCTTTTGTCAGTCTATGGGATGTGCAGTATTCTTCTTCAACATGACAACCCAAAGCCATAAATTCTTCACTGTCTAACTTTCAAATGCATAAGAAGTAACTGAAAAGATTATGACTGGGATAAGATGCATCTTAGTCTTTAAACTGACATCCTTGTTTGTAGCACTTTGGTGCAGCCTCTGACAGCAGATTTTCGAAAGTCAACATGTCTTCTGATTTCTTGACTACTGCTTTTATGAGGGAGGTCTGGTGGTCTAAAGGTAAGAAATTGCTTTGCAATCACAAAGACATGTGGTTCAAATCCACCAACTGCTCCACAGAAGGATGCGCCATCTCTCCTTGTGCAATTTACTGCCTCTAAAAACCTGCTGAAGAGTCAGCTATGAATCTGTTCTGACTCACTGGTACAGAACAACTGCTTCCACAAATGATGACAGATCCAAGTAAAATTAAATTGTTGGCAACTTCATTCTTTGACGCAATTGTCATGATGTTGAGTATTGGTCCCACCCTGAGGACTTTTCTTAATACTGAGATATAATCCATATTGAGGGCTGCAGCAAGTGATTTCAGTCCTTTTTACTTGGAGTAAACAATATTATGTCATCTGTACAACAGGTTGTTGATGAGCTTTCCTCCAATCCTGATGCCACATTCTACATATAGTCTAGTTTCGCAAATGATTTACTTTGCATATAGAGTAAATAGATATGGAGAAAGGATATAACTCTGATGAAGATCTTTTTGGATTTTAAACCACGTAGTGTTCCCTTGTTCTGTTCTAACAACAGTTACTTGATCTAGGTATAGGTTTGACTTTGGGTTTAGCACAATTAAGTGTTTTAAGTGTTCTGGATTTCCAATCTTCTTACCTATAACTTGTTATGACTTGTTTGACAGTCAAATGCCTTTCAGACAGTCAGATGTCTTTGTATAGTCAATAAACACAAGTAAATATCTTTCTAATATTCTCTGCTTTCAAGCAATAGTCACTTGATATCAACAAAAGTATCTCCTTCCAAAGCCTCTTTTGAATCTAGCTTGACTTTCTGGCAATTCTGTGGGGTTTTTGTCTCTTTTTTTAATTTTTATTTTATTTGTGTGTGTGTGTGTGTGTGTGTGTGTGTGTGTGTGTGTGTGTGTGCCGTCAAATCGGATCTGACTGGTACAGGAGGAGATTGCACCTCCTTCTCCGGCAAAGCATCTGGTGGATTCGAACCACATAGCTCTGGGATTGCAGTGCAACTTCTTGCCACCAGAGCTCCCTGCAAGTATGTGTTTTTGGTTTGAGTTTGTTTTTTTCTTTTCTTCACTATTGGTATTTTTAATTTTTTGAAAGTATTTTTTTATTTTAATGAACATTGACAGAGACTTTGGATTTCCATTCATTCATTGTTGCACACTTTCCTCGCTCCCCTCCCCTCCCCCAGCTTGCTTTTCTCTTTGAAAAGTAAAAAAAAAATATTCTTTCATTATACAATCCCCCCACCCCCAAATCCATTCCATTATGCAGCTTTCATTCTGGACTTTGTCATGACAGTAATACCTAATCATATATTCCTCCTAAAGAGTTCTCTCTGTCTTCTGTTTCAATGCAGTATACATTATTTATCTTCTCTTAGTTTCCCCCCAACCCCGATGTCAGTCCTGCTTAACAACAGTGGCACTATGCAGTATTTGTCACTTTGTGACTGAGATATTTCACTCAGCATAATGTCCTCCTGGGTCACCCATTTTGTATAATATTTCATGAGTTATTTGTTTTTTTCAATGCAATGTAGTATTCCATTGTGTGAATGTACCACAGCTTCTCTATCCATTCCTTTGTTGATGGGCACTTGGGTTGTTTCCAACTCTTTGCTATTGTGAACAGAACCACAATAAACATGGGTGTGCATCTATCTGGTTGTGTGGAAGTTCTTGTTTGTCTAGGGTCTATTTCCAGTAGTGGAAGTGCTCGGTCAGATGGTATTTCTATTTCCAACTTTTTGAGAAAATGCCAATATGCCTTCCATAATGGTTGTACCATTTTACACTCTCACCAATAGTGAATAAGGGTTCCTATTTCTCTGAAACCTTGCCAGCATTTGTGGTTTGCTGTTCTGTTAAATTTTGCTATTCTTATTGGGGTGAGATGATATATCATACTTGTTTTGATTTGCATCTCTCTAAGAGCTAGGGATTTTGAATATTTCTTCATGTGTTTGTTAGTCATCTGAATGTATTCTTTAGTGAAGTGTCTGTGCCCATTTTTCAATTGGGTTCTTTACCTTTATCTTGTTGTGGTGTAGCAATTCTCAATTAATGTACTGTTCCAGTAATTTTAAAAATAATCTTCAAGAAGATTTTATTTACATTTAATATTACTGATATTGATAATTTCCAGTCTGTTGCATCACCTTTTTTGGGGGAATGGGAACAAATATAAATCTCTTCTAGTCACTTGGCCAGGCAACAGTCTTCCATATCTGTTGGCAGAGACTGGTCAGCATATGTAGGCTTGCATCTGTTTCCTGAAACACCTCAATGTGTATGCTATCAATTCCTAGGACACATACTACTTCAGCCTAAAAGGTTAGCCCTCCATACCAACTCCATACCATTCATCAGCAGTTTATTTCTCAAAATGGAGGGGTTTTGTTTGTTCACCTTTAAAAAGGATTTTGTAGTTTATTAATCCTCTAGTGATAAAACCTGACAGTCTACACAAATCAAATGACTGGAGAATGTTTACTCCTTTTTGCCAGCTCCCACGTTGGCCTTCACAGTCCCCTTGACTTTCTTCATCCTGGTTTTGTACTCCTTACCCTGTTTCCTTGACATCTTTTTCTTCTTATATAGGCTATGTTGTGCAAGTCTGTGTTTGGGTTCGTTTTTCTTGGCAAAACCTAAGGAGTCGTACATCATACCAAATTCCATCATCTTGTCACCACCAAAGTGGGTTCTGAATCCAAACACAAAGATGACATCTGCTGTGGTCTTGTATATTTTTCCTAGATTTTCTCAAATTTCTGTCTTAGGAATGGTTGCCTTCCCAGGGTGAAGAACATCAATAACCATTTGCTTCTCCTGCAGCAGTATGTTGGTCACGAACTTCCTGGTCTGTATCACTGCGTCATTCATGAAGGTGGCCTTCACTAGTGCAGTTGGAGAGGAATAGAAGACTCCTTCTCACCAACCAAGCATCAAAACAGAGGTTTTAAAAAATTTTCTCGTTTTCTTTCTTTCATTTAAATGTGATTTTAACCAAAATTTATAGGAGAGTTGAAATTCATTCATTAATTGTTGTGGTTGCACATTTTCCTCCCTCCACTTCCTCTAGTTCACTTTCTTATTTAAAAAAAAAAATTCATTCATTGTTTACAATGTAAAATTTTCTCACTTTCTAAAGGTAAATCCGATGGTCATTTCCCACACCCCCAAATGAGATTTAGATGCTATATACAAAGTACTATTTAATAACAGAATCTAAAATTAACTTAAGGTAGTTTGTAAGGTCTGTTAGACAAATCCTTCTACTAGTTAGAGCTTGAATCAGGTTTTAAACTCTGAATATATCATTTGGTCATTAATGCTGTCAGTAGAGATGGAGAATTAATGATCCACAGAATTAAATTAAATGAGGTTCTGTGAAAATTACCCTGTAAGTTAAATGACCCTATATTTCACATTTTGGAGAGGTTATAAATTAGCTGCTATGTTCTATTTCCAAGAGGGCTTTTTCTTTAAACAAAGTAAAAATAACAAAGCTAATCAATCTCTCTTACTCATTCTCTTTTCTTAGTGCTTCCTCTAATCAACGGAAGTTCAAAGAATAAAGAAGTAGGCTGAGTAAACACTTAAATATCTGATTCTCAGAGGTGTTTCAAATGTCCCTTAAAATAAGCTTTTAAAATAAATAAATAAATAAAATATTTAAGTATTTTTATAAAATAATTTTGTTCTTATTATTTAAATAATGAAAATCATTAAGTAGAATAAAGAAATTTTTTTAAATAAATACATAAAATGAAAAATTTTGCTGTTATGATTATGTTTAAAAGCTTCTTTTTTGATCCGGTCCTTAAATTGTCAGCTTTCCTAAAATATGTGGGTGTATATGAATTACATACAGATACACAAGCTAAACAGCCCGACAATTCATGTCTAAAATATTATAGAGTTGTGATTCAAATTCAGATTTTTCTGAACCCTATTTTAATGGGTTTTTTTCCTCTCCAACATACAGGAAAAAAAAAACCTAGATTCTGATTTTAAATTAGTGAAGTTCCTTTCTAGTACTGTATTCATCTCCCCAAGAATAGGGACACTATTAGTCTAAAACAACAAAACAAATATAAAATTCACTGTTCGATGAATCAATCCTAGCTCATAATAAGCCTCTATCAGATTTCCAAAGCTATAAACATTATTAAGAGGAAGCTGGACATCTTTTTTCTCCTGCAGAGTGGGTGGTGGATTCAAACCAACAGAGACAGAGACAGGTAGCTTTTGGATAGCAGAGCAACGTGCTACAGACTATGCCCCCAAAGCCGCAAAGGGCAAGGAAAATCCCAGCTTCTCTAAACAAGGTTTATAGTCAAGGAGCACACTGCTTCATTTGCACATTCTTAACACTTAAAGGATTGTATTTTGGGAAGATCTTTGTTTTAATTCATCAAATGTGTTTAAATCCATGAGTTTATTACAATACTAAAAACAAAGCAAAATCATTGGTCAACATTGGAGGATGATAAAAAACACATTCATTATCTTAGAAACTGGTAAAAGGAAGGAAAGAATTAAGTATTCATCCATTTTTCCTATATGCTGTTAATTGTAACTAAATGGTAAATGAGAGAAAGCAGATATATTTGAGATGCTGCTCATGGAGGGTATCTACAAGGCTGGTGTTGATCTATGTACACTTGGTTTTACTTGCTCACTGGAATAGTGGTGATAAAAATATTTGTCTTACAATAAACTATTAAGGTCTATCTATACTTTATTTTTAAAATACGTATTATTCTTTGAAATTAAATAGTTTTAAAACAGATTGTCTTGACATATAAGAAAAATGGAAAATATGAATTGCTCAGTAAACGACAAACCTGTGTTGTCTAAATATAACAGCCATTAGTCCTGTTTACAGAGTTCTGGTGGCACAGTCCATAGCAAATTGCACCACTAACCCAAAGCCTTCGCATATATGGGAGTTCAAAATAACTAACCACTCCATGGGAGAAAGATGAGCAGTGATTAGAAAATTGTAATTTATAGCCTCAGAAACCCAGTGGAGTTGATTTGGAAGTAATATTAAGTGAGTGTGTAAGCCATCAATGCATACTGAAATGGGGCCAACCTAACTGAAATAGATGTAAGTATAAAATAATCACTATTTCGAAGATTTAGTATTTTTATAAAATATTAATCAATATGTTGATTTTTATGGCAACAAAATATTTTATATCTAAGTCAAATAAGGCTGACTCTGAGAAGAATGGGAATCCCAGAACACTTGATCGTTCTAATGCGAAACTTATACTTGGACCAGGAGGCAGTCGTCAGAACAGAGCAAGGGAACACTGCATGGTTCAAAATTGGGAAGGGTGTACGCCAGGGATGCATTCTATCTCCATACCTTTTCAACCTATATGCAGAACAGATTATCCGGGAGGCTGGGCTCTATGAGGAGAAATGTGGGGTCAAGATTGGTGGATGATTTATCCACAATCTGCGTTATGCAGGTGACACAACCCTGCTTGCTGAAACTGAGGAGGACCTGAAGCGGCTGCTGCAGAGTGTCAAGGACTGCAGCCTACAATATGGATTGAGGCTCAATGTCAGGAAGACAAAGATTCTCACCACTGGACCAATTGGCAGCATCAGGATGGATGGTGAAGAGATTGAGATTGTTCACAGCTTTAGTTTGCTTGGCTCCATAGTCAACAGTCTTGGCACCAGCAGCCAGGAAATTAAAAGGGGCATTGCCATGGGAAAGTCTGCTGTTAGGGACCTCTCCAAAGTGCTGAAGAGCAATGGTATCTCTTTGGAGACTAAGGTGCGTTTGATACAGGCCATGGTCTTCGCAATCACCTTTATGCATCAGAGTTGGACAATGACCAAGGAGGATAGAAGGAGAACTGATGCCTTTGAGCTGTGGTACTGGAGAAGAGTATTGAGAATACCATGGACTGCTAGGAAAACAAACAGATTTGTCCTGGAAAGGGTTAAACCGGGTGGCCTCTTGGAGGCAAGGATTCTGAGGCTCCGTCTAACATAGTTTGGACATGTGAGGAGAGACCGGTCCTTAGAGAGGGACATCATGCTTGGGAGGGTGGAGGGACAGCGCAGGAGAGGAAGGCCCTCTATGAGGTGGATTGATTCAGTGACTGGGATAATTGGGATGGGAGTGTCAGAGACAGTGCGATTGGCACAGGACAGAGCGGAGTTTAGGGCTATTGTACATAGGGTCGCTATGAGTCGCAGGCGACTCAACGGCACATAACAACAACAACAACAAGTCAAATAAAATACCTCTTAAAATTAATTTTTTACAGGTGACTGCTAGAAAACTCACAATTACTGTGAGTTACTGTGATTCATAGTAAATTTCTACTGATGAACATTTCTCTAAGACTCAGAGTCACAGACTGAATTATGTTTTACAAAAATTTATACTGAAATTCTAACTTCTAGAATGCAACTTTGTTTGAAAATAGCATCTTTGAGGGATCTCTGGTGGTCTAGTGGCAGGAAGCGTCATTGCAATCGCAGAGGTGTGCGGTTCAAATCCACCAGATGTTCTAATGAAGGAGGGGCAATCTCTTCCTGTACCAGTCAGATCTGATTTGACGGTACACACACAAAAATAATAAAACAAAATAAAAATATTTTTTTAAAAAAAGAAAATAGAATCTTTGAAGATAGCAACCTGAAGTAATAATAAAATAGGACAAGTCTCTATCCAATCAGAATAACATCCTATAAAAAAGACATACAAGAGAGAAAATAACCGAACCTCTATCTTTCCCAGCATGATGTCTTTTTCCAAGGGCTGACAACGTGTCCAAAGTACTTTAAGATGATTTTTGACCATCCTTGTCTCTAAGGAGCACCGTGGATGCAGTTTCTCTTAGACAGATTTGTTCTTTTTACAGTCCATAGGATGTTCAGTACTCTTCACCAACACTACAATTAAAAGTATTGATTCCTCTTTGGTCTGCTTTCTTCACTGTCCAACCTTCAGATACTTAAGAAGTAACTGAAAAGACAATCCTTGGATCAAGCTCATCTTAAGTCTCTAAACTGACATCCTTGTTCTTCAGCACATTGGAGAGGTTTCTAAGAGCAGATTTTCAAAATACAACATATTTTTGATTCCTTGATCACTGTTACCATGGGTATTGATTGTGGATTTAAGTAAAATTAAATCACTGACAACTTCAATCTTTTCTCCATCTATCATGATGATGCCTAATGGTCCAATGATGAGGACTTTTGTTTTCTTGATGTTGAAATGTAATCTGTATAGAAGATTATAATCTTTGATCTTCTTTAGTGAGTGCTTCAAGTCTTCTTTATTTAATACAAGCAAGGTTGTGTCATCTGTACAACACAGATTGTTGATGATATCTTGTTTTCAGAAAGTGAATTAGAGTGGAATCACTTTCTGCAGAAGATCAAGGACTTTGGTTGGGTGATTGTTGTTGTTGTTAAGTGTCGCTGAGTCACAGGCGACTCATAGTGACCCTATGAAGGAGAGTCCTCGACGCTTGGGTGCCTTTCATCCTCTCTCCAGGTTCATAGGGTTTCTGGAGGCAAGCTATTATGGAAGTGGATGCCACTCCTCCTTCCAAGCTTGTTTTAATTGGGGAGCTCCACCCCACTCTCTGTCCGCACTGGCTAGCCAACCATTAACGCATTTGACATATCAGTGTCACAGTTGGTTGGGTAGGACTACAAAAATATGGGGTATGTGCAGCCCAGGAAGGGGATTAGACAGTTTGTAAACAGGTAAATAGCAACTTTTGGGTGGTTATGAGCTGTTCATGTTGGAAAAGAGTACTGAATATCTTATGGACGGCCAAAAGAACATCAAATATGTCTTCAAGAAAGTGTGGCCAAAGTGCTAAGACGATAAAACCTCATCTCACATACTTGGAGGCATGTTGCCAGGAGAGGTTATTCCTTGGAAAGGACATCATGCTTGGGAATGTGAAGGGTGGCAAAAAGAGAGAAAGCCCCTCAACCAGATGGACTGACACAGTGACTGTAGCAATGGGCTCAAGTGTATAAAAAAGTATGAGGATGGCACAGAAAAGAATAGGGTTCATATCTGTTCTTCACAGGGTTGCTATGGCTCGCATTCAAATTGATAAGTCCTAACAACAATATGCAAATAAAACATGCTGTGGTGAAATAATCCATAAAGAGTTGCATAGCTAATTGAAAAGCCAAGCCTTTCTAGAAATTGAAATCGACCAGCAGCTCCCAAGGTAAAGATGGGTTATCTTCTCCCACATTATTTATAGTCTCAGGAAACCGATGAAAGGTCAGCTATTAGTTCCAACTTGAAGGAAATAGGTGAGTGAGACCATTACCACTTGGTCAGTTTTGCCATTCTACCAGGCTTACATTGAGCAGATTTAAAAGAAAAAAATGAGACTCTCACTACCATCAAGAAAGAGGAAGCAGAGAGTCCAGCAAGCTCACCGGGTCAAAGACTCCCACATGAGGAGAAGCTAGACACAGAATAAGACATAATGGAGAACCAGACAGGCTTAAGACAGAACAGAAGTGGATCTTCCACCTCTTGCAGCCAGAGCCTTAGCTTAGGCGGGGAAGGGGGGGGGAGTGTGTGTGTGTGTGTGTGTGTGTGTGAGAGAGAGAGAGAGAGAGAGAGAAGTGGCATAATTGGCAGAATCAAAAAAGCTTTGTATTAGTGGCCCAGAGGTATGAAGCTATAGGTTAAGGGAAGGTTTGTTTTTGAGCATACCTAAGAAAAAGCTGTCCTAACGGAGGAATTAATTCCTGAGTGTTTCTAATCTGAAATGTAAAGTGCTACTTCCCTAATAAACCTCATAATCATGAATAATGTCTATGAGTTCTGTGTGGCAACTGTAATGCATTAGCAAATCTAATGGCAAGAGCCGTGGGAGAAATGGCGGGTGTTAGAACTGACAGAGGAAGGCAGTATGGAGGCATATGTGATCTCACAGAAATGGTTTCTGTGCTCTTCATGTTGTTAATGGGAATTCTTTCCTCTTGTAGAGTTGATGGAGACTGGACTCTGCTACCCTTGCACCTCCCTGTTTTTACAGGTGGCAAAATGATGGAGACAATGAAACTAAACAGTATTTGTTATACACTCCTACTTAGAAACAAGAGCATCTTAAAAACAGGCTTTGAAAGGAAGCAATATAAATATTTCATTCTTCATTTGCCTATTGGAATGAAATATAATAAAGAATAATTTACGTGTTCATATTTTTGGTTAAGACCATTACATTTCACGTCAGGAAAAATTTTTATGGTTTCCAAAGCTTGTCTTCACTTCATGTATTTGCTCCTCTGATGTCAAGTTATTAATGACAAACTTGGAGGCCTCTGTTTTTGCAAAACAATACAAGTTATGGATATCACTGATAAGACACAGCTGTGTAATTCAAATACATGCCTCAAGAAGGTGCCTTATATAACTGCACCAGTATTCTATTCTGCTTCAACAGCCTGAGTCACCATGGTAACTAGAACCTTGCAAGCATTTAGGTTTTTGATCATTTCCTAACAGTATTCAAGGCTATTTCTAACATTATTCTCACTTCATTACTACTATAATTACATGCAAGAGCTATTTTGAGCAAAACACCATTCATTTTATCCAGTTCTTACTCACTTAACTATGTTTTCATATACAATGGATGGAGGGAGAAAGAGCTAATTTATGATGCACATATTATGAGAAAGTATTTTCAGACAAGAAAAATATTCCATTAAGATATTCATGGCTCCTAAATTAAAAAAAAAAAGATATTCATGGCTCTGAGAATTTATAAAAATAGCTTAAAGTAGATTATATAAATAGCTTAAGGTAGAAAGGCACACACATTCAGAGCAAAAAGGAAACTTATCAGACACCAACTGGGGCATTAAAAAACACCACCTCAAGTTTTTCATGCACCCAAATAAACTTTTTATTTTACTTACAAAGAGTTAAAAAAAAAGTAAGTATAGAATGCACCAGGGCATTTAGAAGATGCTGTTTTCTTTTCTGATCGGAATATAAGTTACATAGAAATGACATTAGTCTATAAAAATGAACCTCTTATAATATTTATAAACAGTATATGCACTGAAGGAAGAAAGGTTCAAAATTACAAGCACAGAAAGGGAAAGAATGTCCATGGGAATGAATCAGTCAAAAGCTAATGCCATTCCATCTGGATTCCCATATTTGTCTCAATTCCCCATCTCTGATGTTGGCCCAGAATGACCACAAATATATCTTTGTTCTCTAATAGCACTATGACTATGATCCTCTTTTTTATTCATTCCAACACAAATACAAGATGGAAAGAACAACAAAAAACCCTTTTCTTAGTTATTAAAAAAAATCTTGTTTCTTTTAAAATAAATGTTTAAAACGAATAAACATTTGAAAGTAAAGGAGTATTAATTCATGTAACTTAAGGTTCAAAGAGCTTCTTTAGCAAAGAAATAATGAGAGTAGAATGGAAATGCTACCTCACTTCTCCAACATACTATGATACCATAATTTCAGTCCCCGAAAGAAATACAAACACTAACAGACTTAAGAGAATAGTAAATATACCTCTTTTCAAACAGTAATGTTGAACAAATAAAACACTAATGCTGAATTTAGAAATAATACTTGAATTTCTAAAATAAGCACAGAAAACATACATATACCAGACACTAGGAGATAGTCAGGCCCTCAGAAGAGACCAAGCTCAGCATCAGGGCAAAGAGTTAACACAAAGCTACAACAAAGTTAATTTGGAACACAGACAATATATTTCATAAATAAGGGGTTTTTTTTGTTTAATTTTTTATTTTATTATTTTTTTGTATGTACTGTCAAATCAGATCCGACTGGTACAGAAAGAGACTGTCCCTCCTTCTCCAGCACAGCATCTGGTAGATTTGAACCATGCACCTGTGAGATTTCAGTGCAGCTTCTTGCCACGAGGCCACCAGAGCTTGCCAATAAGTAAGTTTTCTAAATCAAAATAATGTAATACATGATAATTTTATAATTTGCTTTTTTCCCTATTTTATATCAAAGCTAACTTTTTATTTATATCTCCACCAAATTTCTTTTAATAGTTCTTTATGTATCTTATTTATCCCATGTATAAACACTTATTGCTGCTAATTTCAACTCAAAGTGACCCCAACAGGAAAGAATGGAATTTTTCCCATAGTCTCAAAGGCTGATGCAATCACATACGCACGACAAACTGAAATAATACAGGTTACCTTCCTTTGATTATTTTTTTTCAAAACAACTATAAGGTATCAGCTTACCCTAGTAAAAAGAGCAAAATTCAACAGAGCAGGAAACAGCAAATGCTGGTGAGGCTGTGGAGGAACTGGAACCCTTATTCACTGTTGGTGGGAGTGTAAAATGGTGCAACCATTATGGAAGGCACAGCACTTTCTCTAAAAGTGGGAAATAGAAATACCATCTGACCTAGCAATTCCACTACTGGGAATATACCCTAAAGAAACCAGAACTTCCACACAAGCAGATAGATGCACACCCATGTTTACTGTGGTTCTGTTCACAATAGCAAAGAGTTGGATAGAGAAGCTGTGGTATATTCACACAATGGAATACTATGCTGCTTTGAAAAACAAGGAACTCATGAAATATTATATAAAATGGGTTACCCTGAAAGGAGCTCTGGTGGCCTAGTGGCAAGACGCTACACTGTAATCTCAGAGGTATGGGGTTCAAATCCACCAGATGCTCTGCTGGAGAAGGAGGGGGCAATCTCTTCCTGTACCAGTCAGATCTGATTTGTCGGTACACATAAAAAATAATACAATAAAAATTAAAATTTAAAAAAAAATTTAAATTAAAAAAAAAAAAAAGGTGACCCTGGAGGACATATGTCAGACATTATGCAGACATATTATGACATTACAGTCAGAAAAGGACAAATACTGCATAGAGCCAATGTTGTAAAATGGGATTGACATAGGGGTTAGGGGAAACCTAAGAAAAGAAGGAATAAATAACAGAGAGAACTGTTTAAAAGGAATATAGGATTAGCTATTATTTTCATGGCAAGACTACAGAAAAAGAAATGCATAATAAAGTGGACTGTGGACTTGGGGTGCGGATTGTATAACAACGAAAACATTTTTTTCTTTTCAAAGAGAAAGATGAACTGGCACGGAGGGGTGGGCAGGGAGGAAAATGTGCAACAATGAACGATGGGGGAAAATTAAATGGAAAGAATATGCTGTCAAAATATGTTTCATGGAAAAAAACCATGCAGTATCAATAATTAAAATGCATTTTAACTTTTTAATCCTAACTCTTAAAAACCTAACCATCAACCAGAAAACAAGAAAGGAAAAAGAAAAAGAACTAGAGAAGTTTAAAACATCAAGGGCTCACTAACCTTAACCCATTGAACAGTTGTTTAGATTTATCCAGGAGATAGCAAAAGTCTGTAACTGTTTTCCTCTCTCCTTGAGGAATGTCATCTTCAGCACCTCCAGAGGACATGATTTCTTGAAGAGCAAATTCAGTCCTGTAAGAAAGGATATGCTCATCAAGTGAAAGGAAAAAGATAAGAGACATTATTTATACCTTGACAGTATAAATTTTCATTTCTAAAATAGATCTAGAATTCTTCTAATTACAATCAAATCAATAAAATAATTTTAAGTGTAAGATGATGAAAAATAAGCAATCTCACATGTTAGTGGGAGTAAAACATGGTACATCACACTTAAAAGCAAGTTTTTCAAATATGCTTTCATCTGTAGTATTTCTGAAGGCTATAAATCCAGGCATTGGTTAATCTAAAATTGTTGAGCCCTTTGACATGTTGATCCATTTAGTCTATTCTGGAACATCATCCTGTAAAAATTATTGTAAAAAAGAAAAATATCCAACCCATAATTATACTTATTTCAATATGATAATATTTTAAAACAATATAAAGGCACCAGAGAGGAAAACAGTTAAGTACTTCACAGCACATTAACTACTGAGCTCCTCCATCTCACTAATTTACAATTATATTGAAGATGAAGTAATAATGACACTAAAAGGGATATAAAATCACATACACATGAGTGCATCTAAATCCCAAAATCAATCTCCATAATAGTCTATGTGTTTCCTACTGCCAAAGGGGCCCTTTAGAGTAGTGAGAGAAGATCTTCACCCTGAAATCCACAGCGTCCCTTTTCAGCAGGAAGTAGCTAAGAGAATACGCCATCCCCTTTTCCTTATGACTCAGGGTGAAGTCTCTCTCAGGGAGGAGTGATAGGGAATGGCAAAGGACACACTGACAAAGAAGATTAATCAGAACTGGCTTTGACAAGCACTGTGGCATTTGGACAAGAACAAACTGGGAGGAGGGTAGAGAGAATAGTGCAACAATGAATGAATGGAAACCCAAAATCTCTGTAGATGTTCATTGAAATGAAAAATAAACAAAAGAAAAAAAAATCACATACACATGTTAAAACTAAACTGCCAAGTCCAGCCTATCTTTATATATAACTGAATCTATTAATCAGCCATTTTTATAAAAGCAAGTTGTTAAACAGTTTGCATACGATCAACTTATAGTAAACAAAAGAAAAATCATTTGTATTTACACATGGAGATAAGTCCCTGAGATAACACAGGGAAATGGAATCCTAGCGTATGAGTAAATGGGCAGAACAGACAAGGGGCAGAGACTCAGGTGTGGTTCCTTTATTTTGGAGAAGATTTTTCTCTCCAACACTGTCTTGAATAGGCAATTGTTGTAAGGCAACAATTGTCAACAAGCCAACCGGTTTCAGAGGCTGCAGGATAATATAACTGTGGCAGCACTGTAGCCAGCTGGTAGGGAATGGTTTACATTATGGTGGTGCTTACATGTTCACATGACACGGTTTCCCACCACTTATTTGCACACACTATGGGCTAAGTGATTTTAATGCAGGAAAAGAGACTTTAATAAGTATTAGGTACAAAAAAAGTGTTTAACATTGACATAAAAGATTCTTCGACTTGGTTACATTTCTTCACCATTTTTCCCTCAGAGTATCATTCTCATTCTCTAAGCCAAGAAGAAATAAAAGAAAACTACGACACTAAAAAAACATAAAAATGTATTTCCTGTATTTGTAAAAAAAAAAGTGAACTGTACACTGAAACTGAAACTTTTAAAAAGATAAATTAGAGTTAAAATAAATTAAGACTTATGCCAAGAATATTCAATCCGCTGAATAAATCATTTGAGAAACTGGTCTATCAGAAAAAATGTGGCATCAGGACTTGAGGAAAACTCAAAAACTGTCATTGTTTATAGAATGTGGAGGATATTCGAAGCACTTATTGAAGAGGATCAAAGACTAAAACCTTCACGATGAATTACTTCTCAACATCAAGAAACCAAAAATCCTCACCAAGGGCCAATAGGCAACATTATGACAGAGCAAAAACTGAAGTTCTCAAGAATTTCATTTTACTTGGATCCACAATCAACATCCATGCTAACAACCTAACAACAGTCAAGAAATTAAAAGATATGTTTCACTGGGAAAATCTGCTGTCACGGACCCCTCCAAAGTGAGCAATAATGTCACTTTAAGACTAAAAGTGTATGTACACCCATATTTATTGTGGCTTTGTTCACAACAGCACAGAGTTGGAAACAACCTAAGTGCCCATCAACAAATGAATGGATAGAGAAGCTGTGGTATGTTCACACAATGGAATACTACGCTGCATTGAAAAACAAGGAATTAAAAAATATTATACAAAATGGGTGACCGTGGAGGGCATTATGCTGAGTGAAATCTCTCAGTCACAAAGTCACAAATACTGCATAGTGTCACTGCTGTAAAATGGGACTGACATCAGGGTTGGGGGTAGAGTGAGAAAGATGGGATAAATAATGTACACTGCATTGAAACAGAAGAGGGAGAGAACTGTTTAAAAGGGATATGTGATTAGGAATTATTGTCATGACAAGAATCCAGAATGAAAGCTGCATAGTGGAGTGGACTTAGGGGGACGGATTGCATAACAATGAAAGAGTTTTCCTTTACTTTTCAAGGAGAAGAGTAAATTGGGGGGCAGGGAGAAAAGTGCAACAATGAATGAATGAAAACCCTAAGTCTCTGTAAACTTTCATTAAAGTTAATAAAAAAAATTATAAACAACAACAACAAGAAAAAGACTAAAGTGCACGTGATCCAAGCCATGGTCTTTTAAAAAAAAAAAAGAGGTTTTTCTTTTTCTTTTCAAGGAGAAGAGTGATTTGGGGAGGAAGGGGTGGGTGGGGAGAAAAGTACAACAGTGAATGACTGGAAACCATAAGTCTCTGTAAATGTTCATTAAAATTAATTTTAAAAAAACCCTGGAATGTGAATATATTCTTTTAGAATTAGAATGCTCACATAATGAACAGCACATCAGCATTTTATGTACCACTGATGTAAGAGGATACAACTGACCCATGCAGGGAGTATAACAGCTCTTAGTCCTACACAAGTGTCCACTAAGAAGTCCCCAGTCACCAGAGAGGAGGTCTTCTTGAGGTGATCATCCGCTACAGGCTCCACGCCCTACATGGAATCCACTCCAACACCAACTGACCCTCTTGCCACTCCTGACTCCAACAAAGAGCCCAGAGACCCCAATGGGCACAGGCATCCTCCTAAATGACTTGAGAGGACTTGAAAGCCCTTGATCATACAGCACTTATGGAATGGTTCTGTGTGCCAGGTATGATAAGTATGTGGTGGTACTTCAGTCACATCCTATCACATGCTTGCACAGTTAGGTAACCAAAAGTTAGCAGTGAGAAGCTGGAGCCCATCTCTGTGCCAGGTTTTCCTGAGCCCTTTCCTGCCTTTGAACATTGCCCCACCCTGGGTGTTAGCTCACTATCAAAAGGAGGTACAAAAAGATGGCAAAAAAATGGAGCAAAAGATCAGGGGATTAAAAAAAGTAAAATAAATACCCAGCACCTCTATGGTACAACCTTTCAACTGCTTCCTAAGCATCTGAAAGTTGGACAATGAATAAAGATGATAGAAGACTAAAAGCCTCTGACTTGGGGTGCTGGTAGAGAGTACTGACTATCTCACGGTCTCCTAAAAGAACAAACACGTCTCATGGAAGAAGTGCAATGAGGGCATTCTCCAATGGGAGGCAAGGATGGTAAGATTTTGTCTTACATATCTTGCGCATGCTATCAAGAGGCAGAAATCCTTGGAAAAAGACACTATGTTAGGAAAGTCAGAGTTAGTTAGACCAATAGAGGAAGACGCTCAACCTAATGGACAGACAGTGAATGTAACATTGAGCTTGAGCATGGCTGGCGGAAGATAGGGCAAAGTTCTCATCTGTTCATAGGATTGCTGTAAGTTGTAGTTGATTCGACAACACCTAACAACAACACAAGCAACCAAATTAGTTTATTCTCATTGCTGTTGAGTTAGAACCAAGTCATAGTTGACCCTCCAGCAGTTTTCCAAGGCTACAAACTGCAAAGGAGATTGTCCTCCTTTCTCCCTCTGAGTAACTGTTGGATTCAAACTGACAAAGAGGCACAACCTTTGGGTTAGCAGTGAAACACTCTACAGCCTATGCCACTGGAGCTCCCTAGCAAATAACCAATATTAATGAAATAGGTGCTCTGGTGGCACAGTCTATAAGTCCTTTTGAATTATTTATAACCTTGGAAACCCATGGAAGGTCAGCTATGAGTAGGTTTTGACTCAACAGTAATACTTTTATAATTCCACACAAAAGTGCCTCAAAAGAAAGGCCTGGTATTTGACTTCTTTTGTGTGTGTGTGTGTGTGTGTTCTGCTTCCATAAAATAAACCCTTATGATGCATGGTTCTAGTATGAAAAACTGATTTTTCCACGAGTTAAAACTGATTTAATTGAATCTGTATTAACAATGTAATAATACATTGAAGAATTTCATGAAACAACATATGAGCAAGAGCCTACGGTGATGAAGAAAGTTCAGGCTGCCTTGAAGGAAATAGCAAAAAATAAGGCCCCAGGAATAGATGGTATACCAATTGACATATTTGAGCTAACAGATGCTGCCCTGGACAGGCTCACCAAACTGTGCCAAGAAATCTGGAGAAGAACCAGTTGGCCAACTGACTGGAAGAGATCTATCTATATCTGTTTCCATCCCAAAGAAGGGTGACCCAACAGATTGTGGAAACTATAGAACAGTATATTGATTTCACAGGCTAGCAAGATTCTATTGAAGATTATCCAAAAACAATTAGAACAGCACATAAGCAGAGAACCGCCAGAAATCCAGGTTGGGTTTAGAAAGGGTCGTGGTACTAGAGATACTGTAGCTAATATTAGATGGATCTTAGCTAAAAGCAGGGAACACCAGAAGAATGTATATCTGTGTTTCATTGATTATGCAAAGGTGTTTGACTGTGTGGATCATAACAAACTGTGGCTGACTCTGAGAAGAATGGGAATCACAGAACACTTGATCATGCTAATGAGAAACCTATATTTGGACCAAGAGGCAGTCATCAGAACAGAGCAAAGAAACACTGCATGGTTCAAAATTGGTAAAGGCGAACGCCAGAGATGTGTCCTGTCTCCATATCTTTTCAACCTGTATGCAGAACAGATTATCCGGGAGGCTGGGCTCTATGGGGAGAAATGTGGGGTCAGGATTGCTGGAAGATCTATCAACAATCTGCTTTATGCAGCTGACACAACCCTGCTTGCTAAAAGTGAGGAGGACCTGAAGCGCTTGCTGCAGAGGGTCAAGGACTGCAGCCTCCAATATGGATTGAGGCTCAACATCAAGAAGACAAAGATTCTCACCACTGGACCAATTGGCAGCATCAGGATGGATGGTGAAGAGACTGAGATTGTTCACAGTTTTAGTTTGCTTGGCTCCTCAGTCAACACTCTCGGCACCAGTAGTCAGGAAATTAAAAGATGTATTGCGATGGGAAAGTCTGCTGTTAGGGACCTCTCCAAAGTACTGAAGAGCAATGGTGTCTCTCTGGAGACTAAGGTATGTCTGACACAGGCCATGGTCTTTCCTATCACTTGTTATGCACCAGAGAGAGTTGGACAGTGACTAAGGAGGATAGAAGGAGAATTGATGCCTTTGAGTTGTGGTGCTGGAGAAGAGTATTGAGGGTACCATGGACTGCTAGGAAAACAGATTCACCCTGGAAAGGGTTAAACCAGGCAGCTCCCTGGAGGCAAGGATTCTGAGGCTTCATCTAACATCCTTTGGACATGCTGTAAGGAGAGACCGGTCCTTGGAGAGGAACATCATGCTACGACGGCACATAACAAAAACAACAATTAACAATGTAAGAGTGAAAATACATATACCAAAGAAAATTTAGAAACAAAATGTGATACACACAGCTATGGGTAGTACATGGGTAAACAGAGTACTCAAGTGTACCAACTTTATTATTATTATGTTATTACATTATGTGTATTGACATTATTACTCCGCAGTTCCATTGGTTTCAATAAAACAGGAAACAACACTGTAAATAAAGGAAAATTCCCCAAACCCATTGTTGTTTACTTAATTCCAGCTCATGGTGACCCTACAGGACAGATGAGCACCACTTGTAAGGCTTCTGTAATCTTTAGGGAAGCAAACTGCCACACTCTTCTCCTGGACAGAAGCTATTATGTTTGGACCATCAAACCTCTCTGTTAGAAGCAGAGCTTTTAACCACTGCATCATTAGGGTTCCGGAAAAGAGGGAAACAAGGTGAGAAATGAATAAAGGTATATAAGAAACTAAATGAAATATAAGGAAAACCTTATTATAAGAGAAAACATTTATCTACATCATATACTAATAAAGAGATTTTAAGACAAATTGTAAAGAGGAAATGGTTGTAAAATTAAGAAAGAAGGAAAAAAACTATTATGTTTTCTCAGCTGTACTGGACAATAAAACTAACTTAATGGATATGAAATTGCCTTGCAGGTTGTAATGTATTCTAAAATTGTTAGTTCTAAAACTGTAATAAATGGAATGAAAAACAGCATATATTTATAAAAAAAAAAACCACAAAAAATAAGCACAAAAAAAATGTTCAGCATATACGTGGGGAATGAAGATGATGCCTTTGCCACATTCAGTGCAAATGGAACAAGGAAGCAAGCTACTGCTTGATGCAGATGGTATTCACATGATATGAACAAATGTCAGAGCTCAAAAAAGCTGGTCCTCACCAGAATGTAAAGCATCTCCATGTATCAAAGCTAGCATAAAATTATCATGAAATATACACAAATTAGTCACTAGGAACAAATTTTCTGGCTTATTCAAGCACATTCTTGATGTTAAAATTACACACTAGAATAATAATTTTAAGAAAGATGTATAGGCACTAAATGTTCAACTGATGTTTTTCCGCAAATTGAATAAACTATGCAGACAAAAAAGAATTTAAGACAAGAAAGCCAAGGAAGAAGACTGTGGAGCAACAAAGACATAAACAACAGGTCATCTGAAAACACTGTTACAAGAGGCTACAAAGAATGCATTTTGCTATCAAATGTAGAAGAAGAAGTGCACCTATCTAACTCACATGTTGTTTTTGTGAGGCCAAGTCATTTTTCGATTCAAAGCAATAGTTAGTGACAGTGTATAAGTGTCCTTAAGTACAATCTACACGGGAGCAGACAATCAGGTCTTCTGCTTGAGTTACTGGGTAAGTTTAAACATTAGACTTAGCAACCGAGCAACATTACAGCTACTCATACACCCAAATAAGCAAATGCTAGCCCTAATTAAATGAAAACATGGCATAATTTAAGCAGAAAGCAATGTAGTGAAGAAAAGTAAAGACTTACAGGGGAAAATTAGGGAGAAAAAAGGTACTAGTTAGAAAAGCTGAAGATTCCACTTACTACATTGTGCATTCATCTCCTCTACCTCAATCAAACCAAAACTGATACTGAGGAAACTGAGCCATGACCAGCTTGAGATATTTAGGGAAAGGAACAAATAATTTTCCCTACTCAGGGTACTTGAAGAATACTGTGTGCCTGTATCTGTTGCAGAGCCAGTGCCAAAAAGGAAAAGCTAAAAAGGAGGGCAAGAGACAGAATATTAACAAAGAGAGATTTTCATTCCTGAGGAAAGAAGCGGTTATGTTACAATTTTTCTTTCCTCTCACCCAACTAACTGCATAAATGATTTCTAATTTTGATATATAAAAATAATTTAAAAAGCTAAAGGAAGATGGTATTTGTTACATGCAAATTTAGAGCATAAATGTTGTTAGGTGCCATAGAGCTAGAACTGACATGTATCTGACCCTCTCCCTCCTCCAACTGTACAGTGCACCATGGAGTAGAGTGCCCATTTTTCTCTCTCAGTGCAGCTAGTGGATTTGAATCATTAGTCTTTGGGTTGCTAGTGTAACTCCTGACCCATTAGACCACCAGAGCACCCTAGAGCATAAAAAAAGGGATAAAATATAAAAACAAAGGAAAAAAAAACCAGAGAACAGATTTTCAAAATTTATTCTTGGCTCAGGGACCGCAGGGAGGTGGTAGGGACAGCGGGGAGGAGAGGGAAAGGGACCAGCCAGCCAGGGCTCCAGCCCTGTTGAAGTTTCAAAGTTTCACTTTTTGTCTGTGGGTCTGGCCCTGTGCGAGCTTTCCCAAGATAAGGTGATTTAGCGAGCAGGGGAGGGTCTGGTGCTGCAAGGTGGGGACACCGAGGCCCAGAGGGAGAGGAGAAGACAGAACCCAGTCTCCCTGAATCTCAGTTGAGTGCTTTTTCTTCTTTTCACCGATACTCATCCTTGGGAAGATCTTTTTCCTCAGTGTAAGTCATTACCAAATTTTCAAAGCCCCTCTGGGCAGACTCTAAACTTCAACCTTTGTTAAACTATTGACTGTGTTGACTCTTTTCACCACCAAAAACATAGGTGCTGCTGTTTGCTGGGTGGACCATCACACGGGCTCGCTATCTGAAGAAACTGAACCTTAAGAGGTTGGATAGGGTGACAAGAACCCAACTAGATGAAGAGACGATGATTCATTCTGTGGGATGAGGTTGACTGCTGCACCCTGTTGGTTTGCTCTGGACTGGACTTTGCTTATAGATAAAGACACTCAAACTTTCCACGGGGAACAGAGGACTCTTCAGCAAAAGAGAGGTCCTTGTTTCCTCAGAGTACTGAAACAGCAATGATGTCCTTTTTCCAACTTGAAAACTCGAACACTTAGCTAAACCTTCACTGGATTTCCAAGGCTGTCACTTGGGGATTTGAAATGCCAGAGGATTTGAAATGCCAGAGGAACCACTTTTGGAGGAAGACAAAGATGGTTAACTCAAGTGTCTAACGGAGCTCAGTGCCTCAAGGTCTCCCTTCAGATAACCTTGGTATGAGTACTTGTTCTACTGTCTTTATTACTTTTTTAATCTTGAGCAGGTCTATTCAACACTCTGGAAGACCCTTCTCCATTTGTAGAATGAGAAAGTAATAACACCTACTTTGAGTTACAATTAGACCACTTAGAGGACAGGAAGGCAAAGTGATGGTGACTCTAGTTCCAGAAGTGCTGTCCTCAGCCTCAGTCCCTAGTACGGTACAAGGTCTGGACCTCAGAAGAGCTTGTGGAGGGAGGGGAGCCACTGTCTGGCCCCTGGGGAGAGAGCCACGCAGCCCCAGAAGAAGGGTGTCTGGCCCATGGGGAAAGCCTCCCAGCCCACGGGGAGAGCGGCCTGGTGTGTAAGGGGAACTTTACCTAAGCCACTTTTCTCCATCTCCTATTCCAATACACCTGTAACACCTCCAGAAGCCCTTTTGTTTGTAAATCACAAGTTATTCTCTCTAGGTTTGCTCCCTTTCCTAGAGGTAACCTGAATAATGAGTCTTGTTTCAGATAAGCATATAAACAGTTTGATTACATGGACTTGTATTTCACATATTATAAGTTTCTAGGATTCCAAATGTTCTCAGTTTCCCTGAGTGTTGTAAAAGGTACTCTCATTTTATCTTACTGTTAAGACAAATAGTTTCTACTTTTTTCCAGTAGCAAATAATTGTTATTGTTAAATGCCATCAAGTTGGTTATGACTCAAAACAATCCCATGAACAATGGATCTAAAATGTGCTCTTCCTGTGTCTTTCTCATCTTAGTATGCCATAAGAATTACAGGAATGGCAAATTTTGCTGGTCTTTTCATTTAACTAAAGATAGACTAAAATGGGACCCACCATAATTTGAGTACTAACCCAATAAAATCTAGGTCAGGAGGGATCAGTCCCTTGTGGAGGACACCATGTTTGGTAAAGTAGAGGGTTAATGAAAAGAAAGAAGACCCTCAACAGGATGCACTGACACAGTAACTGGAGCAATGAGCTCAAGCAAAGCACCAACTGTGCCAATGGCATAGTCTGAGCAGTATTTCAGTTTGTTGCACAATGTATCAGAAACAACTTGAACATAAAGGCAAACTGAGGTACTGTTAATTAATCACTTGAAAAGAATGAACATAAGATGTAAACAAGGGCTATTTATGAAGATACAAAAAGGGAATGTAAAAATGTACAAAATGAAAGAAATCACCAAAAATATAAATCCTGATGAAAGATATATGGGAACATAACCTGAAGCAGCCTTCTGGTGATGATTCATAAAAGCTGTCTGTTCTATGGTAGAGAACACCTACAAAGGCAACAGTTAAACATAATGTAGATTACTTTAAATAGTGTCTATTTCATAACAAAGGCTCAAAAAAAGAACAAAAACATAAAAGCATTTACCTCAATTACCAACCACATAACAAAGGCTCAAAAAAAGGAACAAAAACATGCAAGCATTTACCTCAATTACCAACCAACAAGACTCAAGAAATAATGAAGCACAAGATACAGTCTTTCAATTGCTAATTATATAGAAAAATGACAGAAGTAGCAGTCATGGTCTATGTACACAAGTATGCTAAAGGAGGTTAAGAATAAGGTTTGGTAATACACTACTGAGAATCACTCAATGTAAACGTATTTTTATGTTTTACAGTTTTCTTTAGCATTTTCATCCACAGGAGTGGGCTTTGTTCTATATTTGAAGAGTGAGTAAGAACCATAATCTATTGTTTGGTTGAAAGTTGAGCTATTAGAGTGATTTTTGTTCATATGTAAACATTGACTAAGTGCCATATTCTGAGAGTGCAATAATAACTACTTCTATATAAAAATGGCCTGGCTTCCTGGCCTGTTGTTGTTGTTGTTATGTGCCATCAAGACACTTGCAACTCATAGGAAGCATTCCTGGCCTGAGACTTGCAAATATTAGACAGATTTGCAAGATAAATATTACTTTTAGGAAGGCATTCACATCCTAGAATAACAAAGTGCGAAAGATTTAAAAAAGCATCATTGCCCAGGGATAAGGCTCAGCAGGCGGAAAGGGACAGGATAGATGGATTAATAGGGAAGAGAATCACAGAGAAGAAGTGGGAAAAATAGACTTTTAATGTAGGTATTGTAACTAATGTTATTAAATAAAATGTGTATGAGTAGTTGAATGGAAAACCAATCTCCTTTGACAATTTTCATTCAAATCACAATACAAGGGAGGGGGAAAGAAGAAAACTCTATGTATCACATGGTTTGATCCACAACAAATTAGGAAGTAAGTGCAGGATAGGAAGGCATTTGATTCTGCAATACACAGGGCCACCATAAATTAGAGGCCAATTTGCTTCCCCAGAGTGTTGAGAATATAAAATAACATTTGAGGGAAGTAGCTGAAGCGGGCGGCGGAAGTAGCCGAAGCGGCCGGAGCGGGCGGCAAGGCGAGGCGAGTTGAGTAGGCGGCCTTCTCAGCATGTCGGACTTCGATGAGTTCGAGCGGCAGCTCAACGAGAATAAGCAAGAGCGGGACAAGGAGAACCGGCACCGGAAGCGCAGCCACAGCCGCTCTCGGAGCCGAGACCGCAAGCGCCGGAGCCGGAGCCGCGAACGGCGCAACAGGGACCCGCACAGCGCATCTCGGGACCGGCGGCGACGCAGCAAACCTTTGACCAGAGGCGCAAAGGATGAGCACGGTGGACTGATTCGCTCCCCCCGTCATGAAAAGAAGAAGAAGGTCCGCAAGTACTGGGACGTGCCGCCCCCCGGTTTCGAGCACATCACCCCTATGCAGTACAAGGCCATGCAAGCTGCAGGTCAGATTCCAGCCACCGCCCTCCTCCCCACCATGACCCCTGATGGTCTGGCTGTGACCCCGACGCCGGTCCCCGTGGTTGGCAGCCAGATGACCAGACAGGCCCGGTGTCTGCATCCCCTTCAGCATCTCTGAGGAGGCCATGATGGACTTCTTCAACGCCCAGATGCGCCTCGGGGGGCTGACGCAGGCCCCTGGAAACCCAGTCTTGGCTGTGCAGATCAACCAGGACAAGAACTTCGCCTTTTTGGAGTTCCGGTCAGTGGACGAGACCACCCAGGCCATGGCCTTTGATGGCATCATCTTCCAAGGCCAGTCGCTGAAGATCCGCAGACCCCACGACTACCAGCCACTGCCCGGCATGTCAGAGAACCCCTCTGTCTAAGTGCCTGGAGTGGTGTCCACTGTGGTCCCTGACTCTGCTCACAAGCTCTTAATCGGGGGCTTACCCAACTGCCTGAATGATGATCGGGTAAAGGAATTGCTGACATCGTTTGGGCCTCTCAAGGCCTTCAACCTGGTCAAGGACAGTGCCACAGGACTGCCCAAAGGCTACGTCTTCTGTGAGTACGTGGACATCAACGTCACAGAGCAGGCCATCGCAGGATTGAACGGCATGCAGTTATGGGACAAGAAACTGTTGGTCCAGCGAGCGAGTGTGGGCGCCAAGAATGCCACGCTGGTGAGCCCCCCCCCCCATCAACTAGACGCCGGTGACGCTGCAGGTGTCTGGGCTCATGAGCTCCCAGGTGCAGATAGGCGGCCACCCGACCGAGGTGCTGTGCCTCATGAACATGGTGCTGCCCGAGGAGCTGCTGGACGACGAGGAGTACGAGGAGATCGTGGAGGACGTGCGCGACGAGTGCAGCAAGAACAGGCTCGTCAAGTCCATCGAGATCCCGTGGCCCGTGGACGCCGTCGAGGTGCCCGGCTGTGGAAAGATCTTTGTGGAGTTCACCTCTGTGTTTGACTGTCAGAAAGCCATGCAGGGCCTGACTGGCCGCAAGTTCACCAACAGAGTGGTTGTCACAAAGTACTGCGACCCCGACTCCTACCACCGCAGGGACTTCTGGTAGAGGCAGACGGGCAGGCCGGCGGGGGCATGCCCCCCCACCTCCCTCTTCCCTCTGAAGACGATGGCAGAGGAGTGACAGCCAGTGACAGCGGCAGCAACTGGAATGGCAGCAGTGGGGCGGGCGGGGCAGTGTACTCCCAGACACAGAGGGCAGGGCCACAGTGGGGGCACAGGACCCCAGCCCCTGCCCCCTTGTCTCCGCCTGCCCACCTAGAACATAGCGTGTTTTTATTTTATGGCCAAAAGATTTTGAATTCTGTTGTCTGGCCGCGTGCCCAGCCCTCCCCAGGACCACAGCGCCTGCCCTGCCTCTGGCCCCTGGTCCCCCCGGTTTCTTCCGTAGTTGGTTCTCCAGTCACCCCACCTGCCCCACCTTGTGGCCCGTACCCCCTCCCTCTGTGGCAGTTTCATATTTGCTAAGACGAATTTGTTCATTAAACATTTTGTTGTATTTAAAAAAAAAAACAACAAAAAAAAACATTTGATGCAACAATTTCACTACTAAGTATATAACCCCCCAAAATAAGAGCTGTAAAACAAACTGACAGGCACAGACCCATGTTTACTGCAACATTTCCAATAGCAAAGAGTTGGGAACAATTCAAGTGTCAACATAATAGCCAAAGAAATGGTATTATGCATCATTAAAAAATGATTATGAATTCATGAAATAATGCACAAAATAGCTGAATCTAGAACAAATTATGTTGAGTTACATAAGTTGGGTAACAAGTGGATGGCAACAAAAAAGAATCATTTTATAAAGAAACTCATTTGAGACCACCCAAAAGAAATACCTCAGCCAATAAAAAGCTGTTATTCAAGAAAATGTCAAGTTACACACGTGATTTGTACTACCCAAAATAAACAAGAATAAACCATTAAAAGATACTGATGATCTACAGCTTTCTACTTCCATATTTTTTTAAAAAATTACACTGGATGCATAAGAGGTTAAAAAAAAACTCCTCAAAAGAGAAAGGGAAGTTATTATTTCTTTAAGCAGTAATTGGTTAAATATATCCATAAACTCTGTTAAACTTAATTCACATATAATAAATTCATCTATCGACTAGACCACCAGAGACATAGATTTTTTTTGTTTCTTAAGACTTAAATTGTTATAGCTCAGTGGTTTTAATGCATTCAGACTTGTATAACCATTAGAACATTTTTATCACTACCAAAAGAAAGAGTACTGACTACTGCATGGACTGCCAGAACAAATAAATCTGTTTTTTGAAAATGTACAGCCAGAGTGCTGCTTACAAGCAAAAATTGTGAGACTGTCTCACACACTTTGGGCACAGTGTCTGGAGAAGCCAGTTCCTGGAATAGTACATGATGTTTTACAAAGGTGGAGAGTAAAGGGGTGACTTGGCTTCCCTGTTTGTTTTAATGAAGGTTTCAGGGTCTTTTCTGACATCCATTTTTACTTTTCTTTCTGCTCTGCCTTTATAACGACTTTCTGCTTTCTTCATGACAATGCAGTTGATGTCATCCCTCAACTCATCTGGTCTTTAGTCATTATTATCCAGTATATCAAATCTATTCTTGATACAGTTTTTCAATCCAGTTTTGATAAACTCAAGATCATATTTTGTCACTTGTGGACTTATTTAAATTTTCTTCCATTTTAATTTGAACTTGCATGTGAGCAACTGATGGTCTGTTCCACAGTTAGGCCCTGTCCTTATTTTGACTGTTCATAATGAACTCCACATCTCTTTCAACAGATGTAGTAATTTTCATTTCTGTGTAGCCCATCAGGTGAGGTTCATGTGTGTGTATGTGTTGTTGTTGTTGTTAAGTGTCATTGAGTCCAACCAATAAAGCCAGAGATGAAGAAATTTAAGATTTCTACCAACTTCTACAGTTTGAAATTTACTGTACTTTTTATTTATCATGAATTTTGTATATAACAAGAGAAATAATGTATTCAAATTTTGTAAATAAATCAGTATAAAATAAAAGAAAAAAGATATTATATTAATAATAATTGGTCACCAGAATGAAAATATCAGGAACAAAGAAGGACTGGTGATTGGAAAATAGGCCCTGGTGACAGAAACGAGGCTGGAGATCACATGATAGAATATACCATAGAATGCCAAAAGAAGAAACAAATCTGTCTTGGAAAAGTGTTGCCAGAACACTTCTTAGATGATAGGAAGGTAGGTAAGATTTTGTTTCTTATACCTTGGTCATGTTATCAGGAAGGAGGTATCAGCTCATAAAGAAAGACATCAAACTTGGTAAAGTGGAAGGTAAATGAAGAAAAGGAAGATCCCTAACAAGACAACAAAGTTGCACTAACATGGGCTCAAGCACAGAAGCAAGTAATTGTAACGATGGTGCCAGATGGAGCATTGCTTCACTGTGCTGTACACTACCTGTCACAGCTACCTCAACTGCACCTAACAGTGGCTAATGATTAAGTGCATCTTCTCATGGTTTTGTTGGTGAACTGACGGTCCTCTTTGGTGATTTGACCATTTTTAAATAAGGTTGTTCTGGGTTTTTTTGGTTGTGTTTTTGTTTTTTTAAGTTGTTGACATTTTCTACATATTTTAGAGATTAGGTTCTGGTCAGAGAAAGACACTTATCCCAGTCTATATGTTCTCTTTTTCACTCTTTTTTGGTAAAGTTATTTGATGAAAATTAAGTATCTGATTTTTACGAAGTCCCAGTTTTCAAATTTATCCTGTTATTCATGCATTTTTTTTTGGCTGGCTATAATAGACTATTTATGCCAAAAATTAGTTTCCCTATTTTGTCCCTATGTTATCTTCACAGAAACTTTTAAATCTTAGATTTAACATTTAGGTATTTGAGCCATTTTAAGCTACATTTTGTTCATGGTGTAAATAAAGGATTATGTGTAATTTTTCTACTAATGAATATCAAGTTTTAGATAGCACCATTTGTTAAACAATCTGTTTCTTCCCATTGAACAGACTTCAACCCTTTATCAAAGATCAAGTGGATGTATGGCAAATAACTTCTACCCTAAAGATATCGAGGTGGTCTGGAAGGTGGATGGTGTCCAGCAGGAAAACGGCATCTATCAGAGCTTCACGGAGCAGGACAGCAAAGACAGCACCTACAGTCTCAGCAGCACCATGATGAGCCCCACAAGCACCTACAATAGCCACAGTGTCTATGCCTGTGAAGTCACTCACAAGGTGCTGTCCTCTGTCCTTGTGGAAAACTTCAACAGGAATTCATGTTAGAAAGAAGCCTGATGAGCAAGGCCTGGTCCTCAGTATCAGTCCCACCCCCTTCTCCCTTTTAGGCTTCTGGCCCTTTCCCCACCAGATACCTATATCTCTAATTCAGCCTGAGTCAATCCCCACCCCATCTTTCTCTTTGGCTTGAATTCTATTCATATTTGTGGGGGGAAAAATAAGTAAAAATGAAAATGTCTTGCAAAAAAAAAAAATCAAGTGGATGGGTTTATTTCTGGGTTCTCAATTTTCTTTCCCTGGCAATATATTTATCTGTTACTGAACCAGTACCAGGCTGCTTTTATTACCATGGGTTTATAACAATTAGGTTGAGAATTGTGTAGACTCTTACGTTGTTTTCTTTACCTTTTGGGGGACCCCTTCCTTCCCATACAAAGTTGGAAATAAGAATATAATCTCCAATATAAATAAGCACACAGTACTAATTTTAGCAGTATAGTTTATGTAACCTACTATATGACTATTGGGGATGTTATCAGGAGAGGCCAGATCCTGGAGAAAGATACCATGCTTGGTAAAACAGAAGGTTGGTAAACAACAGGTTTTCAACAAGATAGAATGACACAGTGGCTGGGATAATGAACAACTTAAGCTATCCATTACGAGGCAGGTGCCAAATGAGAGTTTTGTTCTGTTGTATAGCAGGTCACTATGAGTTGGAGTCAACGACAACAACATTAGTTTCAGTAACTTTCCTGTAAAATCTCTGGTATTTGTTATGTTTAGGACCATGCCATCTACAAATACAGTTTTACTTCTTTTTTTCTAATGTGGATATCCTTTATTTCTCTCTCTTGCCTTACTGCTGTAGTTAGGATTTTCTGTACAATGTCAAATGAGAGTAGTGATAGTGGACCTCTGTGTCTATTTCCCATTCTCTATCTTTATGGAACATAATGTTGGCTACTGGATTTGCATATATGTCACTTGTTTTTTTTTCATTGTTCGTTCAATTTTTAAATGAAAAAAGAAATAATTGAAAGTATCATGGTTTGGATCATATGTACCTTGGTTCTTACACTGGTATCTTTGCTTTTTTTTTTTATTTCAATGAACACCTACAGAGATTTTGGAATTCCATTCATTCATTGTTGCACTGTTCTCCCCACCCTTCACTCCTCTCCTTGAAAAGCAAAACTCCTTCAGTGGTATACAATCCTCCCACCGCACGCCCCCCAACCCCATCCTCACCCCCAATATAATCCACTCTGCAACCCTCATTCCGTACTCTTATGATAAACATAATGCCCTAAAATATAATACTTTTAAACTATCCTCTCCCTCATAGACTTCAATGCAGTAAACAAAATGTATCCAGTTTTTCTCAGTCTTACCCCCACCCCGATGTCAGCCTCATTCTACAACAGTGGCACCATATAGCATTTGTCCCTTTGTGACTGAGATATTTCACGCAGTATCATGTCCTCCAGGGTCACCCATTTTGAATAATATTGCATGAGTTTCTTGTCTTTCAAATGCAGCGTAGTATTCCATCATGTGAATATACCACAGCTTCTCTACCCATTCGTTTGTTGACAGGCACTTAGGTTGTTTCCACCTCCTTGCTATTGTGAACAAAGCCGCAATAAACATGGGTATGCATTTATCTACTTGGATGTCATTTATGGTCTCTTTAGGGTATATTCCCAGTAGTGGAATTGCCGGGGCAAATGGTATCTCTATTTGCAACTTTTTGAGAAAGCACCATACAGCTTGTTGCACCATTTTACACTCCCACCAACAGTGAATCAGGGTTCCAGTCTCTCCACAACCTCGCCAGCATTTGTTGCTTGCTGTTCTGTTAAATTTTGCTAGTCTTACTGGGGTGAGATATCATCTCATAGTTGTCTTAATTTGCATCTCTTTCAGAGCTAGGGATTTTGAACATTTCTTCATGTGCTTTTGGCCATCTGAATGTCTTCTTTGGTGAAGTGTCTGTTCATATTTCTATTTTTAAGGACTGCTTTGCTTATTCGGGGCTTCTTTCCATTCCAAATGAAGCTGGAGATTGCCTTTTCCATCTCATTGAAGAATGGAATTGGTATTTGTATTGGAATTGCATTGAACGTGTCACTCTTTATGTTTAGGAATTTCCCTTCTATTCCTATTTCTCTTATAGTTTTCTTTTTTAAATTTTTATTATTAATGTCAATGAAAATTTATAGAATTTGGATTTCCATTCATTCATTGTTGCACTTTTCTACCCTTCCAACCCTCCCCACCCAGTACACTCCCATCTTGGAAAAGTAAAAGAAAAATTCTTTCAGTGTTTTAGCTTATCGTTTTTTTTAGGAAAGGATGTTGGATTGTGTGAAATATCTTTTCTGTATTGAATGAGGTCATCATCTGATTCATCATTGTTTTATTATGTGGAGAATTACACTGATCAATTTTTTAAAACATCAGAAGAGCTTTGCATTCCTAGTATGAATCTCAATTGTCATACTGTATTGTATTTTTAACTGTTATTGAATAAGGTTGGTTGGAATTATGTCAAGAATTTCTGCATCTGATGGGATCTCTGGTGGCCTAGTGGCAAGAAGCTGCACTTCACTCCCAGAGGTATGTGGTTCGAATCTACTAGATGCTCTGCTGGAGGAGTGGCAATCTCCTCCTGTACTAGTGACATCCGATTTGATGGTACACACACACAAAAAAATAATAAAATAAATTAAAAAATAATTTCCGCATCTGATCCCTTAAGGATGTGTAACATCTTCATTGTTTTTTTGTTATGGATATGCTCAGATATTCAACTTCTATCTGCGTCAGTGTAAGAGGTAGTGTGTTTCTAAAAATTTGTCCATTCCTTAAGGTTTTTAAATTTTTCATAACATTCTGTTGTGATCTTATTTACTTCATTTGGTTCTACTGTAATGACACACCCATTTAATGTCTTATTTTGGTTTTTTGTATAATCAGGTAAGTTTTGTTAAATACTATTGTTGATCCTTCACAAAGGGGATTAGGGTAGTAGTCGTTGTTCTCAGGTGTCATGGAGTATCATGTATGATTCATAGTGACCCTATAAACAAAAGATCTGAACCCTGTTTTATCCTGTGCCATCCTTACACTACTTGACACACCAGAATCTACTGTGGCAGTCATTGTGTCCAAACACCTGGTTGAGGGTTGTCCTCTCCTTTGCCGACCCTCTACCCTTCATGTCCTTCTCCAAGGAATAGCCCCTGCTAGCAACATGTCCAAAGTATGTGAGGTGAAGCCTCATCATTCTTGCCTACAAAATGCACCAAGCCGAACCCTCTCCAAAACATACTTGTTCTTTTGGCCATCCATGGAACGTTCAGTGTTTTTCTCCAACACCACAGCTCAGAGGCGTCAGATGCATGGGAAGTGAATGGGAAGACTAAGGCCTGAAATCAGATTTACCTTAGATCTCAAACTGACATCATTACTCCTCAATAATTTGGAGGGGGGGAAAACAGTTTAGAGAGGTCTCTAATTGCAGATTTTCCCAGTGCAAGAGTGTAATGCATCTACTTATTTCCTGATTACTGGTAGCAAGGATGTTAATTGTGGATCCAAGCAAGATGAAGCTGTTGGTAGTTTCAATCTCCTCTCCATCCATCATGATTTTGCCTATCAGTCCAGTGTTAAGAATCTTTGTTTTCCTGACACTAAGATGCAGTCCATACCAAAGGCTGCATTCTTTGAGCTTCTGCAACAAAGGCTTCAAGTCCTCCTCACTTTCAGCAGACAAAGTTGTGTCATCTGCATAACACAGAGTTTCCCTCCGATACTGATGTCACATTCCTCTTTATAGAATTATTTGCTCGGCATACAGATTGAATAGGTATGGAGAGAGAATACAACCTCGGTGCACGCCCTTCTCAATTTAAACCATTCAGTATTCCCCTCCTCTGTATGCACAACAGCCTCCTAGTCCAGGTATAGGCTCCACATGAGCAAAATTAAATGCTATGGGACTCTTATTCTTCTCAATGTCAGCCTCAAATTGTTATGATGCACACAGTCAAATGCCTTTGTACAGTCAATAAAGCACAAATAGACATTCTTCTGGTATTCTTTACTTTCAGCCAGGATCCATCTGACATCAGCAGTGACATCCCTGGTGCTACGGACTCTTCTAAATCCTACTTGAACCTCTGACAAGGGTAGAGGCAATGATAACTGCAAAAAAGCATAAGAAATTCTGGGTTGATCAAAGCAGTCTAGAATTTGATTTTGTTAACTGCACAACTATAGGATTTAACAAAACTTCTCTAACTGTACACCTAAATGGGTGAATTATATCTGCTATAAATAATACCTTAAAAAAGTAGTAGAAAGTAAGGTTAATTTAAAATCTGAATTTCAATGTTTTCAGTAAGTGTCATTCTTATACATGTAAATTTCATTCATAAATTAATCAAAATTAACTGATTCACTCAACAAAGAATCATTCTAAATTAGACTTTCTGAATATTAAACTTGTCTTGTAGCCAACTTTAATCCAAGCTGAGACTCTTAAAAAGTCACAGAAGATTCTCTTCCTCTGGAATTATGGAAATTTGGGTAGCAACACAAAGACTTGAAAAACCATAAAATATAAAGGGTTAGATGCACTTAAAACTGAGCAGCCCCTCTCTAAAAAAATGAATCAGAAAACACAGACCAAAGTGGGAGTTCAGGTATGCAACCATAGATCAATGCTATGCTTCCAATAAAACAAAATGTGAGCCTCTAGGGAGAGGGATGTCCTAATGGTATATGATGATTTCATGTTTTACTTAGTGAGGTTTTATGACAATGTTGTTGTTGTTATGTGCTATCGAGTCACTTGCGACTCATAGCGACCCTATGTACAACCCTAAACCCTGCTCTATCCCTTGCCAGTCTTATTGTCTCTGATACGCCTATTTCCATTACTCCAGTGACAGACTCAATCCATCTCATAGAGAGTATTCCTCTCCTGCCCTGTACCTCCAACCCTTCCAAGCATGATGTCCCTCTCTCCAATGACTGGTCCCTGCTTGTACCATATCCAAAATATGTTAGAAGAAGCTTCAGAATCCTTGCCTCCAAGGAGCAACCTGGCTTCACACTCTCCAGGACAAATCTGTTTGCTCTCCTAAAAGTCCATGGTATATTTATTGCTCTTCTCCAGCACCACAGCTCAAAGGCATCAACTCTCCTTCTATCGTCCCTAGTCATTGTTCAGCTCTCTGAAGCACAGCAAGTGACTGCAAAGACTATGGCCTGTATCAGGTGCACCTTAGTCTCCAGACTGACATTATTGCTCCTCAGTACCTTGGAGAGGTCTCTGACAACAGACTTTCCAAATGTAATTTGTCTTTGACTGTAGAGCCAAGCAAACTGAAGCTGTCAACAATCTCAATCTCAATCTCTTCACCATCTATCATGATGCTACCAACTGGCCCAGTGGTGAGAATCTTTGTTTTCTTGACTTTGAGCTTCAATCCATATTGAAGGCTGCAATCCTTGACCTTCTGCAACAAGTGCTTCAGGTGCTCCTCGTTTCAGCAAGCAGTGTTGTGCCATATTGAGAATACCATGGACTGCTAGGAAAACAAACAGATTTGTCCTGGAAAGGGTTAAACCGGGTGGCTCCTTGGAGGCAAGGATTCTGAGGCTCCGTCTAACATACTTTGAACATGTTGTGAGGAGAGACCAGTCGTTGGAGAGGGACATCATGCTTGGGAGGGTGGAGGGACAGCACAGGAGAGGAAGGCCCTCTATGAGGTGGATTGATTCAGTGACTGGGATAATTGGGATGGGAGTGTGAGAGACAGTGCGATTGGCATAGGACAGAGCAGAGTTTAGGGCTGTTGTACATAGGGTCGCTATGAGTCGCAAGCGACTCGACGGCACATAACAACAACAACAAAATCTTTAAAAGAGTGCCTTGTCAGGTTATGGAAAGGGTAAGGTGATGCCACACTTTTCCTCATAGAGCCCAGCCTCCCAGATAATCTGTTCTGCATTTAGATTGAAGAGATATGGAGATAGGACACATCCTTGATGCACACTCTTCCCCAATTCTGAACTCTGCAGTGTTTCCTTGCTCTGTTTTGACAACTGCCTCCTGGTCCAAGTATAAGTTTTGCCTAAGCACAATCAAGTGTTCTGGGATTCCCATTCTTCTCAAAGTCAGCCACAGTCTGTTGTGATCCACACAGTCAAATGCCTTTGCACAGTTAATGAAACACAGATAGACATTCCTCTGGTACTCTCGCTTTCAGCCAAGATCCATCTGACATTAGCTATGGTATCCCTAGTGTCAAAGTCTCTTCTAAATCCAGCCTGCACTTGTGGCAGTTCTCTGTTGATGTGCTATTCCAGTAGTTTTTGGATGATCTTCAGCAGAATCTTGCTTGCATGTGGTATCAATGATATTGTTTGATAATTTCTGTTGAATCATCTTTCTTTGGAATGGGAACAAATATAGATCTCTTCCAGTCAGTAAGCCAGGTGGTTGTCCTCCATAGTTCTTGGCACAACTTGGTGAGCATGCCCAGGGCAGCATCTGTTGAAATATGTCAATCGGTATGCCATCAATTCCTGGGGCCTTGTTTTTTGCCAATTCATTCAGAGCAGCTTGAACTTCCTCCTTCATCACCACAGGCTCTTGCTCATACGTTGTTTCATTAAATTCTTCTGTGACCACCAATTCCTTTTGGTACAATGACTCTGTATACTCTTTCCATCTTCTTTTAATGCTTCCTGCATCATTTCATATTCTGCTCAAAGCATCCTTAAGTATTGCAACTCGAGGTTTGAAGTTGATTTTCAGTTCCTTGAGCTTAAAAAATGTTGAGCGAGCTCAGCCCTTTTGATTTTCTGACTCCAGCTCCTTGCACATTTCATTTGTAACACTTTAAAAGAAAGGATTTCAAAGAATATCCAGATCATTGTAATACTTTTACAATAAATGAGGATATGTTTTTGAAGAATATCCAGATTTCCATAGGTAAGAAAGGCTAAAGGAGCCACTCTTAGGAAATATTCACACTTTGCACTCAGTAAAATTGTTGTTGGTGTCATTATATGCCATGGAGTCAGAACTGATTCATAGCTGCCCCTCCAGCGAATTTTCAGAAGCTGTAAGTCACATGGGAGGAGACTGCTCATCTTAGTACCGCACAGCAATTGGCAGTGTAATTCCTTCCCAGTAGCCATCAGAGCTCTCCCTCAGTAAAGCTAAGGGAACATAAAAACATTTTGCTGAAGGCAAAATAACACTTCTATTCCCCCTATAATTATTCATCATCAATTAAATAGGAAGGGAAAAGGTTAAAGAAAGTGGCACATTAGGAAAAAATTAACTATTTCAAAGCTGAAATAGAACAAGAAAAAGTTTGAAAAACCAAAGACAGTTCTAGAAACCATAAACATTATATAGATAGGTAGGGGAAAAAAAGATAAAAGGGAAAAGCACAGGATTTTACTAATTATGTCCTAGCCGTGTTGCTGTGTGCAAGATGAAATTGCATAAAAATCCCTAGAAAGTCTGATTTTCAGGTAAAGAAAAGGAAAAAAGAGGGCTATTTTCCTCTAGATTGTAATTCTCTAGTATTCCACCTCACTTTACTTTGGACGTCCCTGAAGAGAGACATCATACTGGGAAAGGAAGACACTCAGCAAAAGAGAGGAATATCCTCATCAAGATGGACTGATACAGTTACTGCACAATGGGCACGAGCACAGCAGGGATCATGAGAATGACGCAGGATAGGGCAAGGTTCAAATCTGTTGTTAAGGCTGCTAACGTCCTAGTTGACTTAATGGCACCTAACAACAAATTATTGAAGAGCTCTGGTGGTGTAGGGCATAGCTTTTTAGAACTGTTAATCAAAAGGCCATAATTCTCTAGTAGTTCTTATCTACCAGCAGTTCTAAGGCAGACACATGGGTTAAGATTTATAGCTTCCATAACCCAATGGAGGGTTGCTATGAGTTAGATTAACTCAATGGCAGTGAGTCTGGTTAAGGATAAAAACAAATCTCCTCCTGCAGCTGGTGAGACATGAGCCAGTTCCGAATTGCCAGCATGCAACAACTGTGACATAGTCCAAAAGTCTCTACAATAGCTTATAAGGTCTCAATGACCAGAATATCATTATATTCAGAAAAATTTTCCATTCTAATTCACTCTTGACTAGTCACAATGGATTCCTTTACCATTGTTCAAATATGCCACATACACAATACACTAGAGCCACAGAGATGCCCTGGCATGTGCTGACTTGAGCCTAAATGGTCTCCCCTGAAATACTTGCCTAGATGTTGTTAGGTGCCATTACAACTCATAGTGACCCCATCCACGAACAAATCTGAACCTCATAATCTCAAATGTTCAAGTCCACTGTTACATTCACTATGTCAATAAACCTTGTTGAGAGCAGTCTTTTTTTTCTCTTACCCTGTACCTTTCCCAGCATTATGACTTTTCCCAGGGACTTTCCCCTCCTAACAACAGGCTCAGAGTTTGTGAGTTGATGAGTCACCATTCTTGCCTCTAAGGAACATGTTGGCTGCACTTCACCCCAAGATAGGCACTTATTTATTCACGGGATATCCCATGGGCAGTCCTCTTCACTAAGATGATCATTCAATGGCATAAGTTCTTCTAATATCTTTAGTCATTGTCCAACTTTCAGAAGCATATGGAGTATCTGAAAACATCATGGCTTGGTTCTAATGTACCTAATGTCTTTCTTTTGCGGGTGTGGGGAGGTGGGGGTATGTGAGAAAAACTGATACTTAGAAATAGCCAGCTAGACTCAGTTTGTTGTTGTGGTGGTGTACTGTCAAGTCAGAACCGACCCACAGCTGACCCTCCAGTGGGTTTTCAGAGGCAGGTAATCGCATGGGAGGAGAATGCCCAACCTTCTCCCACAGAGCAGCTCGTGGCCTTGAACCACATGGCTTCAGGATTGCAGTGCAGCTTCTTGCCATTAGGCCACCAGAGCTCCCTTTTAGATGATCCTAATTTTGTTGGCAGCATCCAAAGCATCACAGTAAGGAGAAAGTCGAACCAGGCCTTCTGGCTATCAGGCCTAATTAGAGTTTTGACTTTGGCCATATCAGTGTCACAGAGCTTCTTTACAGCTTATTTGATTTGGTGTTTACTAGCCATGGCATCCACAATGAACACAAGTGTGTTGTTATTTTCTATGTTCACAGCTGACTCAATGGTCAAGGGAAACTTGATGATGGCATAGTGGTTAAGCTTGTTTCTCCTGGGGGCACTCTTTTAGGGATATTTGGGCTGCTTTCATAGTCTCAGCAACTTACACTGAAGGTGGGTGCATGTAACTCTTCTTTTTTGTGGACTTAGATGGCCTTCAGGACTGTCTTCTTGGCCTTTAACGTCTTTGCTTTGGCTTCAGATTTGGGAGAGTCAGGGGCTTTCTTCTTCACTGTCAGTACCGTCTTCATAGAAAGACCTAGTGTACTTACAATCTTTAAACTGATATGTTTGATCTTTAGCATTTTACAGAAGTCCTTGACAATGGATTTTCTAATGCAACAAATCTTTTGATTTCTTGATTGCTGTTATAATGGACTCTGAAAACCCTCTGGAGGGTCAGCTATGAATTAGCTGACAGTATCTAATGAACGGTGAACACTGTTATGGATGCTGACTGTGGATCCAAGTAAAATGAAGTCACTGATACTTTTAATCTTTTCTCCATCTACCAGGATGTTGCCTACTAGTTCAGTGGTGAAGACTTTTGTTTTCTTGATGTTAGGATATAATCAATATTGAAGACTCTAGTGTTTTATCTTCTGCAGCTATAGTGCTTAAAGTCTTCACTTTCTGCAAGCAATGCTATGTCATTCTCATAGCACAGGTTGTTGATGAGACTTCATTCAGTCCTGAGGCCACGTTCTTCTTCATGTGTCTTGAATGATTTGCTTGGCATATAGACTGAATGAATATAGAGAAAAGGTACAACTCTAACACACATCTTTCCTCATTTTAAACTATGCAGTGTTATTGTGTTGTGCTCAGACAACTGCTTCTTGGTATATGTGTAAGTTCCATATGAACACAATCAAGTGTTCTGTGATTCCTGTTCTTGCTAAGATAGTCCCATCACTGTACTGTCTCTAGTCTATCAACACTGAAGTGTTCCCAGAACATTCTACATAAAATAGCAATATTTTATTTTATTGATAATATTTCATTTCACTGCATTTTTAACTCCAATGTATAATTATCTCACAGATTATAAATTTAAAATATAAACACCATGAAGAGAGGCTCTTTATTCCTCTATATCCAGTGCTTGAATAGAGCCTGATAACTGATAGTTGCCTAATAAATTTTTGTTGAAGAAACAGATTTTAGCTGGCTCTGAGCAGCAGCAGCAGCCGCCTGGCCGCCAAGGGGTGTCTCTGGCCAGTGTTGATTTCACCAGTCTGCAAGCATGGGGAATATTTTTGCCAACCTCTTCAAGGGCCTTTTTGGCAAAAAAGAAATGCGCATTCTCATGGTTGGACTGAATGCTGCAGGAAAGACTACTATTCTTTACAAATTGAAGCTTGGTGAAATAGTAACCACTATTCCTACTATAGGTTTCAATGTGGAAACTGTTGAGTACAAAAACATCAGCTTCACCGTGTGGGACATAGGCGGTCAGGATAAGATCCGGCCCCTGTGGCACCACTACTTCCAGAACACACAAGGTTTGATCTTTGTGGTTGACAGCAATGACCGGGAGCATGTGAACGAGGCCCGTGAAGAGCTCATGAGGATGTTGGCAGAAGACGAGCTCAGGGACTCTGTCTTACTAGTGTTTGCTAACAAGCAGGACCTTCCCAATGCCATGAATGCCGCTGAGATCACAGATAAACTGGGATTGCACTCCCTTCGCCACAGAAACTGGTACATTCAGGCCACCTGTGCCACCAGCGGAGATGGGCTTTATGAAGGATTGGACTGGTTGTCCAATCAGCTCCGAAACCAGAAATGAACCAAGACCTGTCCTCTTCCTCTCTGTCTCCTTTCCCTCCTCCTTCCTCTCTCCACCCTCTGCTTTACTCTCATGTGGCAAACTGTGTGGGTCTGTGGTGTCAAGTGCCAGAAGCTGTCGCCATGGGTTTGGTCACAGTGTGTATGCAATGTGCTGTAAATGTGGCAGATGCAGCCTGCAAACAGGTTTTTTATTTAATGTAAATAGTTTTTGTTTCCAATGAGGCAGTTTCTGGTACTCCTATGCAATATTACTCAGCTTTTTTTATTGGAAAAAAGAAAAATCAACTCACTGTTCAGTACTGAGAAGGGATTTCCACACACTGGCCCTGGGCTCCCAGGAGTTACTGTGCTTGAAGAGCCGAATGCCCTTCTCTTGGTCTGAGACCTGTGTTGACATCCATTTTGGTGGTTGGTTTTTAACCTGAGCTCAGTGCATTTTTTTAAAAGTAGCTACAATAAAGGCGAACACTTGAATACACAGAAGGGAGAAATAAGCTTAGTGTAGGTTTTACAGTAACAACCTGAGTACTAGTCCATCTGATCGTCCGTGTTTCCCTTTGGGAACGTGAGAGAAGGTGACAAAAACAAACCCACGATCAATTTTGCATGGTCACAATAGAGATCCCTGTAATTACGCTTTGTCTTTGGTTCATCCTGTGTTTCATAGAGTTTGTGCTTGTACTTGTGCTCACACGGTTACCAAGGAAACAAGCTTTGAGGCTGTGCTTGGCCCAGGCTACCATCTGAGCACAGCAGGCCCTCTGTTGGGTCACTGAGCCACTCGTGTCGGCCACTCAAAAGGACCCATAGCGGGTACCTGTGCAATGGGCTATGGCATGAGCAGCAGCCTTTGGGCTCTCAATTTAGAAGAAAGCAAAGAACTACCAACCTTTATTTTGGTCAGGTATGTGTGGTGCTTTCGTGTGACCACTTAACCAGAGCAGAGAGCCCATTACTCCCAGTGCATACTCAGAGACCTTGGCCAGAGCAGCAGACTCCTAGAGCATAGGGCCTCCCACAGGAGTGCATGCGAGCTGGGAGCATTCCACCTAGAGCGCACAGCCTGTCGGAGCACCCCTGTCTGTACATGTGTGAAGTAGCTTCCACTCCCTCATCCTGCAAGGGTCAGATCTGCCAGCGAGAAAACGACGGGCTCTACACTTCTTTCTTTTGTATTTTGATAAACACTGAAGAAGCTGGAGCTGTTAAATTTTATCTCCAGGGGGGAGAAACCCCTCAGAACTGGTTTATTTGGTGTCGTGGAACCTCTTACTGCTTTCAATACACAATCAGTAATCAACTGTTTTGTATACTTGTTTTCAGTTTTCATTTCAACAAACAAGCACTGTAATTATAGCTATTAGAATAAAATCTCTTAACTAAAAAAAAAAACAAACAGATTTTATCTTTATAAATACTAGAAAATGCATAAATCTTTATTAATTGCTTTTTTTTTGGTAGTTAAACAATGATATTATTGCTCAAGTACATAAAGACAAATTTATGCAACCGGGACAGAGGCTGTAGATGATTCATATTTCCAATTGGGGAGGATTCTCTTTGTCTTATAGTATTGAGCCAATTGGTGAATTTGGCTCTCGATCAGGATCAGCCATCCTTATCCTTTCTATTTCTTTCAAGATCCTTTTGAACAGCAACAGCTTTCTTAATAAAATGGTAGAGATCCTCAGGAAGATCAGGAGCAAGTCCTTTGGACTCTCGGGATTTTATTGCCTGTCACAAAACACACTTGTGCAACGCCATGTGAATCTCTGAGGATCACACCAATCTGGGAAAGAGTCAGACCCTTCTTGGCTAGTTTGTAGATCTATTCCTTCACATTGTCAGACGTTAACTTCAGCCAGGTGGGGACCCTGCGGTAATAGGGCAGAGCCGAATGGGACAAGCCCTTCCAGGAAGCATGCATGCAACCCATGATGGCAGCAGTCCGGCAACGAAAAAGAGCATTAATTGCTTTTATTTTTTAAAAACCCTTTGTGATAAACATAGCGATATAGCACCCAAATACCCTTTCCATGAAGCATAAGGTACCCTGTTGTTGGGAAGTACAATCATCCATTTCAAATTTCACCTCTACTAATCTACCTTGCCCAAATTCATGTCCTTTTCAAGGTCTAGCCTTTTCAGTTTATGATAGAACAACTGTGAAGGCTACTTAAGTTCCAGAGCACACTATGGAATCAGTAAAGACTACTGCTCAGGCCTCTATCATAACTCAGCTTCTCTTCCCACCAAATCTTGATTCATTCTTCTTCCATCTACAATGCTGAGCATATGACCTCTCTTAATATCTTACAAACTATCTATCTTAAACTTAGCTCCCCAGAGACCCTGACCATCTATGATAACACATACACTTATTTATTGTAGAAACTAAAATAGGGAGGGGAAAAAATAATAATTCGTATAAAGCAGGAATTGAACACCTAATGTCCTTTTTCTTTCTACAAAAGTGTTTGATTAGAAATGTATCCAGTTTTTACTGTCTATATGACCAAAAAAAATTTAAAATCTTTACATCTGAATGTGGCTGTAACACTAAGTTATAGGCTACAGAATTTCGGCTGAAGTTAAATATGTAACTTCCAGACTGTATGTTTACAGAAATTAATGTGCCATATTCCATCCCGCCTTCCTGTCTTTTTCTTTTTTTACACGAGTATGTCATAATATTAAACACTTTGTACCATCCAGAAAAGAACAATAGTTTAGTGATGGCAGAGCAACAAGACAAAGAACTACATCCCTGCAAAGCCACCATTTAGCCTTAGCCTATTTAAACTGGATTATTACATGAGACAGAAAGAAAGAAACCTCTATCTTGCAAAAACTTCCATATCTTGAGTGACAGGTAGCAGTACCAGGGTCCTGCCCACACCTCCTTCCAATCCAGCACTTTAACTTCCTACAGCAAGCACCAGCAGCTCTTTGGGGGCGAGAGCCTTTAAACTGTCAGTACTTCCTAGAAATTTTGACACCCCCTCGCAATGAGGAACGGTCCTAAAGAAAGGACTGACTTTGGGGAAGTATAAGGATCTTGTTTCTTTCTTTGTTGCTGACAGTGAAGAATATTAGGTTTAAGCTCAAGAATCCCCTTGCAGAATGGAGTCAAAGTTATCCTCCCTTAGATTTTTCCTTCATATCATATCCTGCTTTGCCTGCAATCTCCTCCTCCCTTCCTAGTTTCACTCTTCTACGTCCCTATTAGGTTTCCCTGGAACTATAATGTTGTTGTGTACCACAGAGTTGGTAATGACCCATAGCTGACCCTCCATTGGGTTATCAGAGGCAAGAAATTGCACAGGAGTTGATTACTCATCTTTCTCCCACAGAGAAGCTGGTGGATTTGAACCATGTACATTTGCATTGGCTGTGCAATTTCTTACCACTAAGCCAACAGAACTCCCTATGAGACTATAATAATGAGTTTCTCTCCCATGGATCTTCATCTCAAATTCCGCTTATGAGAAACTCAACCTGGTGCAATCACCGTGGAAGGTGGTGTGGCGCTTTCTAAAAAAGTTGCAAATAGAGATATCACTTGACCCAGCAAGTCGACTACTGGGAATATATCCCAAAGAGACCATAACTGCCACCCAAGCAGATATATGCACACTCATGTTTCTTGCAGCTTTGTTCACAATAGCAAGGAGCCGGAAACAACCCACGTGCCCATCAACAAACAAATGGATAGAGAAGCTGTGGTATATTCACACAATGGAATACTACACTGCATTGAAAAACAAGGAACTCATGAAATATTATTCAAAATTGGTTAACCTAGGAGGACATTATGCTAAGTGTAATATCTCAGTCACAAAAGGACAAATACTGCATAGTGTCACTGTTGCAAAACAGGACTGACATCAGGGTTTGGCGGAGACTGAGAAAGATAGGATAAATAATGCATACTGCATTGAAACAGATGAGGGAGAAAACTGCTTTAAAAGGATATGTGATTAGGTATTTTTGTCATGACAGGAGTCCAGAATGAAGGCTGAAATAGTGGAGTGGACCTGGGGGGAGGGATTGTATAACAATGAAAAAATGTTTCTTTTACTTTTCAAAGAGAAGAGCAAAGGGGGAGAGGTTGGGTGGGGAGAAAAGTGAAACAATGAGTGAATGGAAATCCATAGTCTTTATAAATTTTCATTAAAATTAATAATAAAAAAACTGAGGGGAAAAAAAGAAATTCAACCCAAGGTAGCACCTAACTTCTATTTTATAACCCTGCCCCTGTGGTAATCACTGTTAACATTATTTAGAAACATTTTACTTTGTATCCAAAAATATGGTGATTCTCTTAGCTTAAAATGGAATTGTATGATATAAACTGTATGACCTGCCTTTTTCAATCAAAATAGTTTGCAGAGTAGAAATAACCCCTAGGCTTTCCAAGGCTATAAACCTTTCTAAGAGCCAACTACCTCATCTTTCTCTGGAGTTGCTCATAGATTAAAGCTGTTGATCTTTTGTATAGCAATCCAAAGAGGATGTATAATTAACTATAATTTAAATTCTAAGTATATGTCTTTTATGGAGAAAACCATATTTTTTGAGGAGTTGGAAAAAAAGAGAACACTTCTTTGATTTGTCCGTATAGTTTTGTTCATTAATGAGAAAAGAATACACTACAAAAATTCAATACATATTGACTTCTAAGAAAAAGAAGCAATATAAATTGGTTAAAAGTAGATAAATCACACATTTTACTACCAGTTCTTTAAACTTCTGGGTGAGTTTAAAGGACTAGAATAATTATTATTTTATAGATAGTCCCTAAGTTAAAGGATTTCTTAATTATGGTGACATTCACAGCTATCTGTTTTGTGGGTTTTTTAAAATGACTGTGTATTTTTATGCATATATGTATTAAAATATATTTCTAAGGTGGTTTCGTGAAAAGAATTGTGCTGCCAATTCAAAGTTTCAAGGATAAAATCCACCAGCTGTTCATTAGGAGAAAGAGGGGCAATGACTTCCTATATTATTTACTGTATCTGAAAAACTGCTGAAGGGTCAGGTACGACCAGTTCAAATTCAAGAATACGTAAGAACAAGGTTATATGTAACACTTGCAATCCCCAAATACAAAATAGACATCAAGTTTATAAAGACATTGTTAATAAACTAGTAATAATAAAAATTAGAAAAAGTAATTTAGTATTTTACTTAGTTGAAATCCCTCCTTACCTGACTTAAGATGAAATCATCAAGACAGAACTCAGTCATAAATTACTAACTACCTGTGTTTGGGTATACATAATATTTGAGAGGCTGGGCTTTATGAGGAGGAATGTGGCATCAGGATTAGAGGAAGACACATCAACAACCTACATTGTGCAGATAACACAACCTTGCCTGCTTTAATTGAGAAGGACCTGAAACACTTGCTGCAGAAGGTCAAGGACTGTAGGCTTCAATATGGATTGAAGCTCAACATCAAGAAAAAAGATTCTCACCACTGGGCCAACTGGCAGCACCATGATGGATGGAGAAAAGACTAAGGTGGTAGGCTCCACAATCAACACTCTTGGCGCCAGCAGTCAGAAAATCAAAAGACAAATTGTATTAGGTAAATCTGCTGTCAAGGACTTTTCCAGAGTACTGAGAAGCAACAATGTCAGTCTAGAGACTAAGGTGTGCCTGTCTAGGTCATGATCTTCTCAATTACTTGTTATGCATCAGAGAGCTGAATAGTAAGTAAGGATGACAGAAGAAGAATTGATGCTTTTGGGTTGCGGTACTGGAGAAGTCTTGAACATACAACAGACTGCCAAGAGAACAAAGACATCTATCTTGGAGAGGGTGAAAACAAGTTTCTCTTTGGAGGCTAGGATTTTGAAGCTTCATCTGACATACTTTGGGCATGTGGCCAGGAAAGCCTGATCTTTGGCGAGGGATATCATGCTCAAAGGGATAAAGGGACAGCAAAGGAGAGGAAGACTCTAGATCAGATGGACTGATAACAGTGACTAGGGTAATGGAGTTAGGTGTGACAGAGTCAGTGAGACAGGACAGGGCAGGCTTCAGAGCTACTGTACATAAGGTCACTATGAGTCACAGGCAACTTGATGGCACATAACAACAACATTCAACCCAATGATACTTAAAAATAGAAACACTTAAATACATGCAAAACTCATATTTAAAATAAATAAGGCTTTTCCCTTTAAATCTTAAAGTTTAAGAAGGCAAAAAGAAGTGAAATCATTATATATTTCTATTTTTCAGAAGTTTGTTGTTTAAAAAGAATATTCTTTTTTTATCAGCAAAGTATGTTATGGATCTTTCAAATGGGCATGTTCCATAAAATCTGAAACAATAAATTCTAGATTTTTCATGAACTTCAAAGAATTTTAAAAGTAAAAAAGCAATAGAAATTTCAACATTTCAACAAACTTCATTTAAGAATACATTAATAATGTAACAAGAAATGTAAAAAAAGAATATAACAAAAAATAAAATTAAAATAATCCTTTATTAAATTACAAATCTGGAATACACTAGTAACAAAGCAGTGTAAATCCCCCCCCCCTTATATTACTATACTAGTACATAAAATGAAGCAGAAGACTTTAAAAAACAAACTCTTATAAGTGAGAGGATTGTTTTAATCTCATTTGGTACTAACCGTATATAAAAAAACTTGGCAGGGTCAATAATGTATAACATTATAAGAATTCTGAGACGAGGCATGGCACACAAGATGCAATCCTACTGCGGGTAAACCAGGAAAGGGAGGATGTGGGAGTGCTTCTGTGGTGATGTTTTTCCTATTTGTATACTGCAAAGGGAAATCTCCAAACTAGCTATTAAACTATCAGTCTGTCTGAGGTAATAGGTATCGTGTCAAAAGCAAATTACACAGGCTAGAACTGGAGATCTGAGGATACTGCTTTTTTTTTTAAGAGAAGATCATTCCTGGGTTTGTGAGTATGTGCCTTTATCTTTTAATCAGCAAGTACATCTGCAATATCAAACTCTTCCTCCTGTTTCCATTTATTTCTAAATTGGTGGAATCACAGATAAAGTAACAATTTCTTAGAGAAGTATGCTCACTATTACATTAGATAAAGACATTTTCAGACAGTTTTTGAGCATAGGTTTACTTGTAGAAGATTTTGTTGAGATGTAAAAAGTGATTGCAGTACTTGAAGGTTGTTTCTTTTATTGTTAGCAATATTATTGACATCTCTTAAGAAAGTATTTAATTGTGGTAGAACTTGTAGAAAAGAAATGTTGTTGTTGTTGTTATGTGCCATCAAGTTGCCTGCAAACCATAGCTACTCTATGTACAGCAGCTCTGAGGCCTGCCCTGTCCTGAGCGAAGTCTTACTAATTCCGACACACCAGTCCTCATTGACCCAGTCACTGCATCAATCCATCTCATCTGGAGTCTTCCTCTCCTACGCTGTCACTCCAACCTTCCAAGCATGAAGTCCTTTGCCAAGGACCAGTCTCTCCTGGCCACATGCCCAAAGTAAGTAAGACAGAGCTTCAAAATTCTAGCTCAAGGAGAGACTTGGTTTCACCCTCTGCAAGAGAGACCTATTTGTTTTCTTGGAAGTCCATGGTATATTTAAGATTCTTTTCCAGCACCACAACTTGAAGGCATCAATTCTTCTATTATAATTCTTAGTCACTGTCCAGCTCTCTGATGCATAGTAAGTAACTGCAAAGACCATGGCCTGGATTAGGCACACCTCAGTCTCCAGATTGACATCACTGCTTTTCAGCACTCTGGAGAAGTTCCTGACAGATTTTTCCCAATGCAATTTATCTTTTGATTTCCTGACTGCTAGTGTTAAGATATATACAGATATTTAAATTAACCATGATACAATTTCTACAGAATTTTAACATGAAAGGAATCATTGTGTCTTCCCTAACAAAAACAAACATACTTCACCCCCTCCCCCCCACTTAAATAAAGCATAAGAATTACCAGCGGTACCTTAACTTGAGATCTGGCTGAACTTGAATGTTTCAAACTTTTTTTTTAACTATGATTTTAACAAAAGTTTCCAGAAATGAACCTGTTATTCTAGACTGCTGTCATACAAACAATGTGTAACCACATATTCTTTTTAAACAGTTTTTTCCTTCATCTGTTCCGATGCAGTGTTCATTATTGATCCCCTCCTTTCCTAGTTTCCCTTCAACTCTCTATGTCAGTCCTGTTTTATCACAGTGGTGTTATGCAGTTATTTTGTGACTGAGATATTTCAATCAGCATAATGGTCCTCCAGAGTCACCCATGTTGCATAATGTTTTAGAGAATTCATTGTTTTTCAGTGTTTCATAGTATTCTATTGTGTGAATATATCATAGTTTATCCATTAATTTGTTGTTGGGCACTTAGGTTGCTTCTATCTCTTTGCTATTTTGAATAATGCAACAGTAAACATGAGTGTGCATACATCTGTTTGGGTGGCAGCTCTGGTTTCTTTAGGGTATATTCCCACTAGTGGAAATGTTGGGCCAAATGCTATTTTATTTCCAACTTTTTGATAAAACAGACCATCTTCAATAGTGGATGCATCATGCTATACTCCCACCAGCAGTGAATAAAGGTTCCAATCTCTACACAACCTCGTCAGCATTTGTTGTTTACTATTCTGTTGAATTCTGCTATTGTTGCTGGCATACCAAGCTTTTGAGGTAAACAATAGACATCAGGAAATTAAATGGCTGCCAATAAAGGATGCTGACTTTTCATTAATAATTATGATATAATGAATTAATGTATTTTTAAAATCTTTAATGGTCTCATTCATTAAAATATTTGTAGTTTTAAAATTGGTCTCCAACACTTAACCAAAGAAGACATTCCGATGGCAAACACACACACATGAAAAAAATGTTCAAAATCCCTAGCACCGCAGCAAAGGATTGGAAACAACCCATGTGCCCATCGACAAACGAAAGGATAGAGAAGCTCTGGTATTTTCACACAATGCAATACTACATTGTACTGTAAAACAAGGAACTCATGAAATATTAAACAAAATGGGTGAGCCTGGAGAATATGTTGAGTGAAATATCTCAGTCATAAAAGGACAAGTACTGCATAGTGCCACTGTTGTAAAACGGGACTGACATCAGTGTTTGGGGGGAGACTGAGAAAGATGGGTTCAATAATGTATACTGCATTGAAACAGATGAAGGAGAAAACTGTTTAAAAGGGATATATGATTAGGTATTATTGTCATGACAGGAGTCCAGAACGAAGGTTGCATAGTGGAGTGGAATTGCGGGGAGGGAGTGTATAACAATGAGATAATTTTTCTTTTCCTTTTCAAAGAGAAGAGCAAACTGGGAGAGGGGTGGGAGAAAAGTACAACAACGAATTAATGGAAATCCAATGTCTCTGTAAACTTTCATAAAATTAAAAAAAAAACAAAAACCACCACCAACCCTGAAAACAACCATGTGATATCATCCCCCCCAGTCAGAACAGCAAAATTTAACAGAACAGCAAGCAACAAATGCTGGCAAGGGTGTGGAGAAACTGAACCCTTATTCACTGTTGGTGGGACTGTAAAATAGTGCAACCACTGTGGAAGGCAGAATGGCGCTTTCTCAAAAAGTTGCAAATAGAGATACCATTTGACCCAGCAATTCCACTACTGGGAATATACCCCAAAGAGACCATAACAGACATCCAAACAGATATATGCACACCCATGTTTATTGCGGCTTTGTTCACAATAGCAAGGAGTTGGAAACAACCTAAGTGCCCATCAACAAACGAATGGATAGAGAAGCTGTGGTATATTCACACAATGGAATACTATGCTGCATTGAAAAACAAGGAACTCATGCAATTTTATTCAAAATAGGTGACTCTGGAGGACATTATGATGAGTAAAGTATCTCAGTCACAAAAGGACAAATACTGCATGGTGCCAAAACAGGACTGACCTCAGGGTTAGGGGGAGACTGAGAAAGAAGTGTTCAATAATGTACACTGCACTGAACAGATGAGGGAGAAAACTGTTTAAAAGGGATATGTAATTAGGTATTTTTGTCATGTCGGGAGTCCAGAGCAAAGACTGCATAGTGGAGTAGACCTGGGGGGAGGGATTGTAAAACAATGAAAGATTTTTTCTTTTACTTTTCCAAGAGGGTGGTGTACTAGGGGGGAGGGCTGGGAGGGGAGAAAAGTGCAACAATGAATGAACGGAAATCCAAAGTCTCTGTAAATTTTCATTTAAATCAATAATAATTTTTTTTAAAAGAGGGGGGGAAAACCCCTAGTCTCCTCTGATCTTTCTGAGGCTTTAAAAATCAAAGCCCTTAGGGAGCTCTGGTGGCCTAGTGGCAAGAAGGAGCATTGCAATTCCAGAGATACATGGTTCAAGTCCACTAGATGCTCTGCTAGAGAAGGAGGGACAATCTCCTCCTCCTGTATCAGTCAGATCCAATTTGATGTTTCACGCACAAAAAATAATAAAAGTTATTTTTTTTATAAAAATCAAAGCCCTTAAGTGTATTTTGGTGGTTGGTAAATATTCTCAATTTATCTAGAGATTTTAAAGTACAAATATCAGTGCATTCTACAGACTATAAGAAATAGCTCGTGGCCTGATTCTTAACATGATCTGTGATTTATAATTACAATTTGGGATTATAGATGCCCGAAAGAGGCTCAACATTTCACATTCAAAAGGGGAAAACAGTAATAATAAGAGCCATCATCTGCTGACTGTTCACTATTTGCCTGATTCTTTGCTAAGAGCTATACATTCATTTTCATACTGAGACCTCTAGACAGTGCAACCCTATCATCTCCATTTCATAAGGTATCCATTAGTGGTAAAGTGGCAGAATTCTCAACTTTGCTAGGAGTGACCTGGATTCAGTTATCAACCAACATATCTCATACACTGCTACCATCCACCACTAGAGACTTACAAGTTATGAGGATGCTGGAAAGATTTCATCTCAGCTGCTAAACTAAGACTAGAAAAAAATACCTGGCAATTTAACTATTAGCCAAAACTATTAGCCACAAACCCCTATGCATCTCAACGGTATAAATTCCGTCCGTGGGTTCCCATAAATCAAGGATCAACTCAACAATAGCTGACAACAACATGCATTTTATATATAAGCAAAAAGACTGCATGGGTCTCAAGCATCAATGACAAAGTATCAATATCAAGATTCAAGTAGGGATCTGAATATGAGTCTTCATTCTTAATTGTTATTCATTATTTCAACCAACAAACAGTGAAGTCCGATTACTTGTCAGATGTCTACCTATCACACAACAAGGAACAAAACTTTTTTTTTTTTAACCAGACAGAATTTGCTTGTATTATGAGCAGACAATACAAAGCACAAAAGTAAACTGTACTGTAAATTAGGCGATACATGGCATGGAGAAAAAGAAAAAGGAGACAGGGAATGACGTTAAGGAAAAATAACAGGAAATGGTGGTCATAGAAGACCTCACCAAGAAGATTTAAAGGAAAGATTTCTACGGGAGAATTGGGTAAATTATTTCAGACAGAGTAAAGAGCAGGTGCAGGGTTCCTGAATGACAACAGATGAAGAGAGGTTGAGCTCACAGAGGTAATGGGAAAGCCAGGTCACATAGGGCAGCTAAGGTGAAGGAAAGGACTCTGGCTCGTATGCTGACAAAAATGAGGAGGCACTGAAGCGTTTTAAACAGAGGAGTGACATGATGTGATTTACATGTTAAACGGTCACAATGGCTACTGTGATGAAGAAGGACAGAGCAAGGAGACTAGTTATAAAAATGTAAGCAGAAGCTTGATGATAGATTGAATCAGCATGACAGCAGTACAAATTGTAGGAAATCGTTAAATTCTGAATCTTTTCTAAAGGTAGACCCAAGATTGACTGATAAACTATATAAAGACAATGAGAAAAAGTAACTTTCCCTCTGTTGTTGCTGTTGTTAGGTGCTATCAATTCAAGTAAGACCCATAATGACCCTATGAACAACAGGTATGAACCCCTGTCCTATCCAGTACCATCCTCACACTTCCTGACACATTACACCCTATTGCAGCAGTCATGGTGTCAATTCACCTGGTTGAAGGTCTTTCTCTCCTTCACTGACCCTCCATCCTTCCCAGAATCATGTCCTTCTCCAAGGAATAGCCCTTCCTAGCAACACGCTGGAAGTATGTGAGGCAAAGCCTCATCATCTTTGCCTCCAAAAAGCACTCAGGCTGCACCCTTTCCAAGACATATTTGTTTGTTCTTTTGGCCATCCATGGGATGTTCAGTGCTCTTCTCTAACACCAGAGCTCAAAGGTGTCAATTCTTTTTCTAATCATCCTTATTCATTGTCCAGCTCTCAGATGCACGGCAAGTGATTGGAAAGACGATGGCCTGAATCAGACACACCTTAGTCCTCAAACTGACATCATTATTCCTCAATAATTTGGAGAGGTGCCTAACTGCAGACTTTCCTAGTGCAATACATCTGATTTCCTGACTGCTGGTACCAAGGATGTTAATTGTGGATTCAAGTAAGATCAAGTTGTTGACAGTTTCAGTCTTTTCTCCATCTATCATGACATTACCTATCAATCCAGTGATAAGAATTTTTGTTTTCTTAACATTGAGATGCAATCAATATCGAAGGCTGTAAACTTTTGGTCTAAGCAACTGCAAAAGTGGAAACATCACTGACTAAGATGAGGAAGACTATGTTCTAAAGGTTTAAAGGAATTGTCAGGAGTTAATTTTGGATGTATTAAATTTTAGAAGCTACATAGACCCAGGAGAGAATAAAATAGATGAATGGGATCTTCTAAGAATCAAACCCCTAAAAAAAAAAGAATCAAACCCCTATGCACATCAAAATCTTCCCCAATCAGATAAAAAGAAACCCACAGACTGGTGGGAAATATTTGGCAATGACATATCTGATAAGAGACATATCTAAAATTTATACTCTATCACCTCAACAGGAAAAAGGTAAACAACCCAATCACAAAACGGACAGAGAATATGAAGACACTTCACCAAAGAAGACATTCAGATGTAAACATACATATGAAGAAATGTTCAAAATCCCTAGCTATCAGAGAGATGCAAACAAAACCAACTATGAGATATCATCTCAACCCAGCAACAATGCTGGCAAGTGTGTGGAGAGAATGGAACTCTTATTCACTGCTAGTGGGAATATAACATAGCACAGTCACTATGGAAGGCAGTTTTGTGCTTTCTCAAAAAGTTGGAAATAGAAATACCTTTTGAGCCAATAATTCCACTACCAGGAATACACCCTAAAGAAAACAGAACCACGAATCAAACACATGTATGTACACCCGTGTTTATTGCTGCTTTATTTACAATAGCAAAGAGATATAGAAACTATAGAATATTTACATAATACACAGCACTGAAAAACAACAAACTCATAAAACATTATACAACATGGAGGAGCCTATAGGACATAATGCTGATGAAATATCTCAGCCACAAAAGGACAAGTCCTACATAACACTGCAGTTATAAAACAAGATTGACATGGGCGTTTGAGGAGAGAATGTGTAAAAGAATGGACTGATAATGAACACTGAAACAAAACAGATGAGGGTTAGAATTGTCTGAAAAGAATATATGATTAGGTATTATATGTAAGACAACAATCTGAACAAAGAGTGCATTGCTGGGAGGGCTGCTGGAGGGGAGAAGAAAATGTACAACTATAAAAAAGTGGGGGGAAAACAACCCATTTTGATGTTAAAAAATGTACTTGACTATGCAAAAGCATTTGACTGTGTGGATCACAACATACTGTGGCTAACTCTGAGAAGAATGAGAATCCCAGAACATTTGATTGTGCTTATGCAAAACCTATACCTGGACCAGGAGGCAGATGTCAAAACAGAGCAAGGAAACAATCAATCGGGAAGGATGTATGCCAGGGATGTAGCCTTCTCCATACCTTTTCAATCTATATACAGAACAGATCATCCATGCAGAACAGATCATCTGGGAGGCTGAGCTGTCTGAGTAGAAATGCGGCATCAGGATTGGTGGAAGACTCATCAACAACCTGCATTATGCGGATGACACAACCCTGTTTGCTGAAACTGAGGAGGACCTGAAGTGCTTACTGCAGGTCAAGGATTGCAGCTCTTAATATAGATTGAAGTTCAACATCAAGAAAACAAAGATTCTCAACAAGAGACGAATTGCACTGGGAAAGTCAGCTGTCAGGCACCTCTCCAGGGTACTGAAAAGCAACGACGTCAGTCTAGGAGACTAAGGTGCACCTGGTCCAGGCCATAGACTTCGTCATTGCTTGCTATGCGTCAGAGAGCTCGACAATGACTAGGGGTGACAGAGAATTCCTTTGAGAATTCCTCTGGTGCTGGAAAAACGTCGAATATTCCATGGACTGTCAGGAGAACAAACAGGTTCATCCTGTAGAGGGGAAATCAGGCTGCTCCTTGAAAGCAAGGATTCTGAGGCTTCATCTGATATAATTTGGGCATGTTGCAAGGAGGGACCAGTCTTTGGAGAGGGACATCATGCTTGGAAGGGTGGAAGGACAGAGAAAGAGAGGAAGACCATTGATGAGATGAATTGATTCAGTGACTGGGGTAATGAGGGCAGGTGTGTCAGAGACAGTAAAGTTGACACAGGATAAAGCAGGTTTCAGGGCTATTGTACATGGGGTTGCTATGAGTCACAAGTTGGCACATAATAACAACAGAGAGAAAAAAATTAGAAGCTATTGTGCAACAAAGTAGGAATACATAATAGTTGGAATCATGAGTCTTCAAAAATAGTAAGTGCCAGACTGCAAATAAAATTGTCATAAATATGATGAAAGTAAGCAAAAATTGAATTCAAATCTCAATTCACTTCAACCAAACATCCCAGGCACCGAGCCAGACGCTAGAAATATGTTGAAGACACAGCATCTGCCTGCCAAGAGATTAAAGTACAGTCTTTTCCTAAATATATTTCTCAAAGTGTTAACAGTTGTTATGAAAGGAGGGAGGAAAGGGGGAAGTGAGCTAACCATTTAGATTTCCTTCTGAGGAATTTTTCAGCTTTTATAATAAGCTAATGTGTACTGTGACTGTCAAAGAGGGACGTAACAAGATACCATTCAAACTTGGATCGAAGACTTCTGTTGAAAAGTAGTTTGTAGGGATATTTTTTACCAGAGCAGTTCTTAAATGCTGCATTACTGCATACCTGGGACCTGCTCATTCCTTGTTGAGGAGCACTAGCCTATACATTGTAGAATGAAAACAGAAACCATGATCCCTACACACAAGATGCCATTACCACCATCTTCCCACTGCTATTTTCAAAATCAAAGTGTCTCTGGACATTTCCAAAAATGACTCCAAGAAATGAGAAGGTGAGATTACCACAGGTTGAGAACCACTGATCTAACTAATGTTATTCTATGCTTCCATAAGAAGATAATAATATTTCTCATTTAAGTCTAGTTTTATTTATTCAGCAATGTTGTGATGTTATTGTTGTGGCTGCACACCCTTGAGCTGGAACTCATAGCTTACTCTCTAGCAGGTGTTCAGAGGCTAATCACACAGGAGATTGCTCATCCTTCTCCTGTGGAACAGCTGGTGGGTATGAACCATGTGCATTATGTTGCTGTTAGGTACCATCATGGACTACAACTCATATCAACCCTATGAACAACAGATCTAAAGGATGCCCTATCACTGACCCTCCACCTTCTCAAGCCTGATGATCTTTCCCATGAAATGGGCCCTCCTAACAACATGTCCAAAAGGAGATGAAGCTTAACCATCATTGCCTCCAGAGAGCAACTTGGCTGTACTTTCTGCAAGGAAGGTTTGGTTATTCTTTTAGTACTCATCACCAACACCACACTCAATGTTAGCAATTCGTCTACTGTCATCCAACTTTCAAATGTATAGCAAGTAATTAAAAAAATCATGCCTTGAATCAGATGCAGCTGACATCATTGCTGTTCAACACCTTAAATAGATAGTTGACAGCAAATTTACCTAATCTTTAGTCTTTTGGTTTCTTGACTACTGGTGCCAAGGGTGTTGACTGCACATCCAAGCTTCTCTCCATCTATCTTGATGATGCCTACTGGCCCATTAGTGAAGATTTTTGTTTTCTTGATGTTGAGATGCAATCTACATTTAAGGCTGTAGTCTTTGCTCTTTTGCAGCAAGCATTTCACATCCTCTTCACTTTTGGCAAGCATTATTATTTATTCAACGATAGATCTACTTAAAAAGATCTACTTAAATCTATCTAAAACAATCTCTCATAATTACCTTGAAAAGTGCATGAACTATTTCCTCACTTAAACACTCATGTAGGGACCATTAGGCATGAATTTGCTAATTATCCCAGTCCAACCACAAACTTGTCTTCACCATTTCCTCCCCTTCTACAGAAACAAGAGCTCATCTCAACAGTGCTCCCTCTACCTGCAGGCTGGATTCCATTCCCACCAACTGCATACCACAGCCCTGATCATCAATTATCCTCTCACCACTCTTTAATTTTCCCCTCAAGCTCCAAATGTGTTTAACTTTCTTTTTCTTTCTTAAACAAAACAAACCTAAACCCTTTCTCCTCCTCATTAAGTTACACCTCTCTCCTAAACAACAAAATTTTATAAGGCTCACTCTTCAATTCATGACCTCTGTGCTTCTTGCCTTCATATACACTTCTCTGATCAATAAAATCTCGATCTATAGCATTTTTCTACTGTCTCAAACTGCATTAAGACGCCTCAATTTCCTAGTTCCTCAGAATGCTCCTACTATCCAACATAACTATTTAAATATTTCTTAATAAACTTATTAAGAAAATATCTTACTTGATGAGCAAATCATCCTTTGAATTACATATTATTCTCCTAGAATATTTTTTCAACTCTTTGATCATTTTCCCCAGGTATAGGGAAATGTAGGTAGCCCTTCTAATGCTACATTCTGTCGATACATTAATTTCATGACTCAAGTGCCATCTCAATTTTTCTCTAATCACATCTGACCCTGTATTATCCTAAGCTCCAAATAAAGTTTTAAAATCCAGCCAAATTAAAAAACAAAACCTATTGTCATCAAGTTAATTCTGATTTACAATGACCCCCCCTTGGGATTTTCAAAGTTTTAAATCTTTGTAGAAGGAGACTGCCCAATTTTTTTACCTACAAAGCTACAAAGGTGGATTTGAACTGCTGACCTCTCTGTTAGTAGACTTACATGTCATTCACTTATATGTTACAACTATGAAACTTTTAAAATACATACTTTTCACTATGACTACCTTTTTAACAGCCAGACAGTGTATTTTTAAATAAATCAAAACAGAATTGAAGAGAGCACTCTCTTGTGCTCGCTCTATCTATCTATTCATTCAACTTACTCTTCACAAATCTTTGAAGCAGACTTAACTATTCAGACTGTATAAATATTAAAATCTCAGAGAGATTAAGTAAATTTCTCAGGGTCACATAACTTGTAAAGCTACCCTGGTAACTAGATTTTATTTTCTCTCTTAATCAAGTAACATAATTCATTTCAATTTCTCCTAAAATTTCATTTAAGTCTTTAGTGTTTTATAAACTAACAGAATTATTTAAGTTCAACAATGTAAACTGTAAACTCTTGACATCTACATTAAAGAAAACATCTTTTAAGAGATTCATAAGAGTAAAAGAAAGTCAATGTTATATAATTTGCCTCCAAGCTCTAGGCGCAAATGCATCTAAGGCACTTCAGCCAGATGGGTATCTCCATCTAGGAAAGGAGGCTGTCACCTACTAAATTTAGACTGTAAGAAAAAGGACAAAAGATTATCCAATTTTATGCTCCATATAGCTATATCTTCACATGTCCTAACAGAATTATTACCAAAGGCATTTAATACAAATACAGTTTCAAAAAAAAATGTCAGTCAGTAAAGAGGGATACAATTATTCTCTTCAAGTTGACAAGAGAAGAAAATAATTCTAGTCCAAAGTGCAAAAGAACTAACTGATATCATAACATTTCTTTTCTATTACATTAAAACCCATTTAGCTCACTACCTAATTTGGGAGGGACTGAAGAGTCAGTCCCATAAGGATAAATACTCTATAAGACCATAACTGTAGAAATAGATAACTAGTAAAATGTGTATGAGGATCTAAAGGACAGGGAGCAGAGACGTGGGGATGGAGGGGTAACCATGGGGTTGCACAGGGGTGGGTTGGGGAGGTGGAGGGGTTCCAGAGTGAGGGACAATGTATACAAACTTTGTGTGCAACATTTAAAAAAAAAATCAAAGAAATAAAAAAGAAAATATAAATTTCTTTAGAATCCTTTAGCAAAAGTAAATTAGAAATGACAAGAGTTTCTCTTATAGTACGTATATGTTACATGGCTATAACTAATTTTAAATCTTAATGGAGACTTATCATGAATGCATCAGATGTCAGTAAAACTGTGAGGTTCTTAACTATACTTTTGGTATTATTTCCTCTTAGCTCTAGGCTTCAGAATCTAAACACTTCAAAGTCTTGAAGATTTCAGTCTAATTTGGCCTGTCAGATCATCTCTGCCAGCACTCAATACATTCAAGGTAAATCAAGACAACAAAAACTTCACAAATGTTGGAAAATGAAGAGTTTTCTGATGGTGCACTTTCCTTAAAATTTTCCCCCCAATTTTGTTCTGTTACAGGAAAAAGCTGAAGGCAATTATCTAGAAGAGCTATTAACTAAAGTGGACAAAAAAGTTTAACTGGCCTTAAATCAAATACTTTTCCAAATAAACTATTTGAGCATCTGATATTCACAACATTAGGAGGGCTGTCTATAGTTACACAAAACACAATCTCGAAGGTCAAATAAGACTGTAAAATTAAGCTCATCAGTTTTAATAGTTAAAGAAAACTGCAAAGTGCATCATAATCACCTAAGTATATTTGCTGACTTTCATTATCACATTAAAATCAGACAGTAGCTGACAATAAATGCAAGTTGTTAAAAGTCAGAGAAATGTTTGTACCAAATCACAACAGCAGTATTGATATAATCCCAAAAACCTGGGTCACACATCAACCATTTTTTAAAAAGCAAATATTCATTTAAAAATAGCAAATGCCAAGCATTAACATTAAATATTTACCTTTCTCTATCAGGAAAAATTGACCAGTATTTTGTTGAAGTGACTTTTTTTTTACCCCAAAAAGAGAACAACTATTTCTATCTAAGCACAATAATATGGTAGAATGTCATCAAAATACTATTTTCTCTCAGGTGAATAATTTGGCAACAAATGGAAGTTAAAAGGATAAAGTTTTATTTTGTCATAATCTTATACTCATTGTTGTAACATATTTAAATGAAAAATTTTAGATTTTGAAATGCACAGAATACATTTTAAACCATCAACCTTCTTAAAAATAATGCCTTACCCTCACAGAATCTAGACATAAAAGCAACACACAAAGTGTTATCTCATTTTTAGCACCTTATTAGCAACTCTGTAATAGCAAGTTTTGCTTGGTGTTTACTGGAAGCTTGTGAATTCCTTTCCCAGTTGTTTCTCTGTCATCTTGACTGGTCTGAGGGTGGATAATAACTTTATGTTACAATTAATATTGTATCAGATATTAACATTTTATTAATCATTCAACTAAGTACCCATAATCATTTTTTCATACTAGCTTTTTAATAAGTTCTATTGTGACTTGAGTTATGGTTTATAAAATAAATTAGTTTTCCATCCAGCCTTCATATACATGTTTTTCATATGTTCATGAAATGCTTATTCAAATCCTTTGCTACTTTTTAAATTGAACTACCCTTTTATTGCTGAGTTGCAAAAATTCTTTATATATTCTAGACATAAGTTCCTCACTAGATAATATTAATTGCAAATATATTTCTCCATTCAGTGAACTACCTTTTAATTCCTGTATGGTGTTCTCTAAAGGAAGAAAGTTTTTAATGTTGATAAAGATTAATTTATCTGTTGTTGGGGTATTTTGTCAATTATACTTTTGGTGCCATATGACAGCAAGGTCACAAAGACTGCCTCCTGTTTTCTTCTAAGAGTTTTATAGTAAAGGCTTTATACGCCACAGAAACAACAATAATAGCTAGCACTGAGTACTTACTGTGTGTTAAACACTACTCTAAACATTTCCCATGTAGTAATTTTATCCTCAAAAACAAACCTGTGAAATACGTATCATTATTATCTCCATTTTACAGATGAAGAAATTGAGACACAGAAACAAAGTAAAGTGCCCAAATCTGTGCCAGGGTTAAGACACTCCAAAACGGAACATATTCTATACACAATCTTTCAGAAATGGGGAAACTCATCAACAACGGCACTGACAGAGTTCCACCAATTCATGGAATTATCTTTGTAGGGAGCTACACTGGCAGGTATGTAGCTCTGTTCTCCAGAGTACAGGGAGCTACACTGCCAACACAAAGGTGGGCAGTTCAAATCCACCAGATGCTCCTCACAAGATAGATGGTCAATCTTCTCCCATGCAATTTATAGCCTCAAAAAACTCCTGGAATGTCAGCTATGAGTCAGTTCTGACTAGATGGCAATGAGAGAGAGACCTGGACAGGTTAAAGACTGACTGGAATTGGTGCACAATTTCAAATTCAAAGCTTACAGTACTGGTTTTAGGGTCCCCATCACAGCCACCTGAATGAGTAATGGCAGGGCCCATGACTTAAAAAGCAATTTTTAAAGACCTGTCTAGCCAAGTTAACTGTTCCTTCCTAAACTAGTCTGACAACTATGACTGCAACTGTATTTTCCTCCAGGGTAAAGCCACATAGCAGACAGAGGTCAGGAAGGAACTCAAATGGTGACTGCATCCATGTTAAGATGTTTAACACAATGGAGTTAATGCTCTATTACAGACCTCAGCCTTCCACAAGCCAAAGCTTTCTGATTTCAAGTTTTAATACAAGGCTTAGCTCCCAACCACGATTTAGTACTGCCACTTACTGCCACAGGCTCTAATACAGCTACGATCTGCGCTCTTAATAAAACTTTTCTAAAAAAAGACATCCTTCTCAAAATAAATGGCAACTTTTTTGACATCTTCAAAATGTTTTTAATGTTATAATGGATTATATGCATTTCTATTTTAAAAATATGCTGGTTTGTATACAAAGTTCATACATATTATGTTTCATACTATCCTTCCTTCACATTGTCTTTTATGCAATCATTCTCATTCATTATGTTTTATAAAATCAATTACAAAAAAAATCAATTACCATTGAAGGACAAGGTAATGATGGGCATAGTTCAATTATATGCATTTCTTAAAATCAACACTCTATGACGCAGGAGAACAGACTGACTGACTGACTGCAGTCTTTTCTTAGAGAAGATCTCAACATGCATAGGGCAGTTACAAAGACTGCTGATAACAGAAATGGCAGGATACTGTTGCAACAGAAGGAGACTGCCTCCACTTTCTCCCATGAAGCAAAGGCAGGTTCAACAGTCTTTGAGTGAGTAGTCCAATTCCTAACATACTATGCCACCAGATCTCCCTAAATAACATTAGTACAAAGCCTGTTTGTGATGTAAAAGCAGCCCAGTAGGCTTAAACTGAACTATTAACTAGTAACAACTTTCTTTCAACTCTGAGAACCTAAAGTAATCAAGTAAGGCATCAAAACTGTTCCATTTCCTGAATTACACTACTCTTCAAAGAAACTACAATTTTTACTTTTGTTGGCAGTAAACTAAAAGTTGGTAAACTTTCTCACTCATCTGATGGTGAGAAAATTAACATCCTTATCACATACATAAAATTTCAAATAATTTAGTAAGTAGTAGTAATTAAGGAAAGGTTCTATTTCCTCACATGCTAAATCTGTTCCTATTTCCCCATGACACTGGCAAAATTACTTGTACTAAACGGTACCTATTTAATTTCCTTCCTCCCAGAATGAAATGGAATTCCAAAATCTCTCTAGATGTTCACTGAAATGAAAAATAAATAATTTTTTTTTATTTTTTAAAAAACGGGTCTAAATACGTGTTAAGAGTTTTTCAATCACTTCAATAAATGGTGGTGGGATAGGTGGAAATATACATGTAAAAAAATGAAGTTGAAGCCAAACATTACATTGTATAAGAAAGTTAATTTGAAAAGTATCAATCACCTAAGACCAAAAAATTCTTAAAAGAAAATACAGGAGAAAGAAAAAAAAAAAAGAAAATACAGGAGAAAGAAAAAAAAAAAGAAAATACAGGAGTAAAACTTAAAACATTGGTTTTGACAATGGATTATTGATGTGATAACAAATGCAGGAGCAAGGTCTGCCCGCAAAACATAATTCTGCATTTCATCAAATTAAAAAGAATTTACGTACATCAAATAATATTTTAAGAATGTATAATCTATAGAATGGGAGTAAGCATTTGGGAACCTGAAGGGTTTATAATTAATTACCCAAAGAATTTGGTCTTTGTCCCTGATTCTTGAGAGTTAACTTCTAAGTTCTTAAAATTTCTCCAGTGAAATTTTATTATCTATAAGGGCTGCAGATCACATCTGTGAATGAGCTGACTCTTAGGTAGGCCAGTCCAGAAAGACTCGCCCTTTGATATCAACAAACAGCTCAGAACAGGGTAGAGTATCACAGGTTGAGTTCAACTACATGAGGCATATGTGATGCTAATGCAATGCCTACATAACAAGACCACAACAAAAGCTCTGGAGACAGACGATTCATAGTCAAAGTCCAACTGGGAAATGTTCCTTTTTTAGGAAGTGGAAGTTCTGTTTGAGGTCTTCCTAGACCCCACTCTACCTTTTATCTCTTGATCTCTTCATTTGTGTCCCTTTTGCTTTACCAAAAAATCTCACTGTCAAATCAATTTCTACTCCCAGCAACACTCCACTGGCTTTAGGAGGTGTAAATCTTTACGGGAATAGACTGATTTTCTTTTTCCTATAAAGCAGCTCACCTTTTACCTGTGGTTTCAGACCACTAGCTGACCTTCTGGATGTTATTATTGTTATTTGCAGTTGAGTTGGAACTGACTCATAGCTGACCCTCCAGTGGATTTTCAGAGGCAGTAAATCACAAAGGAGATTTGGTTAGCAGTGCAAAATCTAACACATAGGCCATCGGAGTGCCTTCCTTTTTGCTATAATGAACCATAAAGTTAATTTTAAGTATAAGGTTTTCTTGAGTTAAATAAATCCAGTCACCTACCAAACCTAAGGGTTTGATATGGTGAGTCAGCCAAAGAGAAGTGAGGGGGTTCAGGAACCCCCATACTTTTGGCTTGCATCCAGAGAGCTTGTGAGAAACCTCCAAATCTGTAGTCAGAGGTCACAAGTGAGGGTGATGAGAGGACTTCTGAACTTACAGATTACATTGAAGACCTTGGGCAGACCTGACAGTGTGAAGGAGTGTGTCCTTTTAACTTCTGAGATTTGACCTAGCTCTGGTAGTTAGAATAAGAGGGAAAAATACAGTACCTGCGATTTGTGTCAGAACAGTAGTGAAATAGGAAAATAACAGAATTGGTACTGCACCAGAATGTAGCCAATAAAGAATCAAATTCCTAATAAAAGTTTAACATCCAGAATATATAAGACTTCTGGGTAGTAAATATAGTTTGTACTTGACTAGAAACCCAAGGTTTGGTTTTGAACCCATTCAGAGATACCACAGAAAAAATTCCTGGTGGTCTGCTTCTTCAAAGATTATAATCGAGAAAACCCTATGAAGTGGTTCTACTTTTAACACCTGAGCTTGCCATGAATTATAACTGGATCAATGGCAATGGATCTGTTTTTTAATTTTTCTTATTAATGCAGATACAGCAGATGGCTAACACGCACATGAAGAAATGCTCAAAATCCCTAGCCCTAAGAGAGATGCAAATTAAAACAACTATGAGATATCATCTCACCCCAGTCAATAGCAAAATT
>NW_006399866.1:8607816-8616656 GCF_000299155.1 Elephantulus edwardii | reverse complement strand
TTTAGAGTAGTGAGAGAAGATCTTCACCCTGAAACCTACAGCGTCCCTTTTCAGCAGGAAGTAGCTAAGAGAATATGTCATCCCCTTTTCCTTATGAATCAGGGTGAAGTCTTTCTCAGGGAGGAGAGATAGGGAATGGCAAAGGACACACTGACAAAGGAGATTAATCAGAACTGGCTTCGACAAGCACTGTGTCAATTGAACAATTAAAACAGACATTCGGGGGGGCGGGGAAGAAGAACGAACTGGGGAGAAGGGTAGAGAAAACAGTGCAACAATGAATGAATGAAAACCTAAAATCTCTGTAAATGTTTACTAAAAGTAATAAAATTTAATAATAATTTAAAAAAAATAAAACAAAGGTTACCAACAAAGATACACAAATTTCTGGAAAACACATGGAAAGATGCTCAATGTTATAAGTAACTAAGTAAATGTAAATCAAAACCAAAACAAGATTCCACTTCATTCCCATGGCCAAAACCTTTGAGTGGCTACTGACTCACAACAACCCCATTAACAACAACAACAACAAAAAATTTTAAAAAAAATTTAAATTAAATAAAAATCCCAGACCAAACCCAGTGTCACAAAGTTGATTCCAACTCAGGGAGACCCTATATTAGATTTCCATGTCTCTCTATCTCTACTGGAGGAGACCATCTACCTTTCTCCCAGGGAAACCACAGGAGATTCAAACTGCTGACTTTTCAGTTAGCATGTAATGTATTACACCACCAGAGTTTCTTAGCAAACCCAGCAGGGAAACTATAATCATAAACTATAATCATAAATCAACAAGTGTGGGAGAAAGTGGAATCTGATGGGACATAAGAGGATACAGTTGCTGTGGGGGGAAAAACAAACTTTGGTAATTTTCCAAAAATTTAAATAGAGACTTACCTTTTGACTTACTCTTTGATGTAAATGCAAGCTATTTTAAACAGGAACTCAGACACTTGTTCATCAATGTTAACTGCAGTACTATTTACAACAACAAAAAGGTGAAACCCCAAGCATATATCAAGATTCAAGTGGATAAACAAAATACAGTACATACAAACAATGGAACATTCTCAACAAACTCAACTCTTAATACCACTGAGTAGGTAATCACAGCTGACTCTCCAGTGGGTTTTCCACGGCTGTAAAACGCACAGGAAGAGCCTGCCTGCCCACTGTTCTTTCTTAGAGACATTCTTTGATTACAACCACTACCTGTGGATTAGCAGCACAACTCCCTACAGACTACAATGAACTATTCACTCATTTACTCACTTATTACCACTGAGTTGGAACCAACTCACAGCTGACCCTCCAGTGCACCTGTAAACTGCACAAGAGGATACTGCCTATCTTTCTCCTGCAGAATCTCTCATGGATTTGAACCACCTGTCTCTGGTTGACAGAGCAACTTCTTATACACTAGGTCACCAGAGCTCCCTAATATTAGCCATAAAGAAAAATAAAATTCTAATATACACTATGACATAGATAAGTCATTAATGTTGGGTGAAATAAGCCAGAAACAAAAGAAAATATTATAGGATTCAACTTCCATAAAGAACAAAAGGAAAACACACAGAAGCAAAACTTTAGTGATGCATACTGGAGCTGGGGTAGAGAAGAATCAAAGTTTAGGCTAAAGCGTTACTGAGCTTCTGTCTGTAGTGATGACAAACTTTTGGAAACAGTGGTGATGGTAATTTAACATGGTCAATGTATTAATGTTACTGAGTTATACACTTAAAATGGTAAAATAACAAATATTTTGTGATCAATGTTTTACCAAAATAAAAAAAAAATTAAAAACCGTTTTCAATGTTAAAAATCCGTAGAATTCTATTATTCTTGCTGTTGTTATGTGCTAAGGCAAAACCAGATCATATCTTACCCTCCAGCAGGTTTTTAGGGGCCATAAATTGCAAAAGAAGAGAGTGCCCATCTTTCTCTTGTGAAGCACCTGGTGAATCTGAACCACATCAACCACCACTCCCCTTATTATTCTATGTACATTATATCTACATATGTACTTTGCAGACAGAAACCAAACTCCACCTCATTTTAGGTAGGTTGTGTCCAGTCCTATTAGACTTTTTAGAAAAACCCTTTACTTTGGGATTTGGACCATAATGTTCTCAAAGGCAAAGGAGTTCTTGTGCTTTGGTAGTTTAAGTATTGAGCTACCAATGGAATGGTCAGCAGTTCATCTCTACCAGATGCTACATGAGAGTGAGATGGGCGATCTCTTGTTATGGATTACAGCCGTGGAGGGTTGCTTTGAGTTGGCACCTATTCGATGGCACAAGAATCAATGCTTTGCTTTGGGGTGCTCAAAGGGACACACATTTTTACTTAGATGAAGTGAAGTATTTTGACTCTCATTTTCTTGTGCAGTGCATTGCTCTGAATGTGGGGTTTTCTAACCTCACGGGATGTGCATGTTTCTGTTCTACACTGTATGAAAGGAGAAATTAGGTTGCTAGGTAGGAGTATGTATCTTCCTCTCTGAACTATATGCTTCCATTACATGAAAGTGCTGAATGGGGACATACATGAGCCGTAAGTTCAAACTCTCTAAACTCGACAAACTCTCTATATAAATGTACAGAAATGATTTCAGTTATAGAACAGAGTTCTGTATAGAAACCATGTTCGTTATATAAGTCTTTTGTGCAAAACTTAGTCTCAGTCGTAACTGACTTGACAACACTTAACCACTGCTAAATGAAACTAGTGTTGTTTATATTTGGAGGAACACTCTTCCACTCTTTGTATCACTCTTTGTCAATGTGCAGTATGAAGTAACCTGGGTTGCTGTGATGCAGAACCTTGTACCATAGAGGTGTCAAATACCAGAATGTTTCCCAATGTGGACAGTGTTTGGTGGAGCTCCCAGCTGTAAAACAGGATTAGAAGCAGGAGTGACATCCACGTCCTAAACTACCTGCCTCTGGAAACTCTATGAACTTGACAGTTATAGAAAGGAATTAGGTCTTTTGTTCATAGAGTTGCTATGCTTCGCGCTTGACTCAACGACAATCAACAACAACAAAGTAGATATGGGAAATTATATATTTTCCAATAAACTATAGATAATTATCTTGCCATTGTAATAAAACTTGTACATGCACGGCCAGCAGCATCTGACCTGTACTACCTTTACAACAGTTAAACATCCCTGTCAACAGCACTGGAGTACAGTCTCTCAGAAATCAGAAATGCTCTTTCCTCCACATCTAACAATTTTAACAACCATCCCTCCCATGGCTCTGTTTCTCTACAGGGTTGGATTAATTAATTGCAATGAATTCATAGGCAATATTTATAATTATGGGGTTTATTCGGAAATTAACAGGGTGAGGGTGACTAACCTTGAGAAGAATGGGATTCCCAGGACCACTGACTGTGCTCATGTGAAACCTATACTAGAACCAGAAAGCAGTTGTCAAACGGAGCAAGGAAACACTGCATGGTTCAAAATCAAGAAAGGGATACATAAGGGATGCTTCCTTTCTCTATACCTTTTTAATCCATAAGCAGAACTGGTTATTCGGGAGGCTGAACTTTATGAGGAGGAATGTGGCATCAGGATTGGAGGAAGATTCATCAACAATCTGCATTCTGCAGATGACACAGCTTTCCTTGTCAAAACTGAGGAGGACCTAAAGTTTTTGCTACAGAAGGTCAAGGACTTCAGTCTTCAACATAGATTGAAGTTCCACATCAAGAACACAATGATTCTCACCATTGGGCGAACTGGCAGCACTATGATAGATAAGAAGAGATTGAGATTGTTAACAATTTCAGCTTCTTTGGTTCCACTATCAACACTGTTGGCATTTGCAGGCAGGAAATTAAATACAAATTGCATTGGGAAAATCTGATGTCAGGATCTCTTCAAAGTGCTAAAGAGCAACAATGTCAGTCCAGAGACTAAGATGTGCCGGATCCAGGTCAGTTACTTATCACAGGAAGCTGGACAATGAATAAAAAGACAAAAGAAGAATCGATACCTTTGAGTTTTAGTGCTAGAGAAGAGTACTAAACATACTATGGACTGTCAAGAGAACAAAGAGGTCTGTCTAAAGAAGGTGAAGCCAAGTTGCTCCTTGGAGACAAGGATTTTGAAGCTCTGTCTCACATACTGTGGATATGTTGCAAGGAGGGAACAGTCCTTGGAGGAGGACATGATGCTCAAAAGGAAAAAGGGACAGAGCAGGAGAGAAAGACCCAGAATAAGACAGATTCACACGAGGTGTGGTGGAGACAGTGAGAGTGGCTCAAGTTAGGGAAGGGTTCAGAGCTACTTCACAGAGGGTCATTATGAGCTGCAGCTGACTCCACAGCACTTAACAAATGGCCTCTTCCCAAGTGAGCTTACAAGCAAGTCTCTCTGACCTTTAACCTTGCAGCCTTGGTCTCTGCCCTACTCAGGGAAGCACTGAAGGACCAGGCAAGCATTGAAGGAACAAATTATGTGTCTTGGACAACCCACTCTACCAGTTAGCCTAGGCTCAAAGGCACTCAACTCGAGTTCCAGGAGTAAGAAGCTCACTGCTCTGACTCACAATAGCCTCTGGTTCACTGCCACTGCTGCCGTTATCATCTCTACAGCCATATAATCACTATAGCCAGGCCATCCCTTAGCTTATTTTTTTATTGGCCCATTCATACTTGAAGGATTAACTTCCCCCTCTCAATCATTTCACCAGTAAGCACACGCATGAAATCATGTAGATCAGCCGCTTCATGCTGTATCTCTCCACATTTTAAGACAGCCAAGTTCTAATTTGCCTGTCCTCATAAACCAGTATTCTAAAAAGAAAAGCACACTCCCCTCTCTGAATAATCAGAGAATCTATATTTCCATTTTGTTACAGAAAAAAAAGGCTTACATTTACTGTATTTTATCTTTAGGAACTTAAAGACTAGGGGGGCTCTGGTGGTCTAGTGGCAAGAAGCTGCACTGCAATCCCAGAGGTGCATGGTTCGAATAAACCAGATGCTCTGCCGGGGAAGGAGGGACAATCTCCTCCTGTACCAGTCAGATCTGATTTGACGGTACACGCACAAACACAAATAATAAAATAAAAAAATAAAAGAAAAAGAACTTAAAGACTTACTCCTTATAAATATCCAAGTCTTAATCTTAAAGGATAAACACTTTCTAGGAAAAAGAAATATTTAGTTAATATTTAATCAGTATGACCTTAGAAAATGTCTTAAATTATGCCTTAATATGATAAAAATACTTTCAATAACAAGTGTAAGTAAATGCCTGATAAAATATCTAAGCACTAGAAAACTATTTTTCAATGACTTAGCCATCCAGTAAAGTTTATCGTAAACTCTATTTCCTGTCTGACATCCTCAGGGATCCAGCTTGACAGCTCCTCTGTAAAATTTCTACTACAAGATTTGACCGGCCTCTCTTGGCACACTTAAACTGATGCTGAGTTATATTTCTTTTGGCAATAAACTCTACATACTTTACAGAGAAACAGACCTTAAATTGAACCCACTCCAGACAAATCCACAATTTTCCCATAACGAGACTCTTTAAGTATTCCATAACAAAATTAAGAGATCTGATGGGATTAAAATGGCACATATTCATTAATTTTACTCAAATCCACACATCTATGATCAGCTGATTTTTGAAATGGGAGATAAATCCATTCAATAGGGAAAGAAAAGCGTTTTCAATAAATGGTGTTTGGATAGCTGGATCTCTACTTTTAAAAAAGATCTAAATGTAAGAACTAAGGCCATAAGGTCTTAGAACAGAATAATAGCAATGTTTAAGAATCTAGTTTTCAAAAATGAATGGAGATGTCACACCAAGCACATTAGCAACAAAAGATAAAATAGTGCACATTCATGTTTATCGCAGCTTTGTTCAAAATAGCAAAGAGTTGGAAACAACCTAAGTGTCCATCAACAAATGAATGGATAGAGAAGCTGTGTTATATTCACATAATGGAATACTACGCTGCATTGAAAAACAAGGAATTCATGAAATATTATTCAAAATGGGTGACCCTAGAGGACATAATGCTAAGTGGAATATCTCAGTCACAAAAGGACAAATACTGCACAGTGCCACTGTTGTAAAATGGGACTGACATTGGGGGTTGGGGGGAGACTGAGAAAGATGGGATAAATTATGTACACTGCATTGAAATGGATGAGGGAGAAAACTGTTTAAAAGGGATATGTGATTAGGTATCATTGTCATGACAGGAGTCCAGAACAAAGGCTGCATAGTAGAGTGGACTTTGGGGGAGGGATTGTATAACCATCAAAGAATTTTTCATTTACTTTTCAAAGAGAAGAGGGATCTGGGGTTGGGGGAAGGAAGAAAAGTGCAACAATGAATGAATGGAAATCCATAGTCTCTGTAAATTTTCATTAAAATTAATAATAATAATAAAGATAAAATAGGTAAAAGGAGACTTCACCAAAATAAAAAAGTTTTATATATCAAAGGATTCTATCAAGAAACTGAAGAACCAATCTATAAAATGAGAAAGGTAGTTGGGAATAATATAAGATTTTAATACTCAACCAACAAAATAGGATAAATATCCCCCATTAAAAAATTGAGCAAAGAACTTAGACACTTCTCCAAAGAAGAAAGGCTTATTACAAATGAAAACACGTTCAATATTATTACTCATCTAGGAGATGTAAATCAAAACCAGAATGAGATACCACTTTACCCTTGCTGGGAAATTATCATTGGAAAAATGGAAAAAAGGCATTGGGGAGGATGTAAAAAAACCCTGGACCCTTGAAATCTGGAGCCGGTGAAAGTGTAAAATGGTGCAGCAGGTGACACAACCTTGCTTGCTGAAACAGAGGAGGACCTAAAGTGCTTGCTGCAGAAGATCAAGTACTGTAGTCTTCAATATAGATTGAAGCTCAACATCAAGAAAACATTCTCATCAATGGGTCAACTGGCAACACCATGAGAGATGAAGAGACTGAGGTTGTTAAATAGATGAAGAGACTGAGGTTGTTAACAGTTACAGCTTGCTCAGCTCCACAATCAACACTCTTGGCATCAGCAATCAGGAATAAAAAGACAAATTTCAGTGGGAGAATCTGCTGCTCTCCAGAGTACTGAGAAACAATGATGTCAGTCTAGAGGCAAAGGTGTGCCTGATCCAGGTCATGGTCTTCACAATTACTTACTATGCATCAGAGAGCTGGACAATGGCTAAGGATGACAGAAGAATGGATACATTTGAGTTGTGGTGCTGGAGAAGAGTCTGGAACACACCATGGACCACCAAGAAAACAAATGAATCTGTCTTAGCGATAAACCAAGTTTCTACTTGGACGCTAGGATTTTGAAGCTCCGTCTCACACACTTTGGGCACATGGCCAGGAGGGACTAATCTTTGGAGAAGGACATCATGCTTGGAAGGGTACAGGGACAGCACAGGAAAGAAGACCCCGGATGAGATGGACTGATACGGTAACTGGGGCAACAGGGACAGGTGTTTTGGAGTCAATGAGACTGACTTAGGACAGAGCAGGCTCCAGAACGGTTGTACATATAAGGTCATTATGAGTAGCAGGTAACTCTTGATGGCAAATCACAACTATGGAAAATAGTGATAATTCCAAAAAAAAAAAAAAAGTAGAATTAACAGTAGCCTCACACTTTCACCTCTACTTATAAATCCAAAAGACTTAAAAGCAGTAAGTTACACAGAAGCGTATACACCAATGTTCATTTCAACATTATTCACAACATTCAAAAGTGGAAATGAGATCATCCATCAACAGATGAATAGATAAAGAAAATGTATCATACATACACAAAAAAAGTATTAATCAGCCACAAAGTCAATCATGAAATTCTAATACATGTGAATGAAACTTGAAAACATTGTGAGTAAAATAAGTCAGACACAAAAGAGCATATAATCCCATTCACAATCAATAAAATGAAAAGCATAAAATCTAAAATCCCAGTCTTTTGTGAGAAAAACATTTACTGCAAGACAAATTTCAATTTGAAGAGACAGTCTATAAAATAACAAATGGGTGTTGGATGAGTAGATCAAAACTGTCAAAGGAAGTCTGAGAAGCCATCACAGTCCAAGAAGAGCCGAAAAATACAAGAGAACTAAATTTAACTAGTATTGTAGATGGTATATTGAAACCTTGGCTTAAAACTAAGAAAATCAGGATCAAGTACAGCTTGATTTAGGAATAATAATCATATTATTATTATATTACATTACATTAAATTACATTACTTATAAATGTATTATTTTATACATATACATGTAAACCACAAACCGATTGCAATCAAGTCAATTATGACTCAAGGTGACCTACATCTAGTTTCCAAGGCTGTAAATGTTTACAGAAAGACTATGTATTTTGCATTCAAAGAATAGATGGTGGATCTGAACTGCAGGCCTTATGCTTAACAACCAAACACATAATGCACTATATCACAAAGTTCCAGATATGTCTGAACACACATGCATGCATGCATACATACATACATATATTGCAAACATACACCATTACCATGGAGTTAATTCTGACTCACAGTCTATAGGACAGAACAGCCTCATAATGTTTTAAAGGTTATAATCTTTATACAAACAGTCATATCTTTGTTAGCACCTGAGCTTTTAATTGCACAACCAGGGTTCATATACTGGTACAGGAAATGATGTAATGGTGTCCAAAATTATTTGAGAAGTTATGCAGTGCCTACAACGAAATGTGCGAGGAGCTAGAGTCAGAAAATCAAAAGGGCCGAACTCGCTCAGCATTTCTTAAGCTCAAGGAACTGAAGAACAAATTCA
>NW_006399866.1:8592899-8606251 GCF_000299155.1 Elephantulus edwardii | reverse complement strand
TGAGATGGATTGACTCGGTGACTGGGGTAATCGGGATGGGTGTGTCAGAGGCGGTGCGGTTGACGCAGGATAGAGCAGGATTTAGGGCTGTTGTGCATAGGGTCGCTATGAGTCACAAACGACTCGATGGCACATAACAACAACAACAACATGCAGTGCCCAATATACACTTCACTAATAACTGCAGTTATTTATTAAAAAAAATTTCTGAAAAAGAAAAATAGCACCATTATGTATGATATACCTACTAGAATGTTGGAGCAGAATACTAACCACACGAAAGGTCTTGGAGAAGGTACAGCCAAAATGCTCTCAGAGGCAAAGATGATAAAACTTTGTCTCACATACTCTGAACATGATGCTTGGGAAGATGGATAAATGGCAAAGGAAAGAAACACCATCAACCAGGTGGACTGACACAGTGACTGCAGTAATGGGCTTGAATGTGTCCGAGACTGTGAGGATGGCACAGAATAGGGCAGGTTTCAGATCTACCGTTCTTAGGGTTACTACGAGTTGTACTCAACTCAATGGCATCTAACCCACCATCACTTCCACTAGAATGCGGAAATTTAAAAATATCAAGTGCTAGCAAGGAAGCTGAGAAACTGAAATTCTCACACAACTAGCTGAATGGAACACAAATTGATATAATCACTTAAAAAAAAACCCTGCCCATGACCATTTTTGGTGATACAGAAACTCTTTCAATATATACCCTAAAGAAACTGTGCATGCACAGGAATTAGAAATTATGGTTGTGATTATATTGTTTATAATTTAGAAATATTTTTTAAAAACCCATAAACTGTGATAATACTCATGTAACTGAACACTATAAAACACTGAAAATGAATGGCCCACATCTATATGCATCAACATAACTCTCAAAATCTTCACGTTGAGGGGCCGGAGCGGTGCAGCCGCGGGGTTGTCTGTGGTCCCGGCTCGCGTGGCAGCGGCGGCAGCAGCGTCTCCGTGAGGAGGTGCGCGGGGCCATGACGTCAGCGTCCACCAAGGTTGGAGAGATCTTCTTGGCAGCTGGCGCCGCCTTCACGAAGCTCGGGGAGCTGACGATGCAGCTGCATCCCGTGGCCGACTCTTCGCCCGCGGGTGCGAAGTGGACGGAGACGGAAATAGAGAAGCTGAGGGCTGCTGTGAAGCGATTTGGGGACGATTAATGTGATTAATCACATCAGCTGTGTCATCAAGGAACGGACAGTGGCTCAGATAAAGGGCACTGTGAAACGAAAAGTGTATGAAGACTCTGGCATTCCCCTTCCAGCCAAATCACCTAAGAAAGGGCCCAAGAAAGTGGCATCTGGTGTTCTGTCGCCTCCTCCAGCAGCCCCCCCACCTAGCAGTTCCATTGTCCCTGAGGCCGGAGGCCCCCCTGTAAAGAAGCAGAAAGCTGACAGCCTGGCCTTGGATTCTGGACTTCTCATGACCTCTGCTGACCCTCCTCTACTCTCCCATTGAGACTTGCACCTCTGACCCCTTCACCCTGCACCTGTATAGTTACCTGGGACTCTACTGAGGCCTACACAAGATCAAAGAACTGCTGGGGCTGGGAAGGTCCACCGTGCTGCCCCCCTATGTAGGCATCTGCCTCTACCCCCTTTGACCTCCACCTAATGGACATTTTTTATACTGAAAATAAAGACTTTTCTCTCAACTTAAAAAAAAAAAATCTTCATGTTGAGCGAGTAAAATGTAGAATTAATTCAGTACTGTCTTACATATATTTAACATACCTACAACTAGATAAGCTGGAGCTTTCCGACTAAATCAAGCCTGGAAGCAGGAGAAGCACCCACTTCCAAAATGGCTTGCCTCTGGAAACTCTTATGTGCGAACAGTGCTCAGGCTATTCGTTCATAGGGTCGCTGTGAGTCGTCTACGACTCGACGGCATTAAACAATAATAACAATGAGGACGACCAAGAGAGAGCTACGTTGGCCTAGTTGGAAGGAAGCTGTGCAACCAAGCCGAAGGTGGGTGATTGTCATCTGTGGCCCTCGGCCAGGTTCAAATTGTCTTCCTGTCAAACATTCTTCTAGGTGGTATAGCACTGGTCTGTGCATTGCTGTACAGAGGTAACTCGTGGTTGCTGTGATGCTGAAGCCTGTGACAGTGATGTGCCAATCGTGGTAATGGGCACCCATGGTGGACAGTGTTGGCTGGAGCTTCCTGACTAAATCAAGCCAGGAAGCAGGAGCGGCATCCACTTCCAAAATGGCTTGCCTCTGGAAACTCTATGTACGAACAGTGCTCAGGCTGTTCGTTCATAGGGTCGCTATGAGTCGTCTACGACTCGACGGCATTAAACAACAACACAACTAGATAATAGCTATATTCATAATTAGTAAAAACATACAGAAAGAGCATGAAGGAATGAAAAAATGCAAAAGTAATGCTTTCCTCTGACAAGAATGTCATAAGAGAGAGATGACAAGGAACTTCCACGGTATTAATACACTATTTTTTAAGTTGACTAGCAGGAACAAAAATGATTTGCTGAATTCTCCCTCTTCTTTTCACTTCATCTCCTCTTTCCATTTCACACAGTATTTGCTAGTAGTACTATTTTGCACAGCCAACCTAAAGACCAAACAATTAAGGATTTGCTGAAAAGCATAGTTAATGAAACACTTAGGACCTACACATTTTATTCTATGTAAGCATTCATCAATAAATTTAGAGCTTGCTTTAATAAATACATTGGCAATATTTTTGTAAAACCACTGCCTAGTCTATCATTTACCAACAACAACTCTTAAATATTCATGACACAGGAAATGTCATTCATCAAGAAGTCTAGAAGCCAGTACTAGTCCACTCCCACTCTAGTTCTGAAATTTTTCTGTACCTTTTCCTAATCCTTTTAAGTGAATGAATGTTTATTTGGCCTTGAAAGATGCAAACTATGCTTATTGATCCTTTATTCATTTAGCCTTCCCAAATCCCCTTTCCCTAATTCCTTAGGAGTTTTTTCCTCCATAATTTCAAGCTTTCTGCCAGTTATACTTTATCTACTCTTTAAAATGAAGGGGTGGGGGAAATCAGAAATAATAAGGGACAGTAAAGACGAAAATTGTAATTAATAGTCAGCACTTTGTGACAAGCCCTATCTAATACCTTATTATGTATATAAACCTAAAGCCTCCTGGCAACTTTCTAATATACACACCTATTTTATAGATGAAGAAACTGAGTTATGAAGATGTTGCTTTCCCAGGCCACATATCTAACTTAATCATTCAAGTCACTGTTCTAAACTAATTAGTATACTTTCTTCTAAATTAGAAATGCCTGAGAATGACATTATCTGCAAAGGCTGTTATGTAGCATTAAGTCAACTACAACTCACAGTAACCCTGTGCACAATAGCTCTGAGCCCTGCCCTATCCTTAGCCAAGCTCACTGCCTCTGGTACACCTACCCCTATTACCCAAGTTACTATGTCAATTCATCTCATGCAAGATCTTCCTCTCCTACGCCATCCCTCCACCCTTTCCAGTATGATGCCCTTCTCCAAGGACTTGTCCCTCCTGGAAATATACCCAAAGTATATGAGAGGTATGCTGTTGTTACTGTTTGGTGCCATTGAGCTGTGATTCACGGTGACCCTATGTATAACAGATCTGAATCTTGCCCTATCCTACACTATCCTCACCATCTCGGACATGCTTTAGCCCATTTTTAGTCACTGTGTCAATACATCTTTTTTTGTATAAGTACCACATTCAGGTCTTTCATTCATAGGGTTTCTATGAGTCGTCCACAACTCAACGGCACTTAACAGCAACACAGAACTCTGTTGGCCCAGTGGATAGAAAGTTATGACACCAAGCCAAAGGTGGGTGATTTTAATCTGTGGCCCTCAGGCCTAGTTTTAATTGGTTTTGGTCAAACATTCTTCTAAGTGGTATAGCACTGGTCTGTCCATTTGCTGTACAGAGGTAATTCATGGTTGCTGTGATATTGATTACTGTGACACTAATGTGTCAAATGCGATAATGGCTACCCATGGTGGACAGTGTTTGGTGGAGCTTCCCGATTAAAACAAGCTTGGAAGCAGGAGTGGCATCCACTTTCGAAAGAGCTTGCCTCTGGAAAAATCTATGAACTTGGAGAAACAATGAAAGGTATACAAGTGTTCAGGTCTTTCATTTATAGGGTCACTATGAGTCATCTAAAACTCGACGGCACTTAACAACAACATTGCAAAGGTATAGTATAGTCCAGTTTTTTGCTTTTTTGTCTTCTACCATGCTCTAATTTTAAAAAAAAAAATCACATTTATAATTTAATAACTACATAAAAAGAAAGAAAACTAAAGAAAAAATTTTTGAAGATGAGCAAAGCCTGTTTTTCTTCTTTTATGAAACCAGCATTTCTCCTGAAGACAAAAATACATCTTATTCCTACAGCTGAGGCAGTTTAAGATAGAGCATGGTCTCTAAACTCTAGCAAAATGGAACAACAATCTGTTTAGCTATTGTTAGATAACTCAGTGGCTTAAACACTGAGTGTGCTGATGAATCTGTAAATTGAGAGTACATGGCAGGGACAACTCGTGTCTACCCTACACAGGCAACAACCAGGCAGTTCAACAGGATCTAGAGGATTAGGATCCACTTTCCAGATGGCTCATTCACATGCTAGCAGGGTGATGCTAGATATTAGCTGAGAGAGCTCAGGAGCTTCAGTGCTTGTTTACACAGGCCTTTTCTGGGTTGTTGGAGCTATGGAGTAGCTAACTAGGTTCCCAAAAGCGAGTATCTCAAGAGAAAAAACATGTCTGGGGGAGGGCTGAGCAGGGAGAAAAGTGCAACAATGAATGAACGGAAATCCAAAATCTCTGTAAATGTTCATTAAAATTAATAAAATAAGGGGAGCTCTGGCGGCCTAGTGGCAAGAAGCTGCAACTACAAGCCCAGAGGCGCACGGTTCAAATCCACCAGATGCTCTGCCGGGGAAGGAGGGACAATCTCCTCCTGTACCAGTCAGATCTGATTTGATGGTACACTCACACAAAAATAATAAAATAAAAAAATTTAAAAAAAAATTAATAAAATAAAATTTAAAAAAAGAAAAAGAAAAAGATGCTTATGAATTGGCCTCAAAAATTACATAGTGTTGCTTGGGGCTATCCTCTATTTGTGAAGGCAGTTACAAAAGTCTGCCCTGATTAAGAGGAGACCTCTCGGGGAGCTCTGGTGGCCTAGTGGTAAGGAGCTGCAACTACAATCCCAGAGGCACACGGTTCGAATCCACCAGATGCTCTGCCGAGGAAGGAGGGACAATCTCCTGTACCAGTCAGATCTGATTTGACGGTACACTCACACAAAAATAATAAAATAAATAAAAAAAAAGAGATCTCTCTGCTAGATGGATGGAATGTCAGTCACATTACAAATAGAATATGTGGAATGAAAGAGACTCCTGCACACATCTTTAGAATATAAAATTTGTCAAAAAGAAAAACAAAAAAAACCGGAATGGTTATGTGTCAAGAGACATCTAAGGTGCTTTTTTTTAAACTGTGGTTAGTGATTTCTAAGGAGGTATTTCCTATAAAAAGGAAAGGCTAAAGAGGTCAGAGACAATAATCAGGAGTCTTCTTCCTCCATGATAAAGTGAATTCAAAGATCAAATGGTAGAGAAAATAAGAAATAGGATAGTAAGGTACTTCTCAGAATAAAAGTGTGATAAAATAAAGAAAATGGGTAACCACACACTAAAAATTAAACAATAATGGGGCTGGAAGAAAATTTTTACATCATTAGCCTTTATCCTAACAACTACTTGGAAACGGAATTGTCTGCTTTACCTTTCAATGAAGGTCTAAGAAACCTCTTACTTTTTAGTAAAATTCTAAATTCTACAATCAATACATTTTTATTCATTCATTTCCTTGTCTACTGTTACTAGCAGTGGAAACACTTAAAAATGAGAAAAGCAAAAAAAAAAAGAGAGAGAAAACCTTAAATAAACAAGGTAAGGGAAAAGCTAAAACACCTGCATCCTGTTTCAAGGACAGGTTTATGAGGAGAAAGGAACAGATTACATAATGGGTGTTGTGGAAAAGATGAATCAAGCCTCTGGGGCACATAAAGAAAAAAAGAAGAGTAATAAGAAACCAGGAAAGCTCTAGGGATTTCATCAGCATGTTATGCTAATATTATACTACATGTTCTTTAAGTAAGTCCTTAAATAAGTTTTAAATCATGGTTTCTTTTCCCCTCCATGTAACCTATAAGTGTTTCCAAGATTTTCAAATTTTTAAAAAAATAATTTTGAGAGTAAGAAAAGCTGTGGACATTCACATGTTAACTATGGCTTTATTAGTGAAAAAATAATCAAGTAATTGAGAAATGACAGAAACTACCATAAATTCAGTAACATCTCTTCTAAATGTTCTTTGTATTTGTTTCTCAAGGACATTTATATACCATAGCATGCATGTGAGACATTCAGTTTAGATAAAGACCTAAGGAAACACTGAATGTATGTTAGTTGTTACCAAATACACTAATAAACTATATTTAAAAACACTAAGACTGAAGAATTTTTGAAGACTGACTGCCTAAAGAGCAAACAAAAATGTCTTGGACAAAGTGCCACTGGTGTGTTCCTTAGAGGCAAGGAAAGTGAAGCTTCATCTCACATACTAGGCAGGTTGGAAAAAGACCTCATGCTGGGAAAGGTGGAAGGTCCAAGAAGGAGAGGTAGACCATCAACAGGATGGATCAACGCACTGACTACAGCAATGGGCTTGAGTATACAGGAGATGGCGAGGATGGGACAGGGTCACTATGATCATAGTCAATTCGAGGTACCTAACAACAAGAAGTAGATATACTAGGACTTCTCACACTGTGTTGAGATCGGGTGATATCAATCTTTTCTAATACACATTTTATCATTTTCTTATGAATGAGTAAAACATTTCTTCTTTAAATCTTTGATACTTAAAAATAATACTGAAGGGTTGGGAGGAAAATGTGCAACAATGAACGAATGGAAATCCAAGCTTTCTTTAAACTTTCGTTAAAATATCAATAAAAAAATAATAACAGAAAAAAAGAAAATGAGAAAGATCCAGTGTCAAGAAATAAAAAAAAAAAGGTACTGGGGAACACAGATATACAGTCTTATATATTATACACAGAGAGATATATATTTATAAATATATTTCCATGTTCCATTTACCTCCACTTCTAATATAAATACAGATATTACGAAAAAGTAATCATCTTCTCATTTACTGAATACAATTTTTATTATCATCAACTATAGATAAATGACCTGCTGATCTATTTTCAGGGAGCTCTGGTGGCCAAGTAGGTAAAGAGTTGCACTGAAAACTCAAAGACAAGCAGTTCAAATTAACCAACTCCTCTGTGGGAGAAAGACAGGCAGTTTCTTAGCACATGATTTACAGCCTTGGAAACCCACTGGAGGATCAGCAAAGAGTCAGTTCTGACTCAACAGCGATAAGATTGAGATTTTGATCTAAGAAAAACAGGCTTTACAATCATACAAAATCTAAAATCTTTATTTTTAGCTGTTGATTTCCAAAAATCTATACGTGGAAACTCTATAGTTTGGAAATGAATACTTCTAAAAAGCCCTGAGTGCCATTTTGTAGCCTTTTGGGTGAGCACTTTCTATTTGTCTTCCTCTCTAGAGAAGAACTCCCAGAACTCTGCCCAAAAGGCACATCTGTTTTCAAGGTTGCTGGAACAGAAAGAGAAAATCTAGGAGAAAGAAACACAATTGCAAAGCAGAAATACAATGTGTAGTGATATGTTTCCAAACAGCTGCAAATTTATAGGCATCTAGGAAGAGAGCGTGGAAGGAGTGGCATCCACTTCCATAACAGCTTGCCTCCGGAAACCCTATGAACCTGGAGAGAGGATGAAAGGCACCCAAGCGTCGAGGACTCTCCTTCATAGGGTCGCTATGAGTCGCCTGCGACTTGACGGCACTTAACAACAACAACAGGAAGAGAGCTCACAGCTGGTAATGGAGAAACTATGACAGGTCTGGAAAATCACAGATAAAACTGAAAACAGAGTCATAAAGACACTAAGCTTAATGATCTGGTAGTCCATAGAGTTGCACTGCTAATCCAAAGGCAACATCTCTCTAGAGTTTGGAATCTGCGAACACTCCTACAGAAGATGGGCCATCTCCTCCCATGCCATGTACAGCCCCCAAAGATCCACTGAAGTATCAACCCTAAGTTTGTTCCAACTCAACGGCAAAGAGAAGTTTCTTGCAAGACAGCCAAGAGGGAGTTAAAGAAGTTTAGAATCTAGTGCTATGCACCAGAAGGAAAAGAACAGCCATCTGTAATGGATATCAACTTTATTATAATGGTTCCTTTGACAAAGATAAATATGACTAAGGGACTACCTCCTAATCTACAGGCAAGAAACCAAGGAGAGAGTACAATGACTCTGAAGTCATCTTGAAATGGCTGGAGATTCAGCTGTTAGCACAGGGACAGAAGTTAATCATCCTTCAATGCCTTTCATCAAAGCACAGGTACTTACAGAACACATACAATACACACATACATTCTGTCCATCAGAGATTTATACAGAACAAATGATTAAGTCAGCACATGTAAACATTCCAAAACTAATCACGGGCTCATATAACTTCAGCCCTTGTGAAACCAGGTTTCAGTCAAGCTGTCAACTGCAGTCACCTCAAAGGTCAGTTATGGCAGGGTTCCCTTCCAAGCTTACTTACACTGCTGTTGGCAGATCAAAAGAGCTTCATCCAAGCTCACTCACGAGTTTATTAGCCAGCCTCATTCCCTCACTATTCAATCCTCTCCAGAGTGCCCTCATGACATGATGGTTGGCCTGCCTCTTTCCAGGGCTGCCTGTATAATGGAGCCCTGATGGCCTAGTGAGTAAGGAGAAGTGCAGGCAACCCAAAGGCAGATAGATGGTTTGTCTCCAACAGGGAGCCCTGATGGCCTAGTGAGTAAGGAGAAGTGCAGGCAACCCAAAGGCAGATAGATGGTTTGTCTCCAACAGTTGCTCTGAGGAAGAAAGCTTGGCAGTCTCTCCCCATGTGATTTCCAGTCTCTGAAAACCCACTGAGTTGTTTCCAACTCTGTAGTAATGAGATGATAATGCTGATCTTCTTTCAGAGCAAGTGATTCAAGAGACAGAAAACAAGACAGCAAATCTAAGAAGCCACAGTCTTTTTATTCTTTTGGAAGTGGTATCTCATTACTCAAGCTGTATTCTATTCATTAGAAGTGAGTCACTGAGTTTCCCCCCCCCCATACTCCATAGAAAAATTAAGATTCATCTTTTAAAGAAAGAATCAAGGAAATTTTTTATCTTAAAAACCACCACAGGAATAAAAGAATTATCTAGGGGGGAAAGTAGCTAGATAAATTATTAACACATCAGTAGATGTTTTATTCTCACTGAGTTCCCCAAAGCCCAAAAACAAGGTCCTATTCACTGCCTTGCCTCAAGGGGGTGTTTGTGTTTGTTTTCGGAAAATGTGTACTCCTTGAGGAGATCATGCTAGGGGAACAATGAAAAATCGAGGGGGAAAATTACAGCAATTTATTTAGAAAGGAGGAGAGTTCCTTAAGGAACATAAAAGAAGGAGTCTGCAACTATTTCTTAGCAAAGCTCTAGATCACTGGTAAGACCTTAGAAGACAAAGTATATGTTGTACCTAGCAGAGCTGAAACCTGGACACTGAGACCCTTACACTAAGCAAAGGTATCTCTGTCCCTGAGTTTGGCCAGAACAAACAGTCACCTAACATGAATGAACCATAGTCTCGTGGAAAATAAGAGTACCAGTCACAGGAACAACGGGCTCAAAAACAAATCTTTTAAGCTTCTCATGCTAAGAAAGTGATATATGAGAGGTCACAATGGGAACTCTCAAGGCCTGGTTGTAAGAAGTAGTGCTGCAATACCAAAGAATCACCAGTAACAGACATAGGGAGCTCTGGTGGTTTAGTGGTAAGGAATTACACTATCAACACAAAGATACTTCGTTTGAACCCACCACCTGCTCTGTGTGAGAAAGACAGGCAGTCAACTCTTGTGCAATTTACTATCTCTGAAAATGCACCTAGCGGGTCAGCAGCAGGTCAGTTCCAACTGGATGGTACACAATTTACAGATAACTTTTGCAATTAATTAATTTTGGTGGTTTCACATTAAGTTCCAGAAACCTACTCCATGAAATTATAAAGATTTTTTTCATCAGTAACATTTTACTCCCAAAATGCTCCAGGCTCTACTTTCCTAAGTACAGAAAGTTAACTAATTAGGGGAGCGGACAGCGGATCCCTGAGATCCCTGAGCAGCCCCTCCGAGGCCTTGTTACCATCACACCCGGGGAGAAGCCACAGCTGCCACAGCCATCACTATCACCAGTTACCGTCACCACAACCATGAGCTGCGGGGCCCAGCAGCCGCCGGCCGCCAGCCCGGCCCCCAGCGCTGCTGACACCAAGCCCGGCACCACAGGCAGCAGTGCTGGGAGCAACGGCCCGGCCTGGGAGGCCTCATATCAACAGGGACAAAAAGATCATCACAACGAAGGTTTTGGGAACAGTAAAATGGTTCAATGTAAGGAACGAATATGGTTTCATCAACAGGAATGACACCAAGGAAGATGTATTTGTACACCAGATTGCCATAAAGAAGAATAACCCCAGGCATTGCCTTTGCATTGTAGGAGATGGAGAGAGACTGTGGAGTCTGATGTTGAAGGAGAAAATGGTGCCGAGAGCAGCAAATGTTACAGGTCCTGGTGGCGTTCCAGGGCAAGGCAGTAAATATGCAGCAGACCATAACCATTTATAGACGTTATCCACGTGGTAGGGGTCCTCTATGGAATTACCAGCAGAATTATCAGAATAGTACGAGTGGGGATAACGAGGGATCGGAGTGCGCTCCCGAAGGCCAGGCCCAACAACAGCAGGTGATGGTTCCCACCTTGCGGAGACCTATATGCGGAGATCCTATGGGCATCGACCATAATATTCCAACCCTCCTATGCAAGGAGAAGTGGTGGAGGGTGCTGACAACCAGGGTGCAGGAGAAAAAGGTAGACCAGTGAGACAGAATATGTATCAGGGTTTAGGGTAAAAATTTTAAAGGGGCCCTCCTCGCCAAAGACAGCCTAGAGAGGACGGCAATGAAGAAGACAAGGAAAATCAAGATGAGACCCAAGGTCAGAAGCTACCTCAACGCTACCTCAATTACTGACACAGACACCCAGAAAATCCTAAACCACAAGATGGCAAAGACACAAAAGAAGCCGATCCACCAACTGAGAAATCACCAGCTCTAAGGCTGAGCAGGGCAGGGCTGAGTAATTGCCGGCTTACCATCTCTACCATCATGGATGACGACCATGGTTTAGTCATCCAACAAGAAGAAATGAACATGAAATTCCAGCAATAAGAAATGAACAAAAGATTCGAGCTGAAGACCTTAAGTGCTTGCTTTTTACCTGTTGACCAGATAACTAGATCTGCATTATCTATGCAGTATGGGATTTATTATTTTTACCTAAAGATGTCTCTTTTTGTAATGACAAATGTGTTTTTTAAAAAGCCTGCTTTTTCTCAATCCACATTAAAGGTTTTTAAATTGTTTCATATCTAGTCAAGTTGAGATTTTTAAGAACCTCATTTTTAATTTGTAATAAAAGTTTACAACTTGATTTTTTTCAAAAAAGTCAACAAAAGTGCAAGCGTCTGTTAATAAAGGTCTTAAATAATAATAAAAAAAGAAAGCTAACTAATTAGTCATGTATACATGTATCTAGGCCAATCTTGATTTTGTAGGAAAGTATTCAATTTAAGCAAATATTTTTGGTAAGGAATGTATAATTTTCAGGAAAAAGAAAACTTAAATTTTACTTTGAGATGGACTGATTCAGTGACTGAGGTAATGAAGGTAGGTATGTCAGAGACAAATAGGTTGGCACACCATAAAAAAGGTTTCAGGGATATTGTACACAGGGTTGTTATGAGTCACAAGCAACTCAACAGCCCATAACAACAACATCTTTGCTTCCTTTCTTAATAAGATAGTTATAATCAGCCTAACTAGATTTAATTAAAAAATTCAACTTCAAGTATTTGCTTCTCACTCAAATTTACTAAAATTCATATGGAAGAAATTACATTTATGATGAATATAGTATAATCCACTTCTTATAAAAGTGTTGTCTTCAGAACCACCTTTAGGTGTACAATTCTTTCTATCAACCAGAATCCACAACAAAATCTCAAGATATAAAACAGGTTAAGTACATACTTTTTCTAGTTGGAAACAGACTGATGATAAAAAAAAATCTCTTCTTAAGTCTGAGCATAAAATATAAAAATGAGCTCTTATCAAACTAAGAAGAAAGCTACCAATGTGTGTTGAGATTGTGTCCAACAAACCTGGCAGTAGACATAAGAGACTTCAAATGGGCAAAAGGGCAAAACTAAGCAACGATGAGCATGAATAAGAATTATAATTAGAAGAAACATTAGTCCAATGGATTAATGGAAGATTTGAACTCTAAGACCAGAAGAAATCGCCCCTGTACCACTACCACCACTGAATGCTCTAAAAGGAAACACTGCAGGTAGTCTCACTGTAGGAGAAAAGTACAGTACAAAATTCCAAATCATGAAAGTGGCCACTCTTGCTGGTCTGACAGAAATTAGTATAACACCCTCAGTCTTTAGTCATCATTAGAGCTTAGAACTAAGATTAACCTATTGGTTCAAGTTTCATCTGAAAAGCAGACAAGCCTTTAAGACGAACAGAGAAGCATTCACTCCTTAAAACAACCAACCATTGAACGAAAGGGCAGCATTTGACTAGGGAGAAAGTTCAGAAGGCAGGAAAGGGCAGAACAGAAAGATTAATGGAAACAAGAATCACACAAAGGAATCAGGCAGAAAGTGTGGTTACAATGCGAGTATTGTAATAAATGGATAAAGAAAAAAGTATGCAGATGGCCAAATGGAAAACCAATTTACTCCATAAACATTCATTCAAATAATAAAAAGGGCACACACATACAAGAATTACAATGCAATGAAATTCACTGAATATGTTTAATAATGATCCAGGAAGCATTAAAAGAAGATGGAAAGAATATACTGAGTCACTGTATTGAAAGGAATTGGAAGACACAGAAGAATTTCATGAAACAACACATGAGCAAGAGCCTATGGTTATGAAAGAAGTAGTTCAGGCTGCTTTGAAGGAAATGGCAAAAAATAAGGCTCCAGGAATAGATGGTATACCAATTGACATATTTCAGTTAATAGATGCT
>NW_006399866.1:8547733-8591574 GCF_000299155.1 Elephantulus edwardii | reverse complement strand
GAGTGTCAGAGACAGTGCGACTGGCACAGGACAGAGCGGAGTTTAGGGCTGTTGTACATAGGGTCGCTATGAGTCGCAAGCAACTCGACGGCACATAACAACAACAACAGCAACAACATGAGTGGATAATTTTATTTAAAAAAGAAGACAAGACAAGCCAGTAACTTTTGGAGCACACTATGGACCCAACTTACATTGAAAACTGTTTAAAAAGGGGAAAAACATTTCCTTACTCTAGTTTTCAAGACTGTTTAGTCAAGTGGCTGAAGAAAAAAGGTAGACCAAGTCACTGGCTGCCCTGGAGTAAAGGGTATATAGAGGATGTAACCATAACGGAGTTGAAACACATGCTATTTTTGGAGCAACAGAAATATTTTGGCCAAAAAAAAGAAAATATTTTGTACCCTTATTACAGTAGTTATTTTACAAATCTGTAAGTGTGTTCAATTTCTTAGAATTATATACACAAAAAAGGTCAATTTTAACATATGTTAATTTAAAAAAATAAACTGAACCTCTTCTAAGGAAACATATCTTCACAAAAGTATTCCAGCTACTAATCAAAGAATGAGAGAATTAGAAATTATCATTAGTAACTCTTAATTACAAATCTTATATACTAATTACTACAGGATGTTAGCATAAAAAGGAAGTCTTAATGGAAGTACACAGCAATCCCAAAAATTATTATTTAAAAAAATAAACTCATCATAAAATTAATCTGAATCTCATTAAGTCTCTAAAAAGAGAACTATCTACAAATTTATGAAGACAGACACTCAGAGAAGAGAAAAATATTATGAAATTATACCATGAGGATGTTGTTGTTGTTGTTATGTGCCATCGAGTCGTTTCCAACTCATAGCGACCCTATGCACAACAGCTCTAAACCCTGCTCTATCCTGCGCCAACCGCACCGCCTCTGACACACCCATCCCGATTACCCCAGTCACCGAATCAATTCATCTCATAGAGGGTCTTCCCCTCCTGCGCTGTCCCTCCACCCTCCCAAGCATGATGTCCCTCTCCAAGGACCCGTCCCTCCTGGCAACATGTCCAAAGTATGTCAGACGAAGCCCCAGAATCCTTGCCTCCAAGGAGCAGCTTGGTTTAATCCTCTCCAAGATGGATCTGTTTGTTTTCCTGGCAGTCCAGGGTACATTCAGTACCCTTCTCCAGCACCACAGCTCAAAAGCATCCACTCTCCTTCTGTCCTCCCTAGTCATTGTCCAACTCTCTGATGCATAACAAGCGATTGCAAATACCATGACCTGTATCAGGCGCACCTTAGTCTCCAGAGAGACACTGTTGCTCCTGAGTACGTTTGAGAGGTCCCTAACGGCAGACTTTCCCATCGCGATACGCTTTTTGATTTCCTGACTGCTGGTACCAAGAGTGTTAACTGTGGAGCCGAGCAAAGTGAAGCTGTGAACACTCTCAATCTCTTCATCATCCATCCTGACGCTGCTAATTGGTCCAGTGGCGAGAATCTTTGTCTTCTTGACGTTGAGCCTTAGTCCATACTGAAGGCTGCAGTCCTTGACCCTTCGCAGCAAGTGCATGAGGTCCTCCTCAGTTTCAGCAAGCAAGGTTGTGTCATCTGCATAACGGAGATTGTTGATAGATCTTCCACCAATCCTGATGCCACAATTCTCCTCATAGAGCCCAGCCTCTCGGATAATCTGCTCTGCATACATGTTGAAAAGGTATGGAGACAGGATGCATGATAGAGTCTGCAAATTTAAACTCTGAAAATTTTCCTATGGTTACCAACTGGTAAAAAATGTCACTCTCGACTCATTGCCCTTGATTCAGAACTGACTCACTGCTGACCCACCAGCAGAATTTTTGGTGGCTATAAACTATAAAGTTCTCCTTGCCAGAAAGAGCATGCTGGTATGGGTGCGGGAATTGTGGCAAGTTTTTGGAGTTGACTGCTTTTCCGGACACGTGTCTGACGTGCAGGTTTGCTCTGTCCCCAGGAGCGAGGCAAGCCAGGCTGAGCCAGGGTTTGAGCCAGGCACAAACAACAACAACATAAACTACATGAGAGCAGAATGGTCATCCTGCTCTCACAGGGACAATGGTGGAGCTGAACCACCAAAGAGGCATCAACTTCGGGTTATCCCACTAGACTTCCCCCAGACTACAGCAGACTGTGCCACCAGAGTTCTCCCAGCCAAATGGTCAGTAATACAAAAGGGATTTGGGGGATACCCTGTTCTGTAAAAACTGTAATAATGATAACACAAGTGTCTGGATTTGTCAAAATTCACAAAACTGTAAAACTGTAGGTGATTTTTGCTATATATAAATTATACTTCACCTTCTTAAAATTTATTTTAATGAGTTTATAGAGAACTCAGATTTCCATTCATTCATTGTTGCACATTTTCCTCCCTGCCCACTCCTTCCCCCAGTTTACTTTTCTCTTTGAAAAGAAAAAAAAAATTCTTTCATTGTTATACAACCCTCCACCCCCAGTCCACTTTATTATACAGCTCTTATTCTGGACTCCTGTCATGCAAATAATACCTAATCATATATTGCTTTTAAACAGTTTTCTCCCTCATCTGTTCTAATGTAGCGTGTATTATTTATCCTCTCTTTTCTCAGTTTCGCCCCAACCCCAATTTCAGTTCTATTTTGTAACAGTAGCATTACGCAGTATTAGTCCTTTTGTGACTGAGATATTTCACTCAGCAATTAATAGTACATGGTTATAGTGGGATTTTTTTTAAGAGTTCTTATCTTTCAGCAGTTGATACTGAAATACAGATGAAGATTATGTTTGTAATATACATCAGGTGGAATAAAAGAGCTACAGATACAACAGGGATAAGTTGATAAGCTGGGAGCTAAGTAATTCAGGTTCAATTTAGTATTCTAAATTTGTATTTAAAAATCCACTTATTTTAAAACAAATGCAGAAGTAGAACCTTGGAAGCTAAACCCCTCTTCGTTACTACAGACATCTCACTCTCTAAGGAACCTGTGGGCTCTTTCTGGACACCTCTACAAATCACTGCTAGAGCTATTCTAGGCTTTACTCATGAATAAAATATTACTACCAAAATTATGAATACTTTGACCATGTTATCCTGGCCCCTTGCAAAATCTGCTTTCACAGAATTAAATTTGGCATCATGGCCTAGGTTTTTACTGACACACATTAAAAGAAACAGCTTTTACCAAAATCAATGCATTTTCTACAGAGATGTTGCTGAGGCAACAAAAGATACGCTGTAACTAGAGAATATTCCTGTGTTCCCCCTGCAACCCTTCCCCCAAGTTTCCACAAAATTGCCTCCAGAATCTCAGCTTCTCACCAGAGGACAGAGATCAAACTACTAGAGATAAGCACTACCTGTCTGCTGATCACCTGCAGAAACACTCTGCAGTGAATGATAATAGTGCAAACAAACAGATAACACTCAGCTAACAGAAGTTACAAACAGAATGGAGGAGGCTGTTTCCACACTGTTACTTTATCATTCTACAGTCCTCTATACATTTCATTCAAAATGCTCTTCCTCAGTTATTTGATCCGTTTTCTTTACTTCAATCACCAAGTGTTTACCGATAGCTTCTATACCTGTATTGCTAGCCCTCATCTTCCTTCTTGGCTCCAAAACACTATTATACACACAAAGAATCACAATGGTGATGTCTTCAAAGGTATGTCTAAGTGTCAAAACTCATCAAACTATAAGCTTTGGTTCATATTATTACATGTCAATTACACCTCAATAAAGCTGTTGGGGAGGGGGAAGAATGGCAATATTATTTAACTGAGATGAGGAAAAAACAGAATCCTAAAACACTGGTTGTGGGAATACAAAACGATAGATATTTTGGAAACTAGGTTGGTAATTTCCTAGAAAATTAAACATACACTTACCATAAAATAAAGCAAGTCCATTCCTTCAGCATTCACTCAAGAAAACTAAAAATACATGTCTACATAAAGACACGTAACTCATAGGCTAGCTAACACCAGCAGTATTAATAACAGCAAATACTGGAATCAGGACAAAAGTCCATCAATTTGTGAATGGATAAACCATAGCAAAAATCAAACAGAATGCTACTCAGCTGAAGAATGGAATTAACTGTACTTATATGCAGTAATATGAGGAAATGTCAAACCACTATGCTAAAGGTACAAAACTAGATACAAAAAGGCTAAATACCTTCATTCTATCTATGAAATTTTAAAGGATGAAAAACTAGTTATAGAAAAAAGATCAATGCACTGGGCCAAGAACTCAAGGAAATCGGACACTATCTGAAAGTGAACATAACTCAAAAACCCTCAAACTCTGCGACCGAGTTGGAATCAACTCACAATTGACCCTTCAGTGGGTTTTTGGAGGCTATGAACTGTATGGGAGAAGACTGTCCATATTTCTTCCTTGGAGGTGCTGGTGGATTTAAACCATCTGAAAGGTGCACCTTCAGGTTAATACTGCAGACTACACCACCAGAGCTCCCTAGTGAACACACAAGGGCAGTGTTCACTGTTTGGTGGGTGAATTATATCTCTATGTAACTGATTTTTTTCTTCAAAAACTGGAAAGGAAAAAAATTAGACTCATGATAGTCACAGCTGTCATTTATTGAGTCTTCACTGTATGCTAACTGTACCACCTATTGTATGTATATTATTTCACTGGATCCTACAAACAAAGCATGAATTGACTCATTTAACAGAGTTATGTATTATGTATTAAGAGTTAGGCACTGCCTTGGTGTTGGAAATAAAACAGTAGTGAACATGACAGACAAAAAATTTTGCATTCGAGGAGTTTATCGTCTAAAAGAGGGAAATACTAATACTGACTAGATGACGGCACAGGATCAGCAAGGTTTCTGTTGTACTCAGAGTCCCTATGAGTCAGAGCTCATAACAACTACAGGAGAAGGGAGACACTATCATTACTGCATTGTGCAGAAGAGCAACTACCTTCGGAATGAAATAGTTTTGTCCAGTAGCCACAACACCAGTATTTGTAAGAGCCAAGAAGCAGATTACAGTCCAAGATTTCTCAATCTCAGCACTGCTGGCTTTTGAGTTGATAGTTCCTTGTTGCAAGAGGTCATCCTATTCAGTGAAGGAAATCTACCATCATCCTGACCTCCAAATATATGTTCTTTCTTATCACAACAAAAAATGTTAGCATACATTGCAAAATGTCCCTTGGAAAGTAATGCTGGCCCCAGCTGAGACCTACTGCTTAGTTTGCTAAAGCTCTATAAAATATCTTTTTACACTTGTCAATACCTCGGTTCAGAGCCTGAAATCAGCTCATCAAATATAACTAGTCCACTTACATCCAAAGTCCATTATCTATGATTCCAACAGTCAAATCACTGTCAAAAAATAATCTTCAAAATATACACCACCCAAACGAAATGTCTTGGGAACCTCTCTAGCTATGTGCATAATTACTATGTATATATGTAATACATACTTATAAATGTACATATGTATATACTCTACAAATCTCTGTGATCTTTTGTTTGTTTCCCCCACTAATGAACCTTGAAAAGGACTTATCTTACACCCATCTATATCCTTAGTTCTCAGAATAAGAAAGCATTCAAATATTTCTTAAACAAATCACATACTATAATAAAAATGTCTGGAACCACTCATTATGGCATGGATCACAACACTAGGTTCCTAAGAGTGAGGGGGAAACATGGAAGAAATTCAAAGCCATAAAAAAACCCCTAGGCTTACTGGTCTAATAGAGACTAGAGGAACCCTCAAGGCTACAGACCTTAGCCATTCTCCACACAGGAAGTGAAATCACTCCCCTGGCTCACCTTTCAGTCAAAACAACAGGCAGGTCCACAGAGTTATCGGTAACACCAGGAAGGAAAGAACTCCTTAAAACATTCAATCCACTCCTTAAAAGACTCAAAAGGCTGCATTTACCCAGGGACCAAGCTCCGAAGACAAGAAAAGATAGGATCCCAGAGGTGTGCGGTTCAAATCCACCAGATGCTCTGCTGAAGAAGGAGGAACAATTGCCTCCTGTACCAGTCAGATCCGATTTGACGGTACACGCATAAAAAGAATGAATGAATGAATAAATAAAAAGATAGGAAAGACTGTGAACAAAAGCAAAAGGAGGATATTAAAAGAGTGCTGGGACCATGTTAAGATTGTAATCAATGTCACAAATGAAAATGGAAAAACAATTTGCTCTGTAAACTTTCACTTAAATCACAATAAAAAGTTAATAGTATTTTTTTTAAGGCCAGAAATCCTTTGCTTTAAACACCCTCTCTCTTGTTCTTTCTCCCTCTCCTCTTCACACACACACACACACACTCTCTCTCACACTCATTCTCTCTCTCTCTCTCTCTTAAATACTATAGTAAAAGCATTAATCAAATGCTTAGCAAATAGGTCTTATTATTCCTAGGATCTGAAAAGATTCTCTAACTCATAACTCAAGCAGTATTAACAGACATACTAAAGTCCTCAGAGCTTTCCAAAACCACAGATATCAAGTTTCCTAATCTTAAAATTCTTTTCAGCCTGGTACAGTTTATCAGCGGCAGTAAATAGTACTACATTATTTTAGCTCACTGAAGTCCCATCCCACACTAACTCCCTCTTGCCACCAATTCATTTATTAGTTAATTATAGCTTTCTTGTGCATCCTCTCAGTACTAGAATTAAAAAGAATGATTAAGAGACCTCACGGAAGTAAAAACACACAAAAAATATTAACAAAGATAAGGCAATTATCTCAATTGTCTTATAGTTTTCTCTGCACTAATTAGTAATGTTCTCAAAGAATACAGCCACTAACATCTATTAGGAAAAAAGTTACTTAAAATCAATAATCCTAAAATCAAAGCCATACTTTTGGCAATTATTTTCCAAAATGCAAGAAGATATACAGCAAAATGCAATAACTCTATACAGCAAGCCCCCTATCCGATATTAAGGCTAATATTCATCTTGAAAAGTTCATCTCAATGTCCTATCATTTAACCTAGTTGATAATGGATTTGTCTGGCCACAGTCTGAAGCTGGTAACAGTTACAAAAATGTCTAGCTACAACTCCATTACATTTGCCATGAGTTGAACTATAGGACACAATACATGTATGTAATTTACTCCATGTGGGAACCATGTACTGCTCATTCAAGATATGTTAAACCAAACAGGTGGAAAAGACAGAATACAACACCCCTTAATCCCATCACAAGCCTAAAATACAGAAAGTATCTCTTGAGAGTGGCCTGTCACACTTTTTCTTACTGGAAACTTAAGGGGAATAAAGCAAGCAGAGAGTAGGGATCTAAGTACCAACAATAAACAATCACTAGGAGCGGAGTGTGTCCTTTTGTACACAGGTGGCCTGACACCATGGATGATAAAATAAATGGAGATTTCCAAGGAACCCTGCCTACAGATGCTGAAGGAAACAAAGGCCTTGCTCCAGAACAAAGACAAGCGGTTGTCTACAGTTAGTACTTTGAATCTGGACTTCTCGCCTCATAAACTTTAAAGAATAAATTTCTCTTTATTAAAGCCATCCACATGTAGTATTTCTGTTCCATATTACACTATATAGCTATACTCTGTAGTATACATAGCTATCCTACATAGCTGCACTATATAATATACACTGTCATGTTATGTGCCGTCAAGTCGTTGATAATTAAAATCTGTTATATACTAGGTAACTAGATTCTACTATACAGTAGATAACTGAGATAACACCTTTCTCTAGAATCAGTTTTCAGAGTTTACTTGGCCAGAAATCCCAGAACTGTTTTCTGAGGAAAATCTTGGGCCTGTCCACAAAGTCCCTTTAGGGATGTACACTTAATTATCCATTCAGGTCAAGGTTCAGATTTACTTAGGATCTGACCCTATAAGATATGCTAATACATGCAGTCATAATTCTTGACAAGAAATACTAACTTAAAGTCACTGATGCCTGATGTTTATCAAAATTTAGTTTTAAGAAATAATATTCATGGAGAGATAGGACTTACTCTTTCAAAGAACAGTTTTCCAAGTGCCAAGTACCATTCTAGGGGCTGAGGACAAACACTGAACAGACTTCCTGTAGCTTCATTCCTCTTTGCCTCTCTATCAAGACAAATCATTACAGAGATAGATAGATATCTAACCCACAGGTGTGTGTACCTCAGCCTTTTGGAGAATTTTCACTGGCATTTATTCAAGTTGGATCAAGACACACTAGAAGAATTTTTTTTTTAAAAAACCCCACTTCATTGTTTTATTTATCATTGGGATTTTGTCCAAAGAAACCACAAGTGTCCCTAGTAAAAAGGACAAAAAATTCCCTCAGTTTAAAAAGTTGTTTCTTTGGGGGTAGGGTGGGTGGGAAGAAAAGTGTAACAATGAATGAATGGAAATCCAAAATCTCTGTAACTGTTCATTGAAATTAATAATAATAATAAAAAAAAGTTGTTTCTTCTAGCTCTGCTGGAGAAGGAGGGACAATCTCCTCCTATACCAGTCAGATCCAATTTGACAGTACATGCACAAAAAATAATTTTTTTTAAAAAAGTGTTTCTTCTGGCACAATGTTTACTTTTAAAGATGCCCATACTCTAATAATGTAGTATTCATTTCTTCTTTGTTTTGCTCTAACTGGTTGTTGTTGTTATGTGTCATCAAGTTGGAGCCAAATGGAGATGACCCTTCAGTGAGTTTTCAAAGACTGTAAACTGCAGGAGAGGAGAATGTGTCTCCTTTTCCCTTCAGAGCACCTGGTGGATTCAAACCACCTGCCTTTTGGTTTGCAGCCTAACTCCTTAACACTAGACCAACAGAGCTCCAGAAAACTCAAATACGAAACCCACCATTAGTAATGGTGTATTACTTCCTAGTCTATGTATTAACTTTGCCACTAGTTTAATTACATTATTTTCTCATTCTAATCTCTTGTGCTACATATATTTTTTTTTTAAGGTGAGAAATAAAAAGATACTTCATTGGTGCTTTTTTTACTGAGTACTTTCTATGTACCAGGCACTGTATTAAGAAGCACTTTACAATTAAATAAGTTTTGAATTATTTTCTTTCCATTATACAGATAAGGAACCAGCAGCTCTGAGAAGCTTATGAATTTGCAAATTCTCTCACAACTTGAGTTTGAAAATCTCGTATTCAAATTCAATCAAACCATTACACACATGTATGCACAAGCACAACCTATCACAGGGGCAAACAAGATAGAATACAGTAACAGGGAAAACAAAAGCCTAATTTAGTGCACATGAGGCAAATCTTAAAGTAGGGAGCTGTCAAAAAGCATGGAGACATTGGGGGGGGGGGAAAGAAGAACGAACTGGGGATGAAGGTGGAGGAAACAGTGCAACAATGAATGAATGAAAACCCAAAATCTCTGTAAATGTTCATTAAAACTAATAAAATTTAATAAAAAAAAAAAAAAGCATGGAGAAAGTGTTCCAGACAGAAGTAGAAATCATGTGCAAAACCCCAAAGGAATACTGTAACAAGATGTGGGAATACAAGTGGAATAGAATATAGAGTTACATTCAACAATTAATTCTTCTTGAAGGATTCACCAGAAGTTTTATCATTTAAAATTAGCTAATAGATCATTTCTTGATAACTACTATGACCATGGGAGTTGGCTAGAAAGACAGGTCAGAGTAAATAATAATAGTAATTTATGATTAGGCTAAGAAATCTAAATTATATTCATGAAACAATGGAGAAACACTGAAGGACTTTAAGAAGGAGAATTACACCAGTGAAATCTTTACATACATCAGATATTAAGCAGCAAAACTAGTCAAAAGGTAATTGCAAGGGTCTGGCAATGGGACAAGAGCTAAAAAAACCCAGTGATATCCAATAAGACATAATACAAATCACATAAATAATCCTACATTTTCTAGCAGTCACATTTATAAAAATTGAAAAGAAATGAAATTAATTACATTTTTAATTAAATTGAGAAACCAGGGTGATTTGGTTTCAGTTTTCACACAATGACTAAGAGCCATATTCGCAGGATGTAATAGGGTTTTCACAGGCTGAAATTTTTATGGGAGCTGATTGTCCATTTTTTTTCCCCACAGAACTAGTGGGTTCAAACAGCCAACCTTTCAGTTTCCAGCACAGCACTCTGCCATTCAATAGTCTAAAATATTAATTCACTACGCAATCAATAGAAAAATTAATAAAGAGACATCTTACATTCATTTCTTTGTAATAACTTGGAACCTAGTTTTTACACTTAAAATACATTAAATTTGTATTTAAGCTTTCACAAAATTTACAAATGAAAAAGTAAACCCCATACTTAAGTTGTATTCAACATGCTTTAATGCTTTCCAATAACAAATACATTTAAGAGTCTTCTCTTAAATTTAAATCCATTTTAAATTAAATAAAATTGAGATTTCAGTTCCTGGTCATGACAGCAGCATGTGCAATGGCCACATGGGGCTCCCGCAGGACTAATGTTTGACAAAGAAATATTATCTGTTGGCATTTTTACCTTCAGCATTCGTCTCTACCTTCCACCAACATCTCCTGTAAACGTGTGTACTAACAGCAATAATGCACCATGTACAACATGACAAAAGTCCTACTGGTCATGTCCTTACTACTGTAATTTACTCTCTCTGGCCAGTGCCTGCCTACATCTGTGAAAAGGAATTATTACACAGAATTGTAATGGACACAGGGAATGTACCAAAAATGTCTATGGTATGAAAATATGCTGGCCTTCATTAGTTAAAAGAATTCACTAGTTTGTGAACTAAAGTTGTTTGTTCTACACTCCTACGATCCTGTTATTTCATTATGTCTTAAGCTCTCTGGTGGCCTGTCCATAAGGAGTTGCTCTACTAATTCAAAGGGCCTTTTGGCAGTTCAAATCCACCAGCAGCTCTGCTGTTTGAACTCACCAGTTGTTCTGTGGGGGGAAAACCAGGCAATTTGCTCCCATATAAATTTCAACCTATAAAACCCCTATGTGCGCTATGGGTTTTAGTAACCATTCAAAAACTGAAACAGAATCACCCTGGTTTCTCAATTTTCAGCCAAAAAATAAACAGGCTTCTAAAGGAAACAGTATCACCATGAAGGCATTCACTCCTTAGAATAACCAATCATCAAAGTACAGAATCTATCCAATGATAAAAGTCAGAAGACAGGAAGAAGGAAAACAGAAAAGATTCATGGAAATTAAAATCATAGGGAGAAAATACAAAGAGTGTAATTACATTGTGGGTATTACAATTTTTTTTCTTTCACTATGGATATCATAGTTAGCATTAGAAAACAAAGTGATTATGAATGGTGGAATGGAAACCCAATTTGCTTTGTAAACGTTCACTCAAATCACTCACACACAAAAGGTGTTAATAAAAAAAATCCCAAACACCCCCTAAGTCAATTCTACTTTGTCATACGTTGTTGTTTTTATGTGCCATAATGTTAGAACTGACTCACTGTTGACCTCCAGCGGGTTTTCGGCATTGGAGAAGGTCACCCATCTTTCTTTCTGATGGATTCAATCCACTTGTTTTTGATAGGAAATGCAATTCTTTATCATTAGGCCACCAGACATGGGTCATCATGATATGGAACCAGGTTAAAAATGTCAGAACAAATACACCACGAAGAAATAAAAAGCCTTCAGCAAATCTATTTGCAATATTACATTATTAAAGACAATATAGCACAAGGCTTACAAATTTAGCTTTGGAGTCAAACTGTTCGCTTGGATTAAAAGCCTGGTTCTACTATTTCCTAGATATGTGATCCTGAGCTATTATTACCTGGCCTCTCTACCTCAGTTCCTTCTTTTTGCAAAACAGTAATGATGATACATAACTCCTTAAGATACTTTGAGTATTACAAGTGAAAATTCATATAAATCAACCAGCACCTGATACCGAGCAAATGGTCAACATATATTTGGTTTTTAAACAGAGCTATTGGATAAAAAAACTAAACTAGAAGTTTTCAATAATCTCTCCTGTGTCCTTCCAACGGTGGATTAGATTTTATAAAAAGGAGGAAAAGATAAACAGGTACAACTTTCGAGTCCTCAAAAGAATGGTCTTGCATATGATTATACTAATTTATGAAGGAGCCAAATAAAACTTCATCGACTGACGAGAATGTATGATTATGCAGTATAGCTCAGGTGCAGCCAAACAAACAGAAAAACATGAAGCAAACTAGGAAGCCAACTTACCTGCTTTTCCGTTTTCGAGGTGGTTTATCCACTGTGCCACTCAGTCTATAAAACAAACAAGACAGTAACTAAAAGTAACATACATGCACATATGTGCGGCACCTACTGTGCCTATGAAGAAAGAAATGTGCTATCATCTCTGACTATAACCTGGCTAAACCCATACCTTACCTTAAAAATGTCTTCTGTTCTACTTCCCTTATTTGCAAGCCTAAGAAAGCAATTTAGGGGTATCCCTAATACCCCTGTTAGCCCCAAACCTGCTCTGCCTCCTTCCGGTCTCCCACCCTATTCTCAGACCCTACACAGCTCCCCAAAACCACCCACCTCCACCTATTCATTGTCTGCCCTATCACTCCTGCAAGCCCCTCCGACTACCTTCTCCTCAAATCCATCCCCTCCCACACATGAACTGCACCCCCCGAGCCCCGCCCCTCCAGACCCCGCGCTCCCCGCATTCCACCGCCCCTCCGCAGGGCGCCCGCGCCCTGCCCCTCCCGGCCCAGTGCTCCCAGCTTCACCCCTTGGAGCCCCTCGATCGCCTCATGCACCCCTCTGGTGTGGTCTCGAAAATGCGATCGCTGCCCAGCCCGCGCCCCAGACCCTCGGCGCCTTCTAGACTCTGCACAGCCTGCAATCCCCCGCCCCTTTAGCCTCAGCACCCCGAAAGCTTCACGGCCCCAAGCCACTGCCCCGGGCCCACTCTCCCCCCACAGCCCCATCCCCATCCTTGACCTCCACATAGCCCCCGCCCCACCTGGGGACTAGGCGACTCCGCGGCTGCTGATGCTGTCGGGCTCCTCTGACCATCCGGCTCCGGCTCCGCCGCGGGAGCTGCTCCGGGCGGCCGCAGGGCTCGCTCGGGAAGCTGAGGCGGCGGAGGCTGGAGTAGGCGGAGGGGCGGGAGAAGGGCCTCGCGCCTCTGCCAGGCTTGCCACGGTCCCGCCTCCTTCGCGCCTCTCTTCTTCTCCTATTGGCTAGAATCACTGTGTGGACAAAAGCCTGGGAGTCGGTTGGACACTCATGCTGTCATACTCTGGGCTGCCCACCCACAGGTTTGGTTGAGACTGCAGGTGGCGGCGGAGGTGGTTTAGGAGACTGGTAACAGGACCCAGGGAAACCTAAGCGCCACCGTGCGCTCGAAAGTGAGAACTGCAACTTGGCGTCAGACACCTGCCCGCAGGTCTTCCAGGCTGTGTCCTTCATCCCACACACCTGCTGGCACCATCGCTGCCACCACCACTGCACCACGCCACTAGAATAAAAACCCCAAGCACTGTAATTTCCCAGACGCCTTTGGCAGATAAGGAAAGCAACACTTCCCCATAGACAGCTGCTTTGTGAACCACCTCGAAATGTGGTATCATGAAACCACCACACAGCTTTCAACTACCCTCCGTAGAAAGGCAGAAATCTAAAAATTCATAAAAAATCAGGCCTGATTTAGATTCCCATCTCTCTACAGAAAATATCACAGCTTGAATGCAGGCTTCCAAGGAAGCTGACTTAAAAATTTTACCAGGAATGAAAAATCAACTCTGAAAACAGAACTGATGTCCTAACTAAAAGCAAGTGTTTCATTTAAAGATCTAGACAGAACTGATTCCTGGGTGTGTGCTAACAGTCCTTCATACTGCATACAATCATCGTACCAGTGCCAGTCAATTATAAATTTTACTGCATTTCCTGTTTATAAGGCTTGCAAAACTTAGATAAGCATACAAAGTACAGTAAATAGTAGTCAACTTTTCTCAAGACTTCTAACAAGACCATTCTTGAAACAAGGCACAACTTATTAATATCCTAAAAAATCTTCCTGCAAGGTTTATCATTTCAACCTCTCTACATTTCTACTTTTCCAGTACTTGTTTGGGAGATCCTTAACATTTTTGGATCTCGAAGACATAATATATTCTCTGAAGCATTTGCATTGACATCCATGAGAGCCTAGCGCTCTCAAAAGAGACACAAGAGGTCAAGGACAAATCTCACAAGTAGCCAATATAAGGACACTTTGATTATGGTTTATAAATAAGTCAAATTTGTGTGTTGTAAAGGACTAAGCTTTATTTTTTAGACAGTCTTTTATACATCTTTTGATGTTAAAACTTTCTTATAAAATATTAACCCAGTCAAACTGAGAGTCGTCAATTCCAACTCATAGTAGCCCTATAAAACAGAGTAGAACTGTCCCATACGTGTCCAAGGCTTTACGGAAGCAGTATCTTTCTCTGTAGGTAGGTCTGAACTGTCCACCTGTTGTTAGCAGCTCAGTGCCTTAACCACTGTGCCACCTTTATGAAAAAAAAGTTTAAAACCCTCTGCTGTCAAATTGTAACTCAGTGTGACCCTCTATTGGACCATAAACATTCATGGGAGGAGACTGCCTCTTCTTTCTTCTTCTGAGCACCTTGTGGGTTTGAATTGTGCTTTTCCTCTGTAGGATGTGGATAGTGCATCAGTTCAATCTAAACTCACACCTTCTCTTTAAGATACTCTATTTACTCCATCCTACAGAAAACATGTCCTTCTCCGAATTTGTTGATAGTAGCTACAAGCAGGTCTGGTGGCATAATGCATAACTTGTCAGGCTGCTGAAGTCAGCAGTTCAAATACATCAGGTGCTCCATGGAGAAAAATATGCAGTCTCCTCCTCCTGTAAAGATTTACAGCCTCAGAAATCTGAAGGGTACTTGAGTCAGAATCAGCTCAACAGACACAAAAAGATACGACAGACACAAAAGCTACACCATGTCAGCAATAACCTATTAGTTTTATTACTTCCCCAACTACAATAAATTTGGAAAATGCTAAGTGTTAAGTCCTCTATAAGTAGTAACTGAGTGCTTTATGTTATTTTCAATCCTGAGATTAATCTTACATACAGTGTTAGCTCTTACTTGATATATAAAATTAATATAAAAAAGTAACAGAAAATTTCATTTGCTCAGGGTCATACAGCTAGAATAACCAATTTACTTAAGTTGAAAGTACTTTCAACTTAATTTTCAGCTGTTCTGTGCTACCTTGGGCAAGTTAACACTTATCCTCTCTAAGCCTGTTTCCTTATCCAAAGAAAAAAGATATTACAGAGTCACAGTTAATGTTCAGCAAAATAGGGAAAGAACAGCATAGCTAAGTATGCTCAACACACATTAGCCACTATTGCTTGGTAAGAGTCCAAAGCCTGTGTTCTTTCCACACTATCACAATGTCTCCAGTCTTTTCTACATCATCCTTTGAGTAGAAACTCAAAAGAAAAATACTGAGAACAGTGGTTGCCCAGGGATGAACTGAAATATATTTATAATAAATTCTGTTGATACAAAAACAATCTTCTGTATAAGTTTCATGCATTTTTGTATTAAGAAAATATTTAAATTATCCAAGCCAGGATAAGCTTACCCTCCAGAGGGCAAGAAAAGCACATATTCACTGATTTATAAGTAAATAAAAAATGAGGAGGAGGGGACTAAGCAATCAGTCTTCTTGGAGATTGGAAACATGGCAGGAAGTTTTCTAATATGTGTGTGCATGTTGTTTATATACTATTTTGTATATCTTTTCAGTACTATTAAAAATTGTAAAGATACAACTAAAAGATGTTTTTTATCTTGTGATGCATGGTTCAGACTGGATCCAAGATGTAACAGTGAATACTGAACTTTACAGAACTGCAATAGTCAATGCAGAGTCAACTTCACAACTACAAAAAAATTAAACTTTTTGTTTACCAAAGTCAAGCAACCAAGTGAAGGAATATGCATTTTTTAATTTAAATTGTGTTATATAAAACACTAACTTCTTTTCAAGACATACTACAGACTATGCATTAGATAAAATTATTTTTTCCACAAACTTCCTATATCTTTTTTATTCATTTACACTGAAGGTATATAGTAGCACCTATCGCTCAAAGATCTGAAGGTGCTTTACAAACATTAACATTTAAAAATCAATTACATGAAAAAAATCTGTATTCTTGCCGTTAAATCTCTTCGACTCCAGATACACATTTTCTGGAAGCTGATGGAAAGTGATTCTCTTCCTGGCAATGAAGAGGCTCAGTGAGTCCCATCTTGTTTTCACAATATAAGTATTTTCAAAACCTGGTTCAGGGCTTACAAAACAAACATACACACATCTCCTAATGCAATTAACAATATTCCAAACCTTATTTCAAAAGCAAAGCCCAGAGTTTAAGACATCAAAATCTTTCAACAGTTCTAGACATCCAGGCGGAGCAGGAGCTGATGCAGGTTGCATATTAGATATACTCTTGATCCAGGCTTTTTAAGATCACACTCAGATGAACACATTTAAAGTACTGAAGATTTTGAGGGAAAAGAAACAAGCTATAAAAAGCTAACCAAGAACATACCAGGCAAATGAAAAAAGTAAGTAAATGGCAATTGAAAGTAGACAGTTCTCACTAGAGCCTAGGACACTTTATTAGAAACCAAGTATATCATAGGCAAATAAAAATAGTTATTGGCCTCCTTCCCTCCCCAAATTAATACAACATAAAGGATATTACATTCAGCCTAGGTACAGGGAGTGACACATCCTCCTACCTACAAATCTATGACTTCCAGGTATCTTCCACACCATTATGCTACATATGACACAGCCCTTATTTATTGGAGGGATCCAAATATTCCTCTTAGGCTTACAAAGTCCAATACATTCACTCTCTCCTCCCTTTACACATCTAATAGTATAAACGTTTTTTTTTCCCCATGCAAAAGCCATTATTCAGTTGAAATCAGGCAAAAGAGATGGCAGTTAAGGAATGGACAGAATATATTATTGGCATGTGCCCAACTAGTGAGAAACAAATGCAGTACACTATGACTTAAAAGTCACATTACAGGGATAACAAAAACAATTACATTAGTCTGAATTAAAGAGTGTCAAATGGAAAGGGTAAACTGAAGGTTACGAATTTTATCAATACAATGAAAAAAAGCAATGACGAGCAAGCAATTAAATACAAATTACGGTAACAGAAAAAATACTGCAGAAAGCTGTTCAAAGACCACATCAAGTTGTCTGCATCATTAATTTCCAGTGTTTCACAATTAGTAAAATATACAGCTACATATCCCTGTAAAACAAAAAATACCATTCCCCCTGAATAACACTGGGGTCAGGGCAGTAACATTAAGATACTGACCCAACATTAGTTCAAGTGTATGCAGCAGAGTCTTAGCCACTTCTTTCACATAGTTATAAAATTAAAAACTATACAAGGAGCTGGCTGGTAAGGAAAATAATCAAATCAAAACAGTATTGTGCTCATGTAATTAAAGAAAACCCTGATGAAAAATTATGTGCCAAGAAGCTTAGATTATAAGAATTTTATTGCATTTTTTCAGATAACCTGGAAGTTCTTATCCTGAAGATGAAAAGTTGGTTTTCAAAACTACCTGAACAGATGCTAAAGTGCTTTGTTAATCGGCTGGCTTCACAAGGATTTCCCGGAATGATTAAAATCATAGTAAAGGGTTTCCAACTACTTAAAAAAATGATAAATTCCAACACCATTTATGACAAAAGTCATAAGAGATTCTGGAAAACTTGTCCTTATTAAGTGGACAGTTGCATATCAAGAACTGATTCATCATAACCCTTTGGATATTCCAATTACTTACACAAAGCCGAAACATGGTATCACAGACCTTTACAACAAGGACAATTTGTTTCTTTCTACACTTTAAAAAAATCTGCTTCAGAATACAGTTCACAAATACAGGAGGCCTGATTTTTCAACCTTTCCAGTTCCATTAAAAAATGAGTATTTTCTAAAAGTTAAGGTCAAGTGTAACAATAAGAAGTAATGACTCCTATTGAAAAGTACATAGATTTTTAGTTCATGGTATTCATGATATATTGTAAATTGGATTGATCACATTCTACTCAATTGGTATCAAATGAATACATCAGCATTATAAGTATTAAATATTTTTTCTATTACTATAGAGAGGATATAAACCAACAGTAATATGGCAGTTATGTTCTTTAGGCACAGTTTAGTGATTTTTTTTTAAAACAAATACTATTGAATTTCAACTGAAGTTTTTAAACTCAATAATCAAAGGGTCAAGAACTCTGATTAAAAAAGAAAAAATAAAAGAGAGAATAATTTTAAACTAACAACGTAAGCTTTTTAAAATTTGTATTACTTAACCTATCTGGGTTAAATTTAAGGTTACTTTATTAAAAAATACAAGGAATCTGAAAAAAGATCAGTACAATTATCTTAATGTACAAAGTCATAAGCTGTAGCAGTTTTAACTAAAATTTAAAAACACAACAAGAAGGGCAGCCCTTTAGACCAATTTATTTTATATCCATTTAAAATATCATCCAACAAAGGACAATGATGTTTACAGCTGGGACAGGAATACATAACTTGAGGCATTTGCAGTCCATCGTGCCTACTGAATAACAACTTTGCTGCTGAAATTTATTAAAACTTACCAAACTAAAATAAAAGGCTGAATGATACAAAAGGAGGACTATTTCGATGGAGTCTGTCTGTCAATTGGCTTTTAAAACAAAGGAATTACTTCCTGTTTCCCCCAGACTAGTAAATAAGCAAGAGCTACATGCAGCAGTGTATTAAGACATTTCAAAAGTCTTCTCAAGTGAGTCCTGGTGAGGATGGGATGGGGGAGAATAGTGATAGAAAAACATTGCTATAGACACCATAACAAACAATAAATTTAGATAATTTAAAATAAAAAAAGGCAAGAGGCAGCATTTCAGCAGCAAAGTGCTCAATAAAAAGTATATTGTAGAGGGTAATACACGAAAAGTTGGGATCAAAAGAGGGCAGAAAAATGGGTCAGCAGGATGGGCGAAGGCCTCAAAGAAAATACGGTGTCGTTGTTCTGGGTGGAATAACACGCTCTGAATCTGGAACTGCCCGGAATAACTTTGGTTCTCTTGTATTTACATCTTTGAAGACCATGATCGAGGCAATATTTCCGCAACGATAGCAGTAATTAGGAGCAGACCATACTGTTACCAGCTTTTCATCAAACATAAATTTATAGCCTTCGTGCACTAGTTGGTGTGCTCTGCAGATGAGTTTTAAGTTGTTGATATGAACAAACTGTAATTCAGAAAGGCTTTGTAAGTAAGTAGTACATTTAATAAATAAATCTGCCTACAAAAGTGTAAGCATTTAAACAAAAATGTCACATTCTGTTGACTATTAAAGTTCTATGATTATAGAACAGTTAACCTCAGTAAGTTCCATATCATTTAATAATAAATACTATTAATATCTACAATTTAAACCAGTGTTGTCAAGTAGATTCTAACTCCTAGTGAACCCTACAATTTTCAGTGTATAACTGTACCCCTGGTGACCCCATACTCTATCAGAGTAGACCTGTTCCTCTAGTGATCCCACACTGTATCAGAGTAGAACTGTACCCCTGAAAAGCCCACACTGTGTCAGAGTAGAACTGTACCCCTGGTAAGCCCACTTTATCCGAGAACTGTATACCCTAAAGAGTTTTGAATGGCTGCTCTTTTTGAAGTCAAGTATCAGGTCTTTCTCTGAGAAGCCTGAATGTATTCAAATCTCCAACCTTCTGGTAAGTAGTCAAGTACATGAACAGTCTGCAATCTAGGAACCAGCATTTAGTGAAGATTTATTCAGTACATGCAGTTTTTAATTGAGAGATTTATTTTCTTTCTTTCACAACTTAAGGAAACAAAGACTGAGAATAAATAATTTACCCAAATTATAACAGTGGAATTAGAACCAAGTTCTGACTCAGTCATACTGAGCTATTTCTAAATATAAACTCACCTAAATTTATATATATGCATATATGTGTGTATTTTTATTTTCTGTTATTAAACAATAGTATTCAGTGAAAAAAACATTTTTGTTTATATTCTCAAGTAGAACCAGGAATAGATACTTGTTGTTCTCTACATTCACATTAAGCATTAAGATATATTTACGTAAATCAAAATCTAAACCTACTGCTGTCAAGTTGATTCTACATTTTTCTCCCATAGTAAAGATGGTGGGTTTGACCTAATTGACTTTCTTGGGTTAGCAGCTCAGCTTTTTAACCATTGTGCCACTGCCACTCCTTTAAGTAAACTAGACTCAAAATTTCATATGCATGACCAAGATAGTCTGGATAAAATAGATTAAAAAATGTTACCGAACCCATGGCTTTAATGCAATTCATTAGTAACTAACAAAACTCTTTAAAAACGGTGAATTTACCTCATTTGTGACCTTTGCTCCAAAAAGCCAGCCTGCTCCTCGGGGACTAATTGCCCAAGTATCCACATCTTCAGGATCTGACCAAACCAGGTCACAGAAAGCTCCTTTATGAGGAATTTCTTGATTCCGTTCAATTGTTCTAATTTGATCCAGTGTTTTGATATCAGGAGATAAACCACCATGAACACACAAAATCTGTTCATCTATTAACTGGGGAAAAAAAAGATAACAAAGTTGAACATCATAAACTCATTATTGTTAAGTTAGAATCGACTCATAGAGGATTCTCCAATGGATTTTTGTTATTGTTATTGTGTGCCACTGAATCAGAACCAATTCACTGGTAACCCTCTAGCAGTTTTCAGAAGGAGACTGTTCATCTTTCTCCTGCAGAGTAGCTAGCAGACTCAAACTGCCTGCCTTTGGGTCGGCAGCACAACTCCTTACCCATTAGGCAACCAGAGCTCCCTAAGTTGAACATGGAATTATATATCCAAATCCATTACTGAATGTTAAATATATCAATGTAACCAAGACAGGCATTAAATAAAAATTCATTATTTACAGGAAATATTTGAAGTTCTTAAAGAGTCATATAAACTTACAGCTGCTACTGTTAGCATGTCAAAAACTTTGGTACAGTATCTCCATGCATTAGCATTTCCATATTTGGTTTGGCACTCATCTGTAAAACAAACAGAGTTCTCATTAATGAAGTTTTGAATCTACAGATAAAAAAAAAGGAATATACCTAATACTAGAGCAACCTTCACAACAACAAAGACTCAGTTCCAATTAGGATTGCAAGTAATGATGTTTATTTAGGCCCAACTAAATACAAAAGGAAACTAATGTATACTCTATACATCCATGCTGAAACAGGTCAATTCTGATTTTATATAGTGTGTGTGTACACACACACACGTACCCAAATACATATCTCTGAATTAAAAATAAACAGGGAGAGAGGATATAGGTCTCTGTTTCATTTAAGAATAGTCTAAACATAGTACAAAGCTGAAATTATAGGACAAAATGTTATCATCATACACAGGAATTTGACACAATTCAACACAAACGTTTTTAGCCACAATGATGTTGTTAGCTCCCAATGAGTCAATTCTGACTCATGGTTACCCCATATGTTACAGAGAAGAATTGTTCCATAGTATTTTCTTGGCTATAATTTTCATGGAAGCATTAACAGTCAAACACCATTTATTTGTACCACGTAGGAACTTTACTAATACTAGACAGTTCTTCAAGCTATGTATCTATCTTAACCTAGCACTCCTGGTGGTACAAAGTTTAAGTCTTCAATTGCTAACCAAAAGGTCTGTTGTTTGAGTCCACCAATGGTTCTGCAAGAGAAAAAATTGTGGCAGTTGATTTCTGGAAGTGTTAAGCTTAGAAAACCCAATGGAGCAATTCTGTTTTATCTGATAGGGTCATTGTAATTACCACCACCACTTTATACTAGAAGGATAATCAAATCAAACAAATTAGAAGAGCCTTAATTATAGGAGTGTGGTAATTCCTATCTCAAGATTTCTCAGATCGAAGTTGCTTCGTTTTTATTTTCTGTGAACTGTACAACTAAATATTTAAACTCTAATAGCTTATGCTTACAGTCACCCTTCCTGTTCTTCACACAATTAACTGCGTATGTATCTCTTCCTTCCATGACCACCATGAGAATTCTGTTCTTTGGCTCTTTTCCACTTTTAAAAAACAGCAACAAAAAAAACCCAAAAAACCCCAAAACCTGACATCTCACTGTTGTCCAAAATACAGCTGAAACTGATAGGAAATAAGAAAATGGGGCATAGTCAATCTTTATGATGTTCTAAATTATTTTCATTTGTGAAGTAGATGCTATGTACATTTTCTTTTTTAATGTTGTTGGTTTGTTACTGTTTGTGTTGACTTTGTATTTCATTATGAAAATTATGTTTTATTTCCATTCTGGAAAGCCAAGTGGTTTCTTGCACTTCTGATGCTTCACTGTGCTTTAAAATGTGAAAATTATTACAATGCTCCAAATCAAAGTATATATCCTGGTATTTTGATGAAGTCTCCAGAGACCTGTTATTTGAATGAAATCCTTCTATGTTAGGAATACATTTTTTTGCAAGAACTGTAACATTGAGCTCAGTTTGAAGGCAGGAATTACTGTCCTTTTCCTCTTTACATGTGCCAAGTACTTGGTTCATAATTGCCTAATAAATATTTACCATTTGAGACCAAAGAGTCAAAATAGTTATTAATAGCCACACAAACACTGCTTGTTGAGAGTCTTCCTTTCCTTCATTGATCCTCCACCTTTCTAAGTATATCTTTTCCCAAGGTTTAGTTCCTCCTAACAACATGTCCAACATATGAGACAAAGTTTCACAATACTTGTCTATAAGGAGCATCCTGGTTGTACTTTTTCCAAAAAATACTTGTTTTTTCTTTTGGCAGTCCATGAAATATTCAGTACTCTTCCTCAATACAACAATCCAAAGTCGCTGATTCTTTTTTCTGTTTTCCTTAATTGCTGTCCAATTTTCAGAGGCACAAAAAATAATTAGGTCATGGCTTTAAATTGACATGACTGCTGCTTAGCACTGTGGAGCAGTCTCTGACCAGATTTTCCCAGATTTTCTGACCAGATTTCTTGACTGCTGATACCAAGGGTGTTGATTGTGGGTACAAGTAAGAGGAAATCATTGACAACTTAATCTTTTCTCCATCTATTATGATGTTTCCTACTGGCCCAATGGTCAGAATTTTCTTTTCTTCATGTTGAGATGTAATCGTAAGAAGGCTAAAACAAGTGATCATCTGCAGTGTTTCAAGTCCTCCTCAGTTTTAGCAAGCAAGATTTTGTCATCAACAGGCTGTTGAGATTTCCTCTGATCCTGATGCCACATTCTTCATAAAGCCCAGCTTCTTTAATGATCTGCTCAACATAACAGACAAGACAGGTACGGAGAAAGCAACCAGACACACACAGTTGTTAATTTTGCAGTGTTTTCTTGCTTTGTTCAGCCAACAGCCTTTTGGTCTCACTACAGGTGTCACATTTAAGTGCTCTGAAATTTCCATTCTTCTCAACGATAGCCATTATTTGTTATGATCCACACAAACAAATGCATTTTTATGGGCAATAAAACAAACATTATATTTCTGGCAATCTCTGCTTTCTGCCAAGATCCATCTGACATCAACAATGATATAGCTAGAGCCATGATCTCTTCTAAATTCAGCTTGAATTTCTAGCAGTTCTCTGTTGGTACCATTTTTTAGTAACCTTCAGCAAGATTTTACCGGCATCTGCTATTATTCAATAATTCTGGTTTTTGACAGATCACCTTTATGGGGCATGAAAATAAATACAAAAGTCTCCCAGTCAGTTGGCCAGGTAGCTATCACAGGTACACATTTCTATTTTGTATTCATTATAATGTTTCATTACAACTAAACTTAACTCTTTCCTGTAATTCTGGTAGGTTTTCCTTTAATAAATCAATCAATAAATCAGTAATTTAGTAGAATTTTGAATCTGCTCATGAAAATTCAGTTCCAAATTTTGTACTCTGGAAAGTTTTCCTCAGTCAAGGCAATCCGTTAAAAAAATCTCTTTCCTCTAAATATTTTCCCCCTTTTGCTCTAAGCTGATAAATATTGGTCATTTTCTGAGGTGTAAGTAAAGCATTTTTTTAAAATTATATTTTAATGAAACTTTATAGAGAACTTTGATTTCCATTCATTCACTGTTGCATATTTTCCTCCCTGCTCATCCCCCAAGTTTTTCTCTTTGGCAAAAATTCTTTCACTGTTTTATAATCTTTCCCAGTCCACTTTACTCTGAAGCTTTTATTCCAGACTGTTGTCATGCACATAATACCTAATCATATGGACTGAGACTCAATATAAAGAAAACAAAGATTCTCACCACTGGGCCAGTTGGCAGCACCATAATGGATGACGAAGAGATTATGATTGTTCACAGTTTTGGTTTGTTGGGCTCCACAGTCAACACCGTTGGCACCAGCAGCCAGGAAATTAAAAGATGTATTGCGATGGGAAAGTCTATAATTAGAGACCTCTCTAAAGTGCTGAAGTGCAAGGATGTCAGTCTGGAGACTAAGATGCACCTGATATACGCCATGGTCTTTGCAATCAACCGCTATGCATCAGAGAGCTGTACAATGACTAGGGATGACAAAAGAAGAATTGATGCCTTTGGGCTGCGGTGCTGGAGAAGAATATTAAATATACCATGGACTGCTAGGAAAACAAACAGGTTTGTCCTGGAGAGGATGAAGCAGGACTGCTCCTTGGAGGCAAGGATTCTGAAGCTTCATCAGACATACTTCGGACATGTTGCAAGGAGGGACCAGTCCTTGGAGAGGGATGTCATGCTTGGGAGGGTGGAGGGACAGAGCAGGAGAAGAAGACCCTCTATGAGAGATGGACTGGAGTAATGGGGGTAGGTGTGTTGAAGATGGTGAGAGTGGCACAGGATAGGGCAGAGTTATGGGCTATTGTACGTAGGGTCGCTATGAGTCGCAGGTGACTCGACGGCACATAACAACATATTCCTTTTAAGCAGTTCTATTCCTCATCTGTTTCAATGCTGTGTACATTATTTATCCTCTCTTTTCTTAGTTTCCCCCAACCCTCATATCAGTACTGTTTTGTAACAATGGCATTATGCAGTATTTGTCCTTTTGTGACTGAGATATTTCACTTAGCATAATGTCTTCCAGGGTTACCCATTTTGTATAATATTTTGAGTCCCTTGTTTTTCAGTGCTGTGTAGTATTCCATTGTGTGAATATACCACTGCTTCTCTATCTATTCATTTGTTAACGAGAACTTGGGTTGTTTCCATCTCTTCACTATTGTGATCAATGCAGCAATAAATATGGATGTGCATATATCTGTTTGGGTGGCATTTCTGGTTTCTTTAGGGTATACACCTAGTAGTGGAATTGCTGGGTGAAATGGTATTTCTATTTCCAACTCTTTGAGAAAGAGCCATACTGCTTTCCAGAGTGGTTGCACCATTTTACACTCCTACCAACAGTGAATAAGGGTTCCAGTTTCTCCACAACCTCGCCAGCATTGGCTGTTTGCTTCGCTGTTGAATTTTGCTATTGTTAATGGAGTAAGATGACATCTCATAATTATTTTTATTCGCATCTCTCTTAGACCTAGGGATTTTGAACATTTATTCAAGTGTTTGTTTGCTATCTGAATGTCTTCTTGGTTGTCTGTTCATATCCTGTGCCCATTTTGCAACTGGGTTGTTTATCTTTATTCTGTTGTATTATAAAGCATTATATTATTACTCTATTTTATAGAAGTCAAGCAGCAAAACATAGTATGCTATCAGATATTACTTAAAGAAAAGATATTTTGCAAAAGGATTAAAATCTATATTTTAAATGCCATATGATTTTTGAGAACCAAGATAAGTAACTCATAGAAAGGAGACAAAAGCAATTCTCTATAGTAACAATTATTAATAAGAATGTTATAAAAAAATAATAAATTGTCAACTCTCAATTTAATAACTGATAATTTCTCTAGTGGCTAAGTGACAAGAAGTTGCACTGCAATCCTGAAGGCACATGATTCAAATCCACTGGTTGGTCCATGAGAGAAAGATGGGCACTTTCCTCTTGCATGATTAACTGCCTCTGAAAACTCCCCACTGAAGGGTCACCTACCTATGGGTCCGTTCTGACTTAACTGCACACAACAACGTTGATAAATAAAAGAGTAAGAGTGTATAACCTAAAACAATAATTAATATCATCTCACTCCAGTAGTAGCATCAATGTTCAAGAAAATAGCAAATAATAATTGCTGGAGAGGATGTAGAGAGACTGAAACTCTTATGCACTGCTGGTAGTACGATAAAATGGTGCAATCACTATGGAAGACAGTTTGATGTTTCCTCAAAAAGATGAAAATCCATTATTACCCAGATATTCCATTGCTAGAAATTCCCCCAAGTACATAAGAATTGAGAAATGAATGGAGATACGTACACCTATGCTTTTCCACATTTAGCAGTATTATTCACAATAGTAAGAAAATGGAAACAGCCTAGATGACCATCAAAGAAATTGTGGTACATTCAATGGAATACTATGCAGCAACAATGACTTCATAAAATACAATGTAACTTGGGAGAGAATTAAGAAAGCATTATGCTGAGTGAAATATCTCCATCATATAAGGACAAATACTGCATAAGGCCACTATTGTGACAATAGATAAATAAAGAGATGCACAAATGGTCAAAAGGGGAAAGGGAAAGGGGAATAATCACTGAGATAGCAGAGGTTGATGAGTGGGCAGGGGGTTGTGCTGAAAGATAAGGAAATGTTCAATGGGAACTTGAAAAGATGGGAGGATAATATGCATAGAGCAATATTAATTAATTATCTAAAATATAACAGAAATGACTGTATGAAGCACAAGGTACATGTACAAATCACGATGTATATGACCGACTATATGCAAACTAATAATTGTTATGTGACGTCAAGTCACTTGCAACTCTTGTAAAAGAGCTCTGGACCCTGCTCTATCATGAGCCAACCTTACTGTCTCTGACACACCTACCTCTATTACCCCAGTCACTGAGTCAATTAATTACATCAAGGGTTTTAAAAAGTGTGTATATTATATATTTATTGTTGCTATGTATCATTTGGTCTGAACCAATTCACAGCCGACCCAACAGCAGGTTTTCAGAGGCAGTTAATCACACAGGAGACTGCCAATGTTTCTTCTGCATAGAAGCTGGTGAATTCAAACTACATACCTTCAGGATGTCAGTGCAAAACCTTACCACTAAGCCACCAGAGCTCTCTATCTCTGTATGAAGAGATGATAATTAAAAAACATAACACCTAAAAGTAAAGGGTTCTGACACTATTTCCAAGTCTCAATATTTGGCTTAATGGTGGTTCAAGAATTTCTATTTATTATCTCAATAGTTTATTATCTCTAGGGCAAGAGACACACATAAAATTGATTCACTCAACTATATTTTTAACAGCAACTTTAAAACTACTCCAGTGATAAACGGGCTGATTAAATCCATTAAGGTATATCTAAACAATGTTATGAATGCAGCTATAAAAGTCACTGAAGTGAAAGAAAGCTGTCACATCACAGCATGAATTCATTGTTGTATGTGTGTGAATAGATGGCTGAAAGTATTCATTACATTTGAAGAGTTGCTTAAAATTGAATTTGCAAAATAGGATCATGAAATCCCATCCCAAAAGATTCTGAATTAGCAGGTCTGCAGTGGAGTCCAGAATTCTACATTTTTAACAAGCATTCTAAGATATACCAGTACCAACTCTCAAATGCAGGTGTGTTGGGAACTACACCAAAATCTAACAATGATTTTTCTCACCACTCTTAATATATTCAATTGTTGGGGAGATACAGTAGTTAAGTAATTAAAAAAAGGAAAAAGAGTATATTTCCTAATTTTGCCTTAAAGTACATAATTTGTGAAGTTTTTTTCCCTAAAAAGTAAAGAAAATATTCATAATCAAATAAACAGAAGGCCTTACCATAAAATCCATACACCTGTGTTATTTGTCTACTCTCGTGATTTCCTCTTAAGAGTGTAATACGATCAGGCCATTTAGCCTTTAGTGCAAGAAGGTAAGTGAAGGTCTCCAAGCTATAGTAACCTCTGTCTACAAAATCACCCTGTAAAGTAAAAGCTTACAGTTACAAACAATATATCAGCTACAATAATGTTTTAAAATCATACCAAACTGAATAAATTCTGAGAAACAGCCCAAAATAAGGGAATTACTTAGAAATTGTTTTTTTAAAAAAATATCAAAACAAAAATAGTTTTCTACTGCATGTTTGTACTGGTCTTAAGAGTCTGACTATTTATTAATGATTTTTAATTAAAAGGCAAAGCAAAATGGAAATTTAAAGAAAAAATCCTCTCAGGTGATTTTTATTTTCAAACACACACTTTCCAATGCCCACTGAAAATCATTTCTTCATAGTTTAAATAGTAACTGCCAGAGAGCAAGGGAATGACTATTCAATTTACATATAATAGGACATATCATTCCAATAAGTAAGCACTTGATATTGCTCCTATTTACATACCATAAATATGTAGTTTGTATCAGGAACTTGGCCTCCAGTTCTGAATAGTTCACAAAGGTCATAAAACTATAAAAGAAAGACAATATATGCTGATTACAAATACCTGCCTAAGAGTAAAACAGTAAAACTGAGAGTGAAATGGGTAAAGAGACAGTTAATTAACAGAACTCTTGAACTGTGTGCCTCTGAGTTGGCAGAGTAAATCCATACTACTAAATAACTCCATACCACTAAACTACCACTTGAGATTGAACATGTTTCAGTTCCCAGGCTAAGAAAAAGCATTCAATAAAGTTCACAGAGTTTTCATTATGTTGTTCTTAAATCATTAATGTTATAGACATCCCTTCTCAAATTTCTTTTAGATTTCACTACCTGGAATTTTCACAATAAATATATCAGTTATCTAACTACTTATTAAGCCAAGCCAACCACTCCTTCATATCCAATTTCTAATTTAGTAAATATACACAAGCAGGGGTTTTTTTACATAAACATTAACTTTTATGACTCTTCGTCATGTCATTAAAGAATGACCTATATTCTTATATACTCATGTTGGAAAAGTGGCAATTCACCATAAGACACCACAAATATGGTCTGTCTCTTGAATAATCAGTGAAAAAGATAACCGATAAAGAGAACTGCATCATATTCTGCTTAATGAAAACAGGCTGACAAACTGTATTATTTGGTTAATTTCAATCACCTAGATAATCTCAATCATCTATAATTCATAGTAAATACTATTTCCCTGGAGGGGAGCCTTAAATTAAGGGATTCAACTGTAATAACAAAAAAATAATAATTTCAAAATATTATCTTTTTAAATTGAGAATAAAAACACAAACTTTCAACACTTAAAACAGTACAGGAATCTAAGAGTTAAAAAAAACCCACACAAAAACACGGGAAGAAATGAAAACTAATGACAGAAATAGTTGATGCCGTTTACAATAATGTTTCATAAACCTAGACATTCATAATTTGCTTGGATTACTGAAAACATAATATAGGAAGTATAAAAGAAAAATGTCCAATCTATTAAGAAAAATTAGCAAGCATTTAAATGAAACATGTTCAATTTCAATCAAGTGGTAGTTTAGTAGTATGGCGTTATTTAGTAGTATGGAGTTACTCTGCCAATTCAGAGACACATGTTTCAAATCCACCAGTTGCTCCATGAGAGAAAAGACAGGCAATTCTTCTGTGCAATTTAGTGCCCCTAAAAACCTGCTGAAGGGTCAGATATGACTCAATGGTACTTAATAATAACTCTTTGGTGCTGGATGGAAGTCTGTGGTTCCCTGCCTGAGGAAGATACTTCCCACGTCGATCGTACATGTTTATCATGTAATATTTATAATATCTAATTAAACTCTGGCCTAGTAATTCTACTTCTGTGATTACATACAGCCTAAGGTCTAATTATATACATACACATATTTGTATGTATCTCTAATACTATGTAAACATATAAAAATATATTACAATATTATTTATACTAACAAAAGAAATAACACATTAAACTGTATAACAGAATGGAAAAAACAATTGAAGAACAGAACACAAAACAGTAACTGTGACCCAGGTAAACAATTTTTTTAAAATGAGTAAGCATACATACAAAGTTGCAAAGGAAACATTTACAAAGTTTATGAAAGAGTTACTTTTATAAAATATGACAAAATGAGACCTAAAAATACAGCTGGATTCTTATACCTAGCTCCAATCAATCTGTAAGGATATGCTACTTAAAGTATAAGAAGAAAACTCATCCACAAACATGCAATTCCAAAAGGGAAGAGCATTTTACCAGCCTTCTTCAAATAACTGCATTTTCTGAGAAAACCAACCACTTAGGAATCTTAAGGTAGGTAGAAATCTACACTTTGAAATTATATCGGTAATCTTTACATATTATCATACTGGTCTATCTTGCACTTTCAGTGGTTCATACACTGGTTATTCAGAAGATGAAAATGACATCTCATTTTACAACATCAAAAAACTATAGTTGTTAATATCACCACCCATTTCAACAGAGAAGTTTTTAGGTTACTGGAACCTGTTTGAAACATGGTGGTAGACTAGGATTTTCCAAAGTTCTGATTTTCACTTGAAAGTTTCATTTTTTACCACTGGAAACAAATATTACCAGTCATTTTCCTTAAAGTGACTGGCTCAATTCCCTTATTTTCACAAAAATGACTGCCATATACTCCTCTGAATAACCACAGTTTGTCACTTGTTCTCTCATGTAAAAATGTTGTTCCATAAAAAAAGCAGGTATTTCTAAGCATATGACCCCAAGAATTACACAAGTATTTTCAATGTATAAACATCTTTCCTTAGTGTGTAGCAGATAGATGTCTTTTGGCATACTTTCATTTCATCCCACAAAATATTAAAAGGATGTACGCATTCGAGAGTCACTAACATTTATTGCTTAATCAGAAATATTAGGAGAAACTTGCTCTTCGTTCATTCCCCATAGTTCAAGCAAGTTTGGTGATGAATGAATGCAATGACGACAATCTTGGGCCATTCCCCTGATTTGTGCTCAAGCTTTTCTTGCACCTGAAGGAGATCTTGTGGGACAGTCCACAGAGAACTGAGCAACTAACTCAAGGTTGTGGCCTCTCTAGCAGCTCCGAATCCACCAAAAGTTCTGAGAGAAAAAAGGAGATCGCCTCAGAAATCAAGATGAAGGGTCAGGTATGAATTGGTTCCAACTTGACAGCAATGAGTTTGAGTTTCTTGAAAGACCCCTTATAAGTCTGTAGATCACATGTGAAAAGCTTCTGAGCTAGCTGAAGTGGCTTGCTGCTCAGTACTACCATGTCAGTGTGCTTATTCCTACTCACGCATCAGTCCTGTAACTCCAGAATTAGCTCAAGAGCAAGACTTTTGTTCCAAATGATGAATCTTACATTTTATTTGATTATTAAATATCTAGAAGCTTTTCCATTCCACTTTTTTAGAATTTTTATTATCATTATTCATTTTAATGAAATTTACAGATATTTTGGATTTCCATTCATTCACTGTTGCACTGTTCTCTCTGCTCACCCCTCCCCTCCAGTTTTTTCTTCTCTTTGAAAAGTAAAAGTCTTTCATTGCTATACAATCCCTCCCTCCCTATTCCACTTTTTTAAGGTAAATACAAGATAATGCTTTCACTTCCCAGTGAAAAATGTCTAAAACTATACTTAAGGTTCCAAAACAACTAGGCTGAAGTGCACCTACTTTGAAGCTTTTTTGTGTATACTGTGCCACACACGCAAAACACACACACTATGGACTGTACAAAAACAAATAATGTGTTCAAAAAATTTTACCTGCCCATGTATGTCTCCACACACTGTTACTGGTGTTGATACTGGTTGAACATTTGACTCTTCCAACAGGAGATCACAAACATAGTCACATAGCCGCTGTAAGATAAAAACACAAACTTTTACAACAAGACTAAAACTAAAGATCAAATGCAAAAATTACAAAAACAAACTAATAACTGACAAGAAAAAGAGTACTAATTAATAGTAAGAATATCACCCTGTGAAAATTCACAGAATGACACAATGATTGTTCAGAAACGTAAAAGGCTCCTTCCACAAAGGGCAAAGATACTTTGCAAAGCCTAGAGAAGGATGCTTTTCAGTAAATGTAAAAATAAATAATTATACCATTATACCAGGAAAAAGTTGTTATCTGTTAAATTTTAGTGTATTGTAAATCATGTACTTACCACAGGCCCAGTAATTATATTCTTGGGTATTTATCACAGAAAAACAAAAATTTATGTTCATATAAAAAACCGCATATGAATGTTCATAATGGCTTTAAACTTCCTAATAGCCAAATGAGAAGATAAATCAGAAGCCCTGAGTCACCAGCTGAACAATCTGTGGTACATCCACATCATGGAATGCTACTTAGCAATAAAAAGGAACAAACTATTACCACAAAACAACTTGGATGAATCTCAGAGAAATTAAGCTGAGCTTATAAAAAAGAAGTCAGTATCAAAAGATTACATACAGTATGACTATTTATAAAACATTCTTACAATGACAAAACCCTAGAAATGGAGAAGAGATTAGAAGTTGCCATGACACTAGGGGCACGAGGTAGTAGAAGGGAAGTGGGTGTGTTTTTAAAAACAGAGCATCAGGAATCCTTTAACACAGAAATAAACTCACAAGAAAAACTGGGAGATTTGAACAAGATCTTAACTTGTATCAAAACATTGGTTTGACAATGTATCTTATTTCTGTAAGATACTACTATTGGGAGACTAAGAAACAGGTATATGGGACCTCTCTGTATTCTTTCTTAAAAGTACATGTGAATCCATGATTATCTTAAAATAAAAATGTATACAATGGAATATTATGTTGCGCTGAAAAACAAAGAACTCATGAAATATATAAAATGGGTGACCCTGGAAGACATTATGCTGAGTGAAATATCTCAGTCACAAAAGTGTGCCACTGTTGTAAAGCAGTTCTGACATCAGAGTTGGGTGGAAACTAAGAGGAGATAAATAATGTACATTGCATTGAAAGAGATGAGGGAGAGAACTGTTTAGGAGGAATATATGATTAGGTGTTACTGTCATGACAAGAGTCCAGAATGAAAGGTGCATAGTGGAGTGAAATGGAGTGTGAAGATACTGTATAACAATGAAAGAATTTTTTTTTTAAATTTTCAAAAAGAAAAGCAAACTAGGGGGGAGGGGTGTGCAGAGAAGAAAGTGTGCAACAATGAATGAATGATAATGCAAAGTCTCTGCAAACTTTCATTTTAAAAAAAAGGGGGGGAATAAAAATGTCTATTTAAAAACAATTATAAAATGTAAATACAAATCTAAAATGACAAACTTAACCTTTTTAAAAGAATTCTAAAAGTTTACAGATCAAAAACATTTACCCTCTCAAAGCAATCAAATAAAAATATTTCACAGAAAGCAAACGATTCTCCTGACAGCACCCTGTAATATGAAGTATGCATTTCTGCTATACCAGGGGAACTAGAAGGGGAACCTTGTTTCTAGGATCAGATGGCATAGAGAAGGATATACATCAAACCTCTGTCAGTAGAACCAGAAACAAGAAACTCCACTTTCAGCTGTTTATTTACTTTTTTAAAAGACATGAAAATAAACTGTGTTCTTGGTTGAAGAACATACATATTTTTGTCTAATCACTGCATTAAAAAAACTAATAAATACTATTTTGAAACTATGAAATACCCTTAATTGAGAGACTGCAAAATTTACAATTTATACCTCTTATGATAAAAGGAAAAAAATGTACACACAAATAAATATATGTTTGTGTGTGTGCGCGCACGCATGCATGTGTGTGTGTGTATGTGTGTGTATTGTGCCTAAACTTGTTTTTAGGAGGATTCATAAAAAATATAACAATAACTATCAATGTGAAGAAGGGTACAGAACTTATGGAAATATTTACCATCTCTAGTCTTAAATTTTAAACTATGAGGGTATTATCAATAAAAAAAAATAAAAATTTTAAAGCCATCTCAAGAATAAGTTTGAAGAAATGAACACTAGTGCTCACTTAGGCAGCACATATACTAAAATTGGAACGATACAGAGATTAGCATGGCCCCTGCACAAGGATGACATGCAAATTCATGAAGCGTTCCATATTTTTATACAAAAAAAAATGAACACTAAAGATCAAAGACTAGGTGAGCTGTGAGACGACATCAAGGATATAATCTATGAAGAGAGTAAAAGGTCATTACAAAGACAGGGAAGAAAAAAAAACACCAAAATGATGTCAGAAGAGACTCTTGAAGATTTCACAAAAATGTCGAGAAGCCAAAACAAAGGGAAGAGAAGCCAAAGTTAAAGAGATGAACACAAGATTTCAAAGGGCAGCTCAAGAAGACAAACAGGAAAAAACTAAAAAACAAATTCAATAATCAAGTTGCAATACAGAGAAATAAAAGAGGCAACATCTTGAAAGATCTAGGAAGTATCAAAATTATACAGAGAGAATACTCAGAGTCACTATTCCAAAAAGAACTGATGGAATGGAACCACCTCAGGAAGGAGCATATGATTAAGATGCAATAGAAAGGAAGGAAGAAGTTCCAGGTACAATGAAGGTACTGGCGAAAAAATAAGGCCCCAGGAATTGATGAAATACCAAATGACATGTTTCAACTGATAGATGCAGCCCTGGAAAATCTCACCAGTCTGTTTCAGGAAATCTGGAAGACAGCTACCTGGCCAACTGACTGGAATAGATCCTTATTTCTTTCTATTCCCAAGAAAGGTGAAACAAAAGAAAATAGAAATTATCGAACAGTATCACTAATATCACATGTAACCAAAATACTGATGAAGATTATCAGAAAACTGCTGCCAGATGTTCAAGCTGGGTTTAGAAGAGGCTATGGTTAGAAGAACATCACTGTTAAAGTCAGATGGATTTTTTTATGAAAACAGAGAATACTAGAAGAATATCTTCTTGTGTTTTATTGACTATGCAAAAGGATCTGACTGTATGACTCAGAACAAATTATAACTAATATTGAGTAGAATGGGAATTCCAGAACACTTGTGTTCATGTAAAAGCTATGATGTTGTTGTTGTTGTTGTTGTTGTTATGTGCCGTCAAGTCACTTGCGACTCATAGTGACCCTATGTACGACCGCCCTAAACTCTGCTCTGTCCTGTGCCAATCGCACTGTCTCTGATACACCCATCACAATTGCCCCAGTCACTGAATCAATCCACCTCATAGAGGGCCTTCCCCTCCTGTGCTGTCTCTCCACCCTATCAAGTATGATGTCCCTTTCCAAGGAACATGTACAAAGTATGTTAGACAAAGCTTCAGAATCCTTGCCTCCAAGGAGCCACCTGGTTTAACCGTCTCCAGAATGAATCTGTTTGTTTTCCTAGTAGTCCATGGTACCCTCAATACTCTTCTCCAGCACCACAGCTCAAAGGCATCAATTCTCCTTCTATGCTCCCTAGTCATTGTCCAACTCTCTGACACATAACAAGTGACTGCAAAGACCATGGCCTATATCAGATGCACCTTAGTCTCCAGAGAGACATTGACAAACCTATACCTAAGCAAAAAAACTGTTGTCTTAACAGAACCAAGGAATACTGATGGTTCAAAATGAGGAAATCTGTGTGTCAGTGTTGTATCATTGCTGCAGAAAACTAAAGACTACAGCCTTCAATATAGATTACAATTCAACATCAAAAGACAAAAATCTTCACCGGGTCAACATGAGGAGCTGTTGTTATTGTTATGTGCCGTTGAGTTGCCTGTGACTAAGAGCAAGCAACCTTACATACAACAGCCCTAAACCCTGCTCTATTCTATGCCAATCTTATTGTCTCTGACACACCTACCCCAACTATACCAGTCACTGAATCAATCCCTCTCATTAAAGGTCTTCCTCTCTTGTTCTGTCCCTCTACCCTAATAAGCATGATGTTCTTCTCCAAGGACTGGACCCTCCTTGCAACATATCCAAAGTATGCCAGATGAAGCTTCAGAATCCTTGTCTCCAAGGAGCAGCCTGCTTTCACCCACTCTAGTACAAACTTGTTTGTTCTCCCAGCAGACCATGGTATATTCAGTACTCTCCTGTACCACCACAGCTCAAAGGAATCAATTCTCCTTCTACCATCTCTAGTCATTGTCCAGCTTTCTCATGAGAAGCCAAGTAACTGCAAAAAATATGGCCTGAACAGGAGCCCCTTAGTGTCCAGACTGACACTGCTGCTCTTTATTTTTTTTTTTTTTTCATAGTTATGGGATTTTATTACAGAAGTACAATGTTACAATATGGATTGAGGAACACTCAGAAGACAGCATTTCAGTCAGGATAGCCTCTTCTCTGTTGTGTTTTTCTGACTCTTCATCTCTTGATCTTGACTTTTACCCTGTTCGGGCAGTTGTTACAAGTCCTCTTTAGATTGAAGTTGTCAGGGGTTTAATTTGGCTTGATCTGTAATCAACCCTCATAGTAGCAGCAGTTAAGAAATTAAAAATAACAAACGTGTTGCATCGGGTAAGTCTGCTGTCAAGTACTTCTTTAAAGTGCTAAGGAGTGAAAATGTCAATTTAAACACCAAGGTGTACCTGATTGATCCATGGCATGGTATTTGCTGTTGCTTTCACACATCTGAAAGTTAGACAGTGAATAAGGAAGCCTCCAGAAGAATCAATGCCTTTGAATTGTGATGTTGGTGAAGATTATTGAATATCCCATGGACTGCCAAAGGACCTAACTGATCTTTCTTAAAGGATGTACAAATAGGGTGCTCTTTAGAGGTGAGAGTGGTGAGACTTGGTCTCACTTACTTTGGACCTGTTGTCAGGAGGGACCAATTCTTGGAAAGAGGCATTATGCTGGGGAAAGTAGAGATTCATTGAAAGAGAGGAAGACCCTCAAGAAGATAGATTGACTCGGTGACTGCAATAATGAGGTTGAGCAGGGTGGAGATCATGATGAGGACACAAGGTAGGGGAAAGTTTCCAGCAATTGTTTGTAGGGTCTCTGTGAGGAGAAGTTAACTCTCCGGCACATCGTACCAACAATTAAGTGTGTGTGACTCTCACTTTTCTAGTAAACTGAGGCACAAAGATGCTTGAGCATAGTTCCTTTTTAAATTTTACATTATTTTTCTATTACTAGTTTATTTACAAAATTAGAACACATTGTTTTTCATACCAGATCCTTCCCATTTCCCTCACACATACCCTTGACCCCATGATTAATCCCTCCTCCTGCATATCCTCATCCCTCTGCTTCCACCGCCCCTGCCCCCCTTGGATCCTCATACTCATTCTACAATAATGGTTTTATACAGTATTTGTCCTTGCGGGACTGAGTTAGTTCATTCAGCATAATGCTCTCCATTCCCACCCAAGTTAGGTAATCATTTGTAAAATTATTGCTCCTGGGTGCTGCGTAGTATTCCATTGTGTGACTTTACCACTGCTGCTCTTTAATACTTTGGAGAAGTCTCTGACAGCAGACTTTACCAATGCAATTCATCTTTTCATTTCCTGGCTGCTAGTACCAAGAGTGTTGCTTGTGGAGTCAAGCAAACTGAAGCTGTTAACAATCTCAATCTCTTTACATGATGCTGCCAATTGGTCAAGTGGTGATAATCTTTGTTTTCTTGATGTTGAGCTTCAATCCATACTTAAGGCTGCAGTCCTTGACTATCTGCAGCAAGTCTCCTCAGTTTCAGCAAACAGGGTTGTTATCTGCATAACACAGATTACTGATTCTTCCTCCAATCCTGCCATCACATTCCTCCTCATAGAGCCCAGCCTCCCAGATAATCTGTTCTGCATATAGACTGAAAAGTATGGAGCACATAAAAAATCAAAAACAAAAACAAAACTTCTCCAACAGGGTAAAAAGGAAAGCCACTGACTGAGGAAAAATATTTGGTAATAACATGTCTAATAAAGGACTTATACCTAGACTATATCAGCACCTCAACAAGATTAAGGTAAACAACTGAATGGCAAAATGGACACAGGATATGAACAGACACTTCACCAAAGAAGACATTCAGATGGCACACAAACACATGAAGAAATGTTCAAAATATCTAGCTCTAAGAGAGATGAAAATCAAAACAACTATGAAAAACAAACAAAACAAATAAAAAACAACTGAGACATCATCTCACCTCAGTAAGAATAGCAAAGTTCTACAGAACAACAAACAACAAATGCTGGAGAGGCTGTGGAGAAACTGGGACCATTATTCATTGTTGGGAGTGTAAAATGGTGCAACAACTATGAAATGCAGTATGGTGCTTTCTCAAAAATTGGAAACAGAAATACTATTTGACACGGCAATTGCACTAATGGGAACATAACATAAAGAAACCAGAATTGCTGCCCAAAAAGATATATGCATACCCATGTTTACTGCTGCTTTGTTCACAATAACAAGAGATGGAAGCAACCCAAGTGCCCATCAACAAGTGAATAGATAGAGACGCTGTGGTTTATTCACACAATGGAATACTCCACAGCACTGAAAAAAAAAAAACTCATAAAATACACAAATACAAAATGGATAACCCTGGGGGCCATTATGCTGAGTGAAATACCTCAGTCACAAAAGGACAAATACTGGATAATCCTACTGTAATAAAACAGTATTGACATGAGGGTTTGGGGAAACTAAGAGGGGATAAATAATTGACATGAGGGTTTGGGGAAACTAAGAAAAGAGGGGATAAATAATGTATACAGCATTGAAACAGATGAGGAATAGAACTGCTTAAAAGGAGGATATGATTTAATATTATTTGCATGACAACAGTCCAGAATAAGAGGTGTATAGCAAAGTGGACTGGGGGATGGGAGGAGGGAGGAGACTGTAAGAACAAAAGCATCATTTTAAAGAGAAAAGGAAACTGAGAGGTGGGGAGTATGGAGGGAAATGTGCAACAATGAATTAATAGAAATCTAAGTTTTCTGTAAATTTTCGTTAAAATATCAATTTTTTGAAAAGGGGGAAGGGAGAGAAAAGGTACAGAGCTAGGACACATCCTGGCGTACATTCTTCCCGATTTTGAATCATGCAGTATTTCCTTGCTGTGTTCTGATGACTGCCTCCTGATTGACATATAGGTTCACATAAGCACAATCAATTGTCCTGGGATTACCATTCTTCTTAAAGTTAGCCAAACTTTGTTGTGATGAAACACAGACAGACATTCTCCTGGTACTTTCTGCGTTCTGCCTAGATCCATGTAACATTAGCTACAATATCCCTAGTACCACAGTCTCTTCTATACCCAGCCTGCATTTCTGGCAATTTTCTGTTGATGTGCTATTCCAATCGTTTTTAGATTAATTTTCAGCAGAATCTTGCTTGCATGTTGTATTAGTTATTTTATTCTATAATTTCCACACACTATCGTGTCACTTTTGGGGGGGATGGGAACAAATACAGATCTCTCCCAGTCAGTTGGCCATGTGGTTCTCCAGATTTCTTGGCACAACATGGTGAGTGCATCCTGGGCAGGGTCTGTTTGTTAAACTATGTTGATATGCCATCAATTCCTGGAGCCTTGTTTTTTGCCAATTCTTTCAGAGCAGCTTGAACTTCTTCCTTCATTACCAAGAGGCTTTTGCTCATACGTTGTTTCACAAAATTCTCCTGTGTCCACCAAATCCTTTTGGTACAATTACTCTGTATAGTCTTTGCATATTCTTTTAATGCTTCCTTCATCAATTAATATTCTGCCCAAAGCATCCTTAAGTATTGTAACTTGAGGGTTAGAATTTGTTCTTCAGTTCCTTCAGCTTAAGAAATGCTGCATTTGTTTGAGCTCTTTGATTTTCTGACTCCAGCTCTTTGCATATTTCACTACTATATTTTGTCTTCCTGCATTGCCCTTTGAAATCTTCTGTTTAACTCCTTAATATCTTGATCTCTTCCCTTTCTTTTGGCTTCTCAGCACTCTAGTGCAATATTCAGAGTCTCTTCTGACATCCATCTTGGTCTTTTCTTTCTCTTCTGTCATTGTAATCATCTCCTGCAATCTTCTTAGATGATGCTGTTTTTAGGAATTTTTTTCTTTTTTATAATTTTAATGAAAGTTTACAGAGAATTTGGATTTCTATTCATTCATTGTTGCATTTTTCTCCCTGTTCACCCCTCCACCCCAGTTTGCTCATCTCTTTGAAAAGTAAAAGAAAAATTCTTTCATTGTTATACACTGCATCTGCGCAGCACCCACCTTTGCCAGCCCCAAAGTTCAGACCTGGTGGCGGTGTCGCAGACTGGGGTGGGGGAAGAGATGCGATACCTGAAGACGGGGGACATGGGTCAAAGATGCAGCTGTAGGTCCCAGTTCAAATCCACTCCCTCTGTCTACTGCATCTGCCTAAAAAATCTTTCATTGTTATACAATCGCTTCCCCCAACTCCACTCTACTATGCAGCCTTCATTCGGGACTTCTGTCATGACAATAAAACCTAATCATATATCCCTTTTAAACAGTTCTCTCTCTCATCTGTTTCAATGCAGTATAAATAAATTATCCCATCTTTCTCAGTCTTCCCCCAACCACGATGTCAGTCTTGCTTTACAACAGTGGCATTATGCAGTATTTGTCCTTTTGTGATTGAGATATTTCACTGAGCATAATGTCCTCCAGGCTCACCCATTCTGTATATTTCATGAGTTCTTTGTTTTTCAAAGCAGCACAGGATTCCATGTGTGACTATACCACAGCTTCTCTATCCATTCGTTTGCAGATGAACACTTAGGTTGTTTCCATCTCTCTGTATTGTGAACAAAGCTGTGATAAACATAGGTGTGCATATATCGGCTTGAGTGGCGGTTATGGTTTCTTTGGGGTATAGTCCCAGTACTGGAATTACTGGGTCAAATGGTATTTCTATTTGCAACTTTTTGAGAAAGTGCCATACTGACTTCCATAGTGATTGCACCATTTTACACTGCCACCAACAGTGAATAAGAGTCCCAGTTTCTCCACAATCTCTCCAGCATTTGTTGTTTGCTGTTCTAAATTTTGCCATGCTTACTGGGGTGAGATGATATCTCATAGTTGTTTTGATTTGCATCTCTCCTAGAGCTAGGGATTTTGAACATTTCTTCATGTGTTTGTGTGCCATCTGAATGTCTTATCTGGTGAAGTGTCTGTTCATATCCTGTGCCCATTTTTCAGCCGGGTTGTTTACCTTTATCTTGTTGTGGTGTTCAAGTATTTCATAAATTCTAGATATAAGTCCCTTATCTGATATGTCATTACCAAGTATTTTCTCCCAGTCTGTGGCTTCCCTTTTTTACCCTGTTAGAGAAGTTTGTGGATATGCATAGGGATTTGATTCTTAGAAGGTCCCATTCATCTATTTTATCCTCTCCTGGTTGGAGATTTGTCAGGATGCTTGGAAGACTGTTTATGTTGTGGATTAGGACTTCTAGAGTTCTTCCAGGCTTTTCTTTAATGACATTTATAGTCTTTGGTTTTAGTCCTAGGACCATGATCCACTTTGAGTTAGTTTTTGTGTATGGAGTGAGGTATGGATCCTGCTTGAATTTTCTGCAGATAGTTTTCCAGTTTTGTCAACATCATTTGTTAAAAAAATCTGTCATTTCCGCAGTCGGCTGCACATACAGCACGAGAAGGGAAAGGTGACAGCCGCACTTCTGGAACTTCTGCCTAGAACGCCTTGTAAAATGAATGAAAGTAAATCTGATGGCCCACAGAACCTTGCTTGTGTTTTTTGTCAAAAAAATTATGACTGTCCTAATAAATATGGAGAAAAGAAATCTAATGAGAAGTGGAATCTCACTGTACATTACTATTGTTTGTTCATGTCCAGTGGAACTTGGCAAAGAGGTAAAGAAGAAGAAGGAGTGTATGGTTTTCTAATAGAAGATATCAGGAAGGAAGTGAATAGAGCTTCTAAACTGAAATGCTGTGTTTGCAAGAAAAACAGGGCTTCAACTGGATGTGTTGCACCTCGATGTAAACAAAGTTATCATTTTCCATGTGGATTTCAGAGAGAATATACTTTCCATTTACTGGCAGTTTTGAATCGTTTTGTTGGGACCACTGAACTGTTCAAATAATTCCACCTAGTAAATATAGAGATTCCTTGCCATGTACCATTTGCTTGGAATTCATTGAGCCTATTCCAATTTATAATATAATATGAAGTCCTTGTTATAAGAATGACTGGCTTTACAGAGACTGTTTACAGGCTCAAGCAATAAACGCAGGAATGTTTTTCTTTCGGTGCACAGTATGCAACAATAGTGATATATTTCAAGAGGAGATGCTAAGAATGGGAATTTATATTCCTGATAAAGATGTATCTTGGGAATTAGAAGAAAATGCGTATCAAGAGATTTTGCAGCATTATGAGCATTGTGATGTCTGACGATGTCGTTGCAAAGAAGGACGAGAATAAAGCGCACCCAATAGCAAATGGGAAATAAAGCGCTGTCAGTGTTGTGGTTCTAGTGGAACCCACTTAGCCTGTTCTTCACTACGATCATGGGAACAACACTGGGAATGTTTGGAATACAGAAGTATTATCTATAATTCAGGAGAGTTCCAGAAAGCCAAAAAATATGCTCTACCCAAATCAAATAGTGTCGGCATAAGCGACTGTTTATTGGAAGAGTCATCACCCAAGCTTTTGAAACAATCTCCAGGAGCCCAAAGAAAAGAGCTCCTGTGGAAAAGCACCAAATTTAGAAGAGACATTTCAACTATTTTAGTAGACTTAGGTTTTCAAATTAAAAAGCAACCTACAAAATTCTATATCAACAAGGCCAATATATGGAATAGTGTCTTAGATAGATTAAAAAATAAGAACTTTAATCCTTCCTGTACAATTGTAGTATATGTTAATGAGAATGGTAATTTTGAAAGAGAGCATCCTGGATCAAAGCAAGAATTCCTAAATCTCTTAATGCAGTATCTTGAGAATTCATCATTGTTTGAAGGGTCCTTGTCAAAGAACCTATCTCTTAATACTCAAGCTCTGAAAGACAATCTTTACTATGAAGCTGGCAAAATGTTTGCCATTTCCTTGGTTCATGGTGGTCCTTCACCTGGTTTCTTTTCTAAAACCTTATTAAACCATCTTGCTTATGGGCCAGCGAATATCCAACCAATTTTAGATGATGGTTCCGATTTTGATGTGGCACAAACAATAATCAGGATAAAAACTGCCAGTAATATGACTGATTTAAACTGAGCGATAAATGAATGCTATAACTACCTAGAGCTTATCGGTTGTCTACAACTTATAACAACATTAAATAACATACTTTTCTACCATGTTATTAAGAGAGTCCAGCACCAAATCAAGATAAACATAAATAATCCAACTGAAAAAGGAGCACAGGATATGAACAGACACTTCACCAAAGAAGACCTTCAGATGGCCAACAAGCACATGAAGAAATGTTCAAAATCCCTAGCTCTAAGAGAGACGCAAATCAGAACAACTATGAGATATCAACTCACCCCAGACAGAATAGCAAAATTTAACAAAACAGCAAGCAACAAATGCTGGCGAGGTTGTGGAGAAACTGGAAACCTTATTCACTGTTGGTGGGAGTGTAAAATGGTGCAACCACTGTGGAAGGCAGT
>NW_006399866.1:8546186-8547093 GCF_000299155.1 Elephantulus edwardii | reverse complement strand
AAAAAAAAAAAAAGAGTCCAAGCACCCTTTGAAAGTTTTAAGCAGGGTCTGAAAACACTTGGTGTATTGGAGAAAATTCAAACATATCCAGCAGCATTTTGTAGCATCCTCTGTCATAAACCTGAGACTTTTTCTGCAGAAGTCGATAGTGATCTTTTTACAGTTCATACATTATCTGATGTACAAGCTTTAGGATTTTGGAACACTTACTTACGGAGTACTGAGGGTGGTAAATCCTCAACAACAATGGAAGATCTTCTTGTGTTTTCAACTGACTGTAGTTCCATTCCACCTACTGGATTTAAACCCACCCCTTCAACTGAGTGCCTGCATATGAATTTTCCTATTGGAAATAAGTGTAACAATTGTTTGGCTCTTCCGATAACCAGTACATATAAATAATTTCAAAATAATATGGATTTTGCAATAAGAAAAACCTTAAGATTACAAAAGGATGAAAGTTCTGATTACACTGGAATTTCAAATACTTCTTTTCCCAGAGCAATGCGTCCTTGAAAGCTATTTTCATTTCAGATCACCTTTCTTTTTTTTTTCAGATCACCTTTCAACATAATGCTTGGGCCAATAAAATTTATCTGAACACAAAGGAATGTCATAGCCATTTAAACGTAAATTAGGTTTTGGTGTTTTAAGAGGTTTGTTGCTGTTGTTGTTAAGATCTACTATTTAAAAATTGGGGATATTTTTCTATTTTGTTAATGTCCATGCTTTTTAAACTTCTATATAAATAATTTTAGAATGGAAAAAGAAAAATCTGTCGTTTCCTCACTTACCTGATTTCATCTCCTTGACAAAAATCAGTTGACCATAGGTAGATGGGCTGATTTCTGGATTCTCAATTCTATTCCACTGATCTATGTGTCTGTCATTGTACCAGTACCATGCT
>NW_006399866.1:8541551-8546036 GCF_000299155.1 Elephantulus edwardii | reverse complement strand
TTGTATTGGGGTTGCACTGAACATGTAAACTACCTTTGGTAGTACTGTCATTTTCACAATACTGAGTCATCCTATCCAAGATCAAGGAATAGTCTTCCATTTCTCCAGGTCTCTTTTTGTTTCTTGTAGTAATGTTTTGTAATTTTCTTTGAATAGATCCTTTGTGCTTCTGGTTAGATTTACTCCCAAGTGTTTAATTTTGTGATTAACTATTATAAAGGGTATTGTTTTTCTTAGTTCCAGCTCTGCATTCTCTCGGTCACTGGAAAAAATCCAACTGATTTTTGTATTTTGATCTTGTATCCTGCCACTTTGCTGAACTGGTCAACTATGTCCAGTAGTCATCTTGCTGAATCTGTAGGGTTTTCTAAGTACACTATCATATCATCTGCAAAGAAAGATAATTTTACTTCCTCTTAGCCAATGTGGATACCTCTTCTTTCCTTCTCTTGTCTTATTGCTATTACTAAGACATCCAATACAATATTGAATAAGAGCAGTGATAGTGGGCATCCTTGCCTAGTTCCTGTTCTCAAAGGGAATGCCTTTAATATCTCTCCATTGAGAACAATGTTGGCTCTCAGGTTTGCATATATACTTTTTACTATGGTGAAGAAATTCTCCTTTAATCCTATTATGTTGAGTGTTTTAATCAGGAAAGGGTGTTGGATTTTGTCAAAGGCCTTTTCTGCATCAACTGATAGGCTCATGTGGTTCTTGGTCTTTCCTTTGTTTATATGACAAATTACATTAATTGGTTTTTCTTATGTTAAACCAACCTTGCATACCTATTATGAATCCCACTTGGTCATGCGAATTATTTTTTTTGATGAATCATTGGATTCTGTTTCATTCAGGATTTTCACATCTATGTTCCTAAGAGATATTGGCCTACAGTTTTCTATTGTGGTGGTGTCTTTACCTAGCTTTGGTATCAAGGATATGTTTGCTTCATAAAATGAGTCTAGGAGAATTCTACCTTTTTCTATTTTATGAAAGAGTTTATGTAGAATTGGTGACAGTTCCTCTCTGAATGTTTGATAAGATTCACTTGTAAAACCATATGTTCCAGGGTTTTTTTGGCTGGAAGTTGTTTTATTAACTTTTCAATTTCTTCTTTTGTAATGGATCTTTAAATGTGTTCAATTTCTGTTTGTGTCAGTTTAGGTAGGTTGTGCATTTCTAAGTATTTGTCCATTTCCTCTAGGTTTTCATATTTGTTTGAGTTTAATTTTTCATAATAGTTCAATGTTAGCCTTTTTATTTTAGTTGGTTCTGTTGTGATGTTGCCCATTTCATCACTTCTTTGGATTATCTGTGTCTTTTCCTTCTTTTCTTTTGTTAGTTTTGCTAGTGGTTTGTCCATTTTATTAATCTTTTCAAATAACCAATTCCTAGTGTTGTTTATGGTTTCAATTGTTTTGTGGTTTTCTATTTCATTTATTTCTGTTCTAATTTTTATAATTACAGCTTTTTTAGAGAGTGTTGGGTTTTCTTGCTGTTCTTTTTTTCTTCCACAGTTCATCTGGTCTTCACTCATTAGTGTTCAAGGCCACAAGAGAATGAAATGGTTAATGGCTTCCTTTTATAGGATCTATAATCAACATCCTTTGTACTAGCAGTCAAGAAATCAAAAGACAAGCATTGAATGGGAAAGTCTGTTTTCAAGGACCTCTCCAAAGTACTAGGAAGCAATGATGTCAGTTTAAAGATGAAAATGCACATGATTCAGACCACAGTCTTCTTAATCACTTGCTATGCATCTAAGAGCTGGACAGTAAGAATGACAGAAGAAGGATTGATGTATCTGAGTGTGGTACTGTAGAAGAGTGTTGAAGAATACACATGTATATCTTGGGAAAAGTGCAACAAGAATGCTCTGTAGTGGCAAGGATGGTGAAGTTTCATCTCATACTTTGGGCATATTTTTAAGAGGCGCCAACCTTGGAAAAGGGCATTGTTCTTGGAAAGGTGGAAGGTCAGCAAAGGAGAAGATCCTCAATGAGGTAGACTGACAATGACTGCAGCACTGGGCTCAAGTATTTTGGAGATAGTGAGGATGTCACAGGATAGGCCAGGGTTCAGATCCGTTTTTCATAGGGTCACTATGAGAGCTACTCAACCGTGACAGGACCTAACAATAACAACATTTTACATATGAGCTCTGACTGCCTACTAGGTAAGCAGCAGCACTATCAACTCAAAACTGGTTCAAATGCACCAGCTGCTCCACAGGAGCAAGATGGTTAATCTCCTCCCATGCTATTACAACTTCTGGAAGGCTATGAGTTGGTCCCAACTCATAAACACGTGTTGCTGTCTGGGCTATCAAGTAGACCTAGCCTCCTATCAACCTGTTGTGACAAAGGAGACTACCCTGTAGAGTTTTCCTGGCTAAATAAGAATTAATTCATTAGCTCATAATATTAATCTTAATGGAAACTGATCATCAGATCATTCTTTTAACAGCTGGGCAGATCTGAACTTCCAACCTTTTGGTTAACAAACAGTCATGCACTGTTAGCTGAAAGACTAAAGCACCAGAACACTTTATTCCATATTTTAAACTAGCTGGCATGGCAAGTGTTTTTATCTATGTATTTTCCCACAGTACTATATATACATATGTACACACACACACACACACACACACACACACACACAATTACATACACATGGGTGTGTATGTGTGCAACCTAGAGGTTTATAGATGTTATGTAATCCCTATCAAATTTCAATAAATTTTACAGAAACTTACAAGCTAATCTGGGAATTTATATGACAATGCAAAGAACCTATATAATTAAAGAAACCTGAGAAAAAATTAAGGAACAAGTTGAAAAACTCACATGTTTCCATTTAAAAACTTGCTACAAATCTCAACCACTCCAGATGGGGCGGTACTGGAACAGCAGAGACAAATATTTCACTGGCATAAAATTAATAAAAGTTCTTAAGTAAATCTTTGATTTGTGCCTCTTAAAGATATGCCAAAAATATGCTTGTTGTTATCTTGGAATGAGTTCTTTGCTATGTTAAACAGGCAGGATTGGTGCAGGGTATGCTTTGAGTTAATCTCTTAAAAAATATTAAAACAGTAGATTAGGCAAGCAGTGGTGAGGAATAACAGGTGCCAAATCATGTGGAAATCTCCAAGGAAACAGGAAACAGGAAGTTGAAGAAACAAGGTTCCTCCCCCACAGCTGACAGAGAGAGAAAATTTTCCCTTAATGCCAGCACCTCTGCAGCTCTAGCCCAGGCAGGTTGACACCAGCAGTCAAGAAATTAGAAGATATGTTGCCTTGGGAAAATCTATTGTCAAGGACCTCTCCAAGGTGCTAAAGAGTAGTGATGCCAGTTTTAAGACTAAGATGCACTTGATCAAAACTATGTTCTTTTCAATTACTTACCATGCATCTGAAAGTTGGATAATGAATAAGGATGACAGAAGAAGAATCGATGCTTCTGAGTTGTAGTGCTAGAGAAGAGCACTGAAAATACCATGGACTGCCAAAAGAACAAATAAATACCTTTTGGAGAAAGTGCAGCCATAGTGCTGTGAAACTTTGTCCCACATATATTGGGCGTGCTGGAGGAGGAGACAATCTTTGAAAAGGACATCATGCTTGGAAAGGTAGAGGGCTGACAAAAAGGAGGAAGACCCTCACTGAGATGGACTGACAGTGACTGGAACAGTGTGCTTCAGTAGAAAGATGATGAGAATGACACAGGAAATGGGAAGGCTCAGATTCATTGCACATGGGTCACTGAGTCATAGCTGATTCCAAGACACCAAGTAACAATGCTAGCACCATGATTTTGTATTTCGAGTCGCCTAAATCTAAAGAAAATGTCTTGTGTTATTGCTGTTACCGTAGTACTAATAACAAACACACTTCTTGTTGTTGTTGTTGTTGTTGTTATCTGCCGTCGAGTCATTTGCGACTCATAGCGACCCTATGTACAACAGCCCTAAACCCTGCTCTATCCAGTGCCAATCGCATCGCCTATGACACACCCATCCTGATTACCCCAGTCACTGAATCAATCCACCTCATAGAGGGTCTTCGCCTCTTGAGCTGTCCCTCTACCCTACCAAGCATGATGTCCCTCTCCAAGGACCTGTCCCTCCTTACATGTCCAACGTATGTCAGACGAAGGCCCAGAATCCTTGTCTCCAAGGAGTAGCCTGGTTTAACCCTCTCCAGGATGAATCTGTTTTTCTCGGCAGTCCACGGTACATTCAATACTCTTCTCCAGCATCAAAGCTCAAAGGCATCAATTCTCCTTCTATCCTCCCTAGTCACTGTCCAACACTCTGATGCATAACAAGTGATTGCAAAGACCATGGCCTATATCAGGCACACCTTAGTCTCCAGAGAGACAACATTGCTCTTGGATACTTTAGAGAGGTCCCTAACACCAGACTTTCCCATCGCAGTACATTTTTTTTATTTCCTGGCTGCTGGTGCCAAGAGTGTTGAC
>NW_006399866.1:8528727-8534955 GCF_000299155.1 Elephantulus edwardii | reverse complement strand
ATATTTATATATATATTTACAGCATATTCTTTCCATTTAATTTTTCCCCATTCATTCATTGTTGCACATTTTCCTCCCTGCCCACCCCTCAGTTCACTTTTCTCTTTGAAAAGAAAAAAATTTTTTCATTGTTATACAATCCCCCCAAGTCCACAGGCCACTTTACTATGCATTTCTTTTTCTGTAATCTTGTCATGAAAATATTACACAATCTTCTATTTCTTTTAAACAGTTCTCTCCCTCATCTGTTTCAACGCAGTATACATTATTTATCCCCTCTTTTTTTTTAGGTTCCCCCAACCCCGATGTCAGTCCTGTTTTACAACAGTAAGCTGTATTTCTCCTTTTGTGACTGGGATACTTTACTCGGCATAATGTTCCCCAGGTCACCTATTTTGTATAATTCATGAGTTCTTTGTTTTTCAACGTAGTATAGTGTTCCATTGTGTGAATATACCACAGCTTCTCTATCCATTTCGTTTGTTGACAGGTCAGTAATATTTTTAATGCGTTCCAACCCAAGGGGTTCATCTTCTGGTACTATGTAGGAAAATATTCTGCTGCTACTCATAGTGTTCCAGGGCTCACCATCTCAGAAGTGTATTGTTAGTCCTACTTCTTAGTTGTCTGGGAGATCCTGTTCTAACCCATAAAAGAGGGCATTACAAGAACTAGTCCTTTGGAGTGTACACAAAGTATAAAAGATACTATGATTAAAAAATAACCTTCAATTAAGACGTAGAGGAAGAACATTTCTTTGCTTTTTCTCTAACAGATGAAATTTCCCTGATAAGTTAGTTTCTCATTTACAGATTTTTAAACCGATTCATTTCTAGTTTCTTGCAGCTCTCATAAAACTTAAGAGCTATTACCTAAGTAGTAACCTAGTCATTCAGCTCTGTGTCACAGACCCTAGGAAGATAGAATCCTGCCCCCCACTGCATGAGTTTCAATCCTTCTACATTCTCACCAGCAATTGTTATTTGATGTCCCATTAAAACTTTGCTATTGTAGGCAGGGTGAGATGATATTTTATTGTTGCTTACATATGGAGATAATCAATCTAATATGGTTACTGGGGAGGGGATAAGGAAGAGAGTAAGAAAAGAATGGAGAGACAATAAACACTACAGAAACAGACGAAGGGAAGAACAATGTAAAACGAGTGGCTAAATATTGTGTATACTGTAAATAATAATGTAGAACAGGATATGCATGATTGACTGGGGGGAAGCTAAGCAGTGACTTAATAACATTTTAAAAATAATCACAGCATAAGAATGTCATGATTCTCATATAGAAATGTGCACTAACACCCTTCTGAACTGTAAGTCAGTTTTGGTGACTGGCCTATCACCTCTACAAATGAAAGTAACCAAAGAAAAAGCTGAAAGAGTATCCACTGTAAAACACTGTCACTCTCAAAGATTAGTATCTAAAGAACATTTACAAACTACTTAAATAGCATCCTTGTACTAAAACCCAGGCACAAAACTAGAGGGGAAAAAAACCAACCCTCAAACTCATTGCTGACCCTCCAGCAATATTTTGAAGTTGTAAATCGATGGAAGGAGACTGCCTATCTTTATCCTGAGAAGCCACTCATTGGTGGATTGAAACCTTGACTCCCTACAGACTACACCACCAGAGCTCACTTCAGGCAGTATTAGCAACTGCCTCTTGCTGTGACTTGCAACACCTGAAGACTCCAACAGATTCAGAGAATTATGTCTCTAAACCAAAACTACTGCCCCTTCAACTTCTCAGTTCAGTAACTGCCTATAAATTCAAAGCAAGCACTACAGACAAGTAAGAAGAGTCTATAGGGGTAATCATAAAGTTAGTGAATAAACTGTTTATCCAAAATACAAAAAGGACTAAAACTTAGCAAACAAAAAGCAGTAAGGAAGAAAATTCATTTAACGATAGAAACCCAACATAGGAAAACACAAATAACAAAGAAATCAACATCACTACAATAAAAAAAACACAAAAGTATAGCAGTAGCAAATTTATACCTATCAATACTGAATATACATGGTTTAAATGTTCATCAAGAGAAAAAGAGGCAGAATAGGTAAAAACACAGAACTCAACAATATGCTGCTTCCAAGAGACTAAGCTCAGACACAAATATAAAAATAAAAAATCAAAGGATAGGGGAAAAAACATATCAAGCAAAGGGCAAACTAAAAATAAAACCACCAGGAGTAGTAATTTTAACTTCTGATAAACTAAGAGTTCAGGCCAAAAATTAGCATTAAAAAAAAAGGATGAAAATAATGATTAAGATATTAATTCAATAATATACAACCTCAATAACCACCTATATTTTCAACATGAAGAAAATAAAAATCTTCAGCTCTTAGCTGACATGCAACACCATGGAAAGTGGAGAAAAGATTGAAGGTGTCAATTATTTCACCTTGCTTGGAAACACAATCAACATCCTTGGTACCAGCAGTCAAGAAATCAAAATATGTGTTCAACTGGGAAAATCTGCTGTCAAGAACCTCTCCAAGGTATAAAACAGCAGCCATGACTGTCTGAAGACTAAAGCAGACCTGATTCAAGGCATGGTCTTTTCAGTTTCTTCTATGCATCAGAAAGTTGGAATAAGGATGATAGAAGAAGAAGAATCTATACCTTTGAGTTGTTGTGGTGCTGAAGAAGAGTAGTGAATATCTCACATACTGTCAAAGGAACAAATACATCTGTCTTCGAGGTGTAACAGGTTGTTCCATAGAGGTAAGGATGGTAAAACTTTGTCTTACATGGTGTTAGGAGGGGCCACCTTGGAAAAAGACACTATGCCTGAAAAAGGTGGAAGGTCATGAAAGAGAGAATGGTCCTCAATGTGATGGATTGACATAGTGACTGTAACAATGGGTTCAAGTATAACAGAGATGACAGGATAGAACAAGGTTCAGATATGCTGCTCCTAAGGTCTCTGTGAGCAGCAGACAACCTAACAAAACAATAAAAGACCTTTAGAATATGTAACACATGCATTAACAGAATTAAAAAGAGAGAAACTCCACAGTAATAGTAGGAGAATTACACACACCTTTTTTTTCAACATACCACTTTTGGTGAAGGACAGAACTAAAAAGAAACAAAATCAACTAGCAACTGATGCACACATCAAAAAAGAAGAATCAGTGCTTTGGCAACACATATACCAAAACTGGAATAATACAGAGAAGATTAACATGGCCCTGTGCAAGGATGACATGCAAATTCATGAAGGGCTCTGTATTTTTTTAAAAAAGAATCAAAATCAATACTCTAATTCAATGACCTTAACAATCAAGAAAAGACCAGCCAACCAAAAAGGATTAGAGCAGAAAGTAAACTGAAAACAATAAAAAGAACAAAACTACACTTTTTCAACAAAAATGGACAAATCACTGACTAATAAAGGAATGTAGAAAGGCGACACAAATAACATTAATAAAATATTAAATGGATGATGAGTCAACTGAAATAAAAATAACAGAATACCAGGAGCTCTGGTGATTTAGTCTAAACATAAAACCATAGCATAACTCAAATGAAGTTGGAATCTATGAGTGGCTCCTTGGGGAGCTCTGGTGACCTACTAGGTAAAGTTCCACGGTCAATCTAAAGACGAGCAGTTGGAATCCAGCAATTGCTTCATAGGAGAAAGATGGACAATCTCCTGTGCAATTTGTTGTTATTGTCTAGTACAACTCATAGTAAACCTATGAACAAAAGATCTGAATCTTATTCTACCCTGTGCCTTCTTCACACTGCCTGACACACAAGACCCCACTGCAGCAGTCACCATGTCAATCCACCTAGATGAAGTGGAAGCTGCATTGAAGGCACTGGCAAAAAATAAGGGCCTAGGAACCAATGGGACACTAACTGACTTGTTTCAATTAACCGATGCAGCCTTGGATGCAATCACCAGTCTATGTCAGGAAATTTAGAGGGCAGCTGTCTGGCCAACATAAAAGGTAATTCAACTGAATGTTGTTGTTGTTGTTGTTGTTAAGTGCCATCGAGTCGCAGGCGACTCATAGAGACCCTATGAACAAAAGTCCTCAACACTTGTGTGACTTTCATCCTTTCTCCAGGTTCATAGAGTTTCCAGAGGCAAACTATTACGGAAGTGGATGCCACTCCTGTTTCCAAGCTTGTTTTAATCGGGGAGCTCCACCAAACTATCCACCATGGGTCACCATTAACACATTTGACACATCGGTGTCACAGTGTTCAGCTTCACAATAACCACAAGTTACCTCTGTACAGAAAGAGGACACACCAAGGCTATGCGACCTAGAAGAATGTTTGAACAAAACAATGAAAAACAGGCCTGAGGGTCGCAGATTAGAAGTCACCCACCTTTGGCTTGGTAGCATCACTTTCTCTCCACTAGGCCAACTGATCTCTCTTGGTGGTGGTGTTTGTGTTATTGTTGTTAAGTGCCATCGAGTAATAGGCAATTCAGAGCGACCCTATGAATGAAAGTCCTCAACACTTGTGTGACTTTCATCCTTTCACCAGGTTCCAACTGAAGGTGGAAACTATCAAATAGTGTAATTAATATCACATGCAAGTAAAATACTGCTGAAGAGCATTAAAAAATAGAATAGTACACAGATAGGGAACTGCCAGAAGTTCAAAACTGCTTAACTTAATGCCTCTGAAAATCCCCTGAAGGGTGAGCTACATAAAAGTCAGTTCTGACTCCACACTCCACAGCTTACAGAACCGACGGGAAGGCAGTGAAGAGGAATGCTATGCCAACTACTGTGGAAACAAAAAAAAAGGACAAATTTCTAGAAACTCACAAACAACCCAATCTAAGACAACTGAAGTGGATTCTTTGATCAGACACATAACAAAGGAAACCCTGAAAATACTATAAAACATTTCCCAACAAAAAGAAATCCTAATCCAGACAGCTTCACTGCAGAATTCTACCAAATAATGTGAGAAAAACCTGACACCAATTCTACTCCAAATATTCCAGACCCCAGAAAAGGACAGAATACTCATGACTACATTCTATAAAGCAAAAATAACTCTGATATCAAAGTTATGTAAAGACAAAACTAAAGAGAGATCAATATCCCTCAAGACTATAAATGAAAAATCCTCCACAAAATTCTAGTCAAGAGAAATTCAGCATCATATGAAAAAAAAAGCAAAACCCAACATTATGATGTTCAAAATGCAAGTTTGGCTCAATTATTAGAAAAGCAATAAACTTAATCTAGTACTTAAATAAAAGAGAGTTGAAGAACCACATAATCATATTAATCGATGCAGAAAAGACATTTGATAAAATCCAATATTCATTCCTGGTAAAAACTCTTTGTAAAGTAAGAGCAGAAAGAAAATCCATCACCATTAACTAAAGGACACACAAAACAAACAGCCAACATAGTTCTCAATGAAGAAAGACTGAAAGCATTCCCCTTAGCACCAGGCAAGGACATTCTCTAATACCACTCCTTTTGAATACTGCACGGGAAGTACTAGATAAAAAAGAAAAGGCATCCAAACTGGTAAGGAAGAAGTAAAACAAACTCTATTTATGGATCTTGTGATTCTACACACAGGAAATCCCAGATATTCAGCAAGAAAATTACTGAACTAATTGAAAGATGCAGTAAAGTAGCAGGATACAAGATCAACATCAAAACTCTGTAGAATCGCTCTACATTAACAAAGAGAATTCTGAAAAAAAAAAAAGACCAGAAAAACTATTTAGCATAGCCATTAATGAAAGAAATATTTAGGAATAAACTTAGAATGAGCTATTCAAAAGATTTACACAAAGAAAATAACAAAAGATTATTCTAAGGAACTAAACATGACTTACACAATGGGAGAACATACCTAATTAATAGACAAAAAATGTCATTGTGAAAATGTCCATACTGCCCAAAGCAATCTATACATACAATGTAATCTCAATCCAGATTCCCTCAACAATTAATAAGAAGGGAAAATATCAACTACTAACTTCACACAGAAAGGAAAGAGACTTGTTAAGCAAAGCATTTCTGAAGAGAGTCTCACACTCTACAATTTAAGAACTTACTATGCAGCCCCAAGAGAAGTATCAGACATACCAGCAAGTTATATCCCTTATCGTGGAGTTAACCTTTAGTGTCAGTGTTGTCCCTGCCTTTGTCACACATGTCTTTACTGTGGAAACTATAGAACAATCTCACTGATTTCACATGCTAG
>NW_006399866.1:8522172-8528627 GCF_000299155.1 Elephantulus edwardii | reverse complement strand
GCTGTGAACAATCTCAATCTCTTCGCCATCCATCCTGATGCTACCAATTGGTCCAGTGGTGAGAATCTTTGTTTTCTTGACATTGAGCCTTAGTCCATACTGAAGGCTACAGTCACATTTAATTGATTCTCTATAAGTGTTTCATGACAATTCCATAGAAAAAGCATAATCTGTTCAGCAAATGGTGCTGCAAAAAATGAAGTTGGATGTCTTATCTCACTACATATCCACAATGAAATTAAAAATTCATCCTAGTCCTAAAAGTAAGAACCAAAACTATAAAATTCTTTGTGGCCTTGGACTAGACAAATAACATATCAAAATGAAGAAAAAAAAAACAAAACACAAAACCAACAACAAAAAACATTTGTTTCAGAGGATTCCATTAAAAAAAGAGAAAATTAATCAAGCCATTACCATAAAATTAGAACTGACTGATAGCTCCTGAGGAGCAGCTGGACTGACTGACTGACTGACTAACTAACTAACTAAATAAGAGAAAATACTGGCAAATCATAAACCTGATAAAATTTGTACATTTCTCCCAGTATACTCTCTGGCATAAACTGCCCAAGCATTTCATATTCCCTTTTCCTCACACTACACATCTGAAAAAGAAAAGTTCTCTTATTTTTTCCACTGCTTCTCTTGCAAGTTGCCCATGCCCAGCAGAACTTACTTCCTGCAAACTTGGAGTTGCAAAAGTACATCTTTAATAATCCAATTGTTACATAAAAAAATAAGTCTATTATAAACTTCATCCTAAATTAAGCAGGTTGTCCTCTAGAAAGCCTGCACTAACCTTGTATTACACTTCTCTCTTTTCCCAATTTGTAATCTATGTTATGCTATTAATCTACTGTTGCTGTTGTTATGTGCCATTAAGCAGACTCAAAATGACTCTATGCACAATAGCTGAATCCTGCTCTATTCTGGGCCAATCTCACTGTCTCTCACAAACCTACCCTGTTTCTCCAGTTATTGTGGAGTATTGTGGTGTTATCAACTCAACTCCAATTTATGACTTTATGTAAAATAGATATAAACCATACCCAGTTCTGTACCATACTCATAATCTCTGCTTGTGCTCAAACTCACTACTGCAATCACTTGGTCAATTCATCTTATTGAGGGTCATCTTCTTCTCTGACTCTCCTCCTGTCCAAGCATAATGTCCTTTCCAGGGACTGGCTGCTCTTAACAGCATGCATAAAGTATGTGTGCTGAAACCTCACCCTCCTTGCCTATGAATAGCACTCTGGCTTCACGTCTTTCAATGTAGAGTTGGCATTCAATGGTGTATTCCACAGCATTCAATATTCTTAACCAACACAACTGGAAGGTATCATTTTTATTTTCCTTATTCACTGTCCAATTTTCACAAGCATATAAAGAAATTGGAAAAAAAAAAACTCAAGGCTTGGGTCAAGTATATCTCAATCTTTATACTGACATCCTTGGTTTTTAGCACTTTAAAGGTGTCCCTGACAGTAGATTTGCTCAATGCAACACATCTTTTTTATTTCTTGACTACAGTTTCCACAGGTGTCAATTGTGGATTCATGTAAAATTAAATTGTCAACAACTTTAACCGTTTCTCAATACCATTAGATTGCTTAATGTGAGGATTTGCATTAGGTTGCTTAATAGCTCAGTTGTGAGGACTTCTGTTTTCTAGATAAGGTGTAAAGCCAAACTAAAAGCTCTTTGGTCTTCTTCAGTAAGTGCTTCAAATACTATTCACTTGGCAAAAGCACAGTTGTGTCATCCGTGTATTGCAGGCTGTTGATGAGCCTTCCTCTAATCTGATGCTACACATTCTTGTTCATAAAGTATAGCTCTTCAGCAAACAAACTGAATAGGTATGATGAAAATATACTACACTGATTCATGCTATTTGTAGTTTTAAACCGTTATCCCCTTGCTCTATTAGAATAACTGTTTCTTGGTTCATGTACAAGTGACATATGAATTGTGAAGAACACAATTAAGTGTTCTAAAATTCCCATTCTCCTCAATGTTATCCATAATTTGTTCTAATCGACACAGTTGAATGATTTTGCACAGACAATAAAACACAAGTACAGAACAACTATGAGATATCATCCCACCCCAGTAAGAATAGCAAAACATCAAATAAACAGCAAACAACAAATGCTGGTGAGACTGCAGAGAAACTGGAACCCTTATTACTGTTGGTGGCAATGTAAAATGGTGAACCACTATGGAAGGCAGTATGGCGCTTTTTCAAAAAGTTGCAAATAGAAATACCATTTGACCCAGCAATTCCACTACTAGGAATATACCCTAAAGAAACCAGAACTCCCACCCCAGTAGATATATGCACACCCATGTTTACTGCTGCTTTGTTCACAACAGCAAAGAGTTGGAAACAAACCAAGTGCCCATCAACAAACAAATGGATAGAGAAGGTCTGATATATTCACACAACTGAATACTATGCTGCACTGAAAAACAAAGAACTCATGAATTATTATATAAAATGGGTGATCTGAGGGACATTATGCTGAGTGAAGTATCTCAGTCACAAAAGGACAAATACCACATAATGCCACTATTGTCAAACAGGACTGACATCAGGATTGGGAGGACATTAAGAAAAGAGGGGATAAATAATGTACACTACATTGAAACAGATAAGGGAGAGAACTATTGAAAAGAGACATATGATTAGGTATTATTGCCATGACAGGAGTCCAGAATAAAGGCTGCATAGTGGAGTGGACTGGGGGGAAGGGCAGGCAGGGAGAAAAGTGCAACAATGAATGAACAGAAATTCAAAGTCTCTGTAAACTTTCATTAAAATTAATAAAACAAAAACAAGTAAACACATTTCTGGTATTCTCTACTTTTAGCCATTGACATCAACAATAGTATCACTTGTTCCACAGCCTCTTCTGAATCCAGCTTGAATTTCTGGGAGTTCTGTAAATGTACTGTTCCAATAATCTGTTAATAATTTTCAGCAAGATTTTACTTTTGGGTGATATTAGTAATATTGCTCAATAATTTCCATACTCTATTAGAACAATTAAAAAAAACAAACAAACAAAACAACTAGGAACAAATAGGGACCTTCCTGATCTCGACAGTTGGCCAGGCAGCTGCCCTCCAAATTTCTTAGTATAGATGAGTGAGCATACCTAGCAATATATCTACTTGCTGAAACTCCTCAACTTATACTCCATCAATTTCTGGAGCCTTATTTTTCTGTCAACATTTCAGTGCCATTTCAACTTTTTCCTTTAGCATTGGTTCTTGGTCATAAGCTACTTCCTGAAATGATTCAGTGTCAACCTATAATTTGGATTCAGTGATTCTGTGTATTCATTCTATCTTCTTTCAATGCTTTCTGTGCCATTCAAGACTATGCTCATTGAATACTTCAGTATTACAACTCAAGGCCTGAATTTTTTTCTTCAATTCTTTCACCTTAAGAAAAGCCAAGTATATTCTTCCCTTTAGATTTCAAAAGTTTAAGTCTTTAACCATTCTGTTATGTTACTTTGTCTTTTCAGACTGCCCTCTGACATTTTCTGTTGAACTCTTTTATTCCACAATTTCTTCCTCTCTCTTCTCCAGTCAATACTCAACTTTCAAAATCTCTTCTGACATCTACTGTGATCATGTCTTTGTCTCTTAATGACCTTTTACTTTCTTCATGTATGATCTTGATCTCATCCCACATCTTGTCAGATTTTTTGTGTTCAGTGCATCAAATCTATTCCAGAAAAAAAATTTTTAACTGATAAAATTTATTTCACTTTTGAAATTTTACACTTTTCCTGATTAATCTGTGTAAGGTGAAACTATGAACTGTTTAAAAGACATACACAAATCTAGTACATCAATAACCAGGGAAGTTTTCTTTTTTGTTATACTATTTTCACAACCACGGGTGTGCTTGCTAGGCAATATAACCATCACAGAAGCAAACGGGAGGCAGAATACTGGTAAGGAAAAACAAAGCAAGAAAGAGCTACCAGATATACAGACAGGCTCGGTTCCACATTCACTACTGCATATATCAAGAGCCAAGTATTAACTGCACATTTTTGTTCAGCTAGGAAGGAAGAGGGAGGATATTTTTTTTTCTTTTTTTGGTTTATTTTAAATCAGTGCATGCTTTTTTTTTTCTCTTTTCAGCACATGGACAAACAAATGGGCTTTACAGGTACACGGAATGTTAAGGGTAGAGGGGACAGCGTGAAGGACCGGCAGGCTCTTCCTGATTCTCTCCATGTGAATGTCCAGTGCAATGTCCATGCAACTTCCCTGCATTATTATAGGGTGTTGTGTCAACACGTCTGGGAACTTAGCTGGATGAGTACAGTAGGAGATCCAGTGATGGGTACTAATAAGCATTCTCAGGGCTGGCTGCATTACAGGGAGAAATCATGGATATTTCAGAATACTTTTTGGACTCAGGTCTTGGTGTGCCTGCAAAGCAACAATTGTGCTGAGAAGCGGAGGAAGACAGCTAGCTAGGAGGCTGGGAGTCCTCAACTCTCACCCGTGTGCTCGTCGACCTCTCTCCCCTCGCCAGGCCCCCCATCCCTGCCCATACAGTATTAAACAGTGAACTGAAGACAAAGAGGAGGAAAAGGGGGGGGGGGAGTAAGGAGGCAGAAGGAAACAGGGAAGAGACAAGAGAAAGCCAAAGTTTTTCCCCTGCATTTCCCCAAAAAGGACAGTGGGGAAAGACAGTTTTGATTTCTAAATTTTAAAAGCCCCAAACTAGGAAGAACCCAAAGATTTGAGCCCTCCTTAAATGAAAGGCAGTTTCTGCACAACAATGTCATAAAGGAATTACCCATAAACAGATAAGGCCATAAGATACATAGCTTCTTTTTTTTCTTTTTCTCATTAGATTGATAGTAACAAGGAAAACAAATTCTACCATTAAAGCACAAGTTGCAAACTGATAACATATTGTTGTAGGAGAGGGGGTTTAGCCACATGTGTTAGAGCACTGGACCTTTTGATGGTGTCATAACCCAGCTAACTGCCACAGAGCATTTCTACCTTCGGCTTCGAGCTTCCTCAGAAGACATGAGCGTTAAGTGGCCCACAGCCTCAACTGCTCAAGTAAGTGTCTACAAGCCCCGGACACAGGCAGAAGAACTGAGTTAACACAAATGCCAAATGAGGGGTGTCTCGCTCCAAGTCCCAGCGTCACAATATAATCTCTATAACTTTCTGTACAACTTTACAATGGAATTTCCAGAAAAATTTTTAAATTCAAGTGGGATAAACTCAATGTCGTATTTTGGTTCTCGTGGATTTGTTTTAATTTCCTTCCACTTCAGTTTGAACTCACATATGAGCAACTGATGGTCAGCCCTTGGCCTTGTTCTGAGCCATAATGTTGAGCTTTTCCACTGTCTCTTTCCATAGAGATAGGCAATTTGACTCTTATGAATTCCATCAGGTGTGATCCAAGTGTATAGTCACTGTTTGTTTTAATACGTTGCTGCACACTTTTAAATTGATGATCAAGCTTAGAAACATACTTTGCCATCATTTGTGGCAACGTGTTAAAAAGATACTTGTAATGATTAAGTTGTTGGTTGGTGGTACAAAATTTCATCAGATGATCTTCAGACTAATTTCTATCACCAAAGCCTTATTTTCCAACTATCAATACTACTTTGTTTCCAACTTTTGCATTCCACCAATTACGGAGGTCTGGCGGCCTAATGGTAAGAAGATGCATTGTGGTCCCAAAGGAATGTGGTTCAAATCAACCAGCTGCTCCATGGGGGAAGGATGGGCAATTTCCTCCCATTCAATTAACTGTCTCTGAAGAATCACTTGAGGGTCAGCTATGGGTTGGCTCTGATTGACAGTACACAAAAGCAGTCACCAATTACTATTAATGTATTTTTATTCCATGTTTGATCAATTTCAGACTCCACAAATTGGCACAAATTTTCAGGTTCTTCTTCTTTGGCTTTAGTGGCTGGTGCAACAGTCATAATAATAGGTCTTCCTTGTATTTGTACGGATATTATTCTGTCACTGAAAGCATTTTAGGACACATATTGAAACATTCTTTTTGATGATGAATGTGACACTATTCCTCTTCAATGTGTCATTTCTGGCATAGAAGATTATATGATCCAAAACGGCTAAAACCAGTTTATTTCAGCTTCCAAATACCTAGGATACTGATCTTCATATGTTTCATTTAATTTTTTAACAGTTTGCACTTTTTCCTAGAATCATATTTTTGTATAGTCCACATTCCAATTATTAATAGTTGTTTACAGCTGTTTCTTCTCATTTTGAGTCTTGCCACATCAGCAACTGAAGGTCCTTCATTTGGCCAAAGCTTTACTCCAGCCACATCACTAAGGTGGACTTTTTAATTAATGATTTTTAATGCAATATATATATACACACCCACACACACATATACATTTATATATATA
>NW_006399866.1:8512591-8515877 GCF_000299155.1 Elephantulus edwardii | reverse complement strand
CAGCGTTTAGGGCTGTTGTACATAGGGTCGCTATGAGTCGCAAGCAACTCGACGGCACATAACAACAACATGCAGCCACAATAATAAAAATATGTTGGATTATGGTACAAGGACTATATCCTTGTACAGACATGAAGACCAATGGAACAGAATCAAGGACCCAGAAATTATTCCATCCACATTTGAGAACCTGATCTTTGACAAAGGGCTACAAGACATTAAATGGGGAAAATTCAATCTCTTTTTTAACAAGTGTACTATAAAGTCAGAACTGACCAATAGCTGACCCTCCAGTGGGTTTTCATAGGCAGTAAATCTCACAGGAGGAGAATGCTCATTTTCTTCCTGCAGAGCAGCTGGTGAATTCAAATGGATGTAGCAAAGACTGAAATGGTCAATGACTTCATCTTATTTGGATCCACAATCAGTAGTACACTTGGTACCAGCAGTCAGGAGATCAGGAGATATAGTGCACTGTGGAAGTTTGCAGTCAGGAGACCTCTCCAAATTACTGAGGAACAGTCATGCTAGTTTGAGGACTAAGGTGCACCTGATAAAAGTCCCCTATACTGATTCAAACAATCACTTGCTATGCATCTAAGAGCTAGACAATGAATAAGGATGACAGAAGAACAGGTGCCTTTAACCTGTGGTGTTGGACAAGAGTACTGAAAGGTCTGCAAAAGAACAGACATATCTTGGAGAAGGTGCAAGCAGAGAGTTCTTTGGAGGCAAAAATGCTAAAACTCCGTCTCACATACTTTGGGCATGTTACTAGGAAAGGCTCTTCCTTGAAGAGGGATAGCATTATTGAAAAGGTTGGAGGGACAGTGAAGAAAATAAAGACCCTCAAAGACAAGGTGGACTGATATAGTGTCAATGATTTTAAGGCTGGCACATGACATGGCAGGGTTCAGATCGGTTGTTATCACGGTTGCATGAGCTGTACTCAACTGGGTGGCACCTAACAAGAAGCCTCCAGAGCTCCCTTTAACAAGCAGTATTGTCAAAAAAAAAAGGGAAGAATGAAAGAAAATCCAAACCTTATACAAAATACAAAACGTAATTCAAGACGTATAAAAATTTTAAACCTGGCGAGCTCTGGTGGCCTGATGGCAAAAGCTGCACTGCAATCCCAGAGGTACATAGTTCGAATCCACCAGATACTCTGCTGGAGGAGGGACAATCTCCTCCTGTATCAGTCAGATCTAATTTGATGATACACACACACACAATTTAAAATTTTTTAAAAATTAAAAAGTTTAAACCTAAAATTATCAATGAAAAAAACAAAAGATAAACAAAATTAATAGAATAATTTTAAAATTGAATTTTGTTAATCTCAAAAGATTTCTCCAAAGGAATGAAAAGAGAATGTAAAGATTAGGGGCGGGGGGGGGGGGATTTAAGCAATAGCATCTTCAACAAGGGACTAGTCTCTAAAATTTATAGACAGCTTCAACACCTACACAATAAAAACAATTAATTTAAAGATGACATGAACAGATATTTCACCAAAAAAGACATTCAAGCAGCCAAAAACTGAGATGAAAGGCTCTCATCCACTAGCCACTAGAGAGAAGCAAATCAAAACAATAAGATACCATCTCACTCCAGCAATAATAGCAACACAGTTCAATAAGACATTAAAAAAAAAAAAAAAGAAAACCTCAACCAAAAACAGCAGTAGGGAGCTCAGGTGGCCTAGTGGCAAGAAGCTGCACTGCAATCCCAAAGCCGTGTGGTTCAAATCCACCAGATGCTCTACTGGAGATGGAGGGTTAATCTCTTTCTGTGCAGGTCAGATCCAACTCGAAGGTACACAACAAGAAAAAAGAAAATAGCAAACGTTGATGAGGATTTGGAGAGACTAGAGTTCTTCTACACTGTTGGTGGGATCGTAGAAAGTACAACCACTGTGAAAAGAGTATGGCTCCTCCTTAAAAAGTTGGAAATAAATATATGATCCAGAAGTCCCATGACTAGGTACATATCCCAATGAATCTAAAGCTAGAACATGAACAGATACATGCAAATCCATGTTCACTGTAAGATTATTTACAAAAGCAAAGAGATGTAAGCAATCTAAGTGCCCATTTACAATGTTAAGATAAACAAAACTATGGTACACACAATGAAACAGTATGCAACACTAAATAAGGAAAAATTCCCAAACACCACATAACATGAATAAACCTGGAGGGCATTATGCTGAGCAAAACAAAATACAAAGGGCCAAATATTGTTTGATTCTCTAATTATTTAAAAAGTTAAGGCAAGGTATGAGCTCTAGTGGTCTAGTGTAAGGAACTGTGCTGCAAACTTGAAGGCATTTAGTTTAAATCCATCAGCTACTTCACAGGAAAAAAGATGGGCAATCTCTTCGCATGAGATTTACTGACTATGAAAATCTGCTGCAGGGTCTGCTATGTGTCAACACTACAGTACATAACAATAGAGCAATGTATACAAATAGAACAAAATATCGTTTACTGGCTGCCAGGGAGGGTAAAGACGTAAGGAAGAAAACAGGAGGCAAAATTTGTAATTAATAATGTCTATAAAAATGAAAGGGACAAAAAAAAAAAAAATTAAAGGGACCTTCACTGAAGAAGACATTCAGATGGCTAATAAGCACATGAAGAAATGTTCAAAATCCCCAGCTCTAAGAGAGATGCAAATTAAAACAACTATGAGATATCATCTCACCCCAATCAGAATTGCAAAATTTAAAAGAACAAGCAAGCAACAAATGCTGGCAAGGTTGTAGAGAAACTGGAACCCTAATTCACTGTTGGTGGGAGTGTAAAATGGTGCAACCTCTGTGGAAGGCAGTGTGGTGCTTTCTCAAAAAGTTGCAAATAGAGATACCATTCAACCCAGCAATTCCACCACTGGGAATATGACCCAAAAAGACAATAACTGACATCCAAGCAGATATATGCACACCCATGTTTATCACAATAAATAGCAAGGAGTTGGAAACAACCTAAGCGGTCATCAACAAACGAATGCATAGAGAAGCTGTGGTATATTCACACAATGGAATACTATGTTGCATTGGAGAAACAAGGAACTCATGCAAAATTATTATTCAAAATGGGTGACCCTGGAGGACATTATGATAAGTATCTCAGTCACAAAAGGACAAATACTGCATGGTGCCACTGCTGTAAAGCAGGACTGGCCTTGGAGTTGGGAGGAGACTGAGAAGATGGGTTCAATAATGTATACTGCATTGAAACAGAGGAGGGAGAAAACTGTTTAAAAGGGATATGTGATTAGG
>NW_006399866.1:8511677-8512371 GCF_000299155.1 Elephantulus edwardii | reverse complement strand
GGAAATCCAAAGTCTCCGTAAATTTTCATTGAAATTAACAATAAAGTTTTTTAAAATGTAGAAAGAAAAATGAAAGGGACCCTGTACATCCACGTATATTGCTGCACTGTTCACAACAGCAAAGAGATGGAAGCAACCCAAGTGCCTATCAACAAATGAATGGATGAAAACTGTGGTATAGTCACATAATGGAATACTACACAACACTAAAGAACAAGGAACTCATATTACACAAAATGGGTGACCCTGGAGGACATTATGCTAAGTGAAGTATCTCAGTCACAAAAGGACAAATATACTGCATTATGCCACTGTTGTAAAACAAGACTGACATGGGGGTTGGGGGAAACTAAGAAAAGAGGGGATAAATAATGAACACTGAGAAGGAAGGGCAATCTCCTCCTGTGCCAGTCAGATCCAATTCAACAGTACACTTATAATAAATAAAAGAAAAAAATATAACGAACACTGCATTGAAATAGATGAGAGGGAGAACTAAAAGTATATGATTAGGTATTATGAGCATGACAACAGTCCAGAGTAAGAGGTGCATAGCAAAGTGGACTGTGGGAGAAGGGAGAGAGGGGACTGCGTAACAATGAAAGAATCTTTTTAAAGAGAAAAGCACACTGGAGGGGAGGAGTGGGTAGGGAGGAGAGTGTGCAACCATGAATGAAAGGAAATCCAAGTTTTC
>NW_006399866.1:8499109-8511577 GCF_000299155.1 Elephantulus edwardii | reverse complement strand
TGTGCAACCATGAATGAAAGGAAATCCAAGTTTTCTGTAAAATTTCATTAAAATAGAAATTAAAAAATAAATAATAATAATAATAGGAAGGGCCATCGGGTTGCCTACAAGATAGAGAGTTGTGATTTCAACTCAAAGGTGAAACGTTTGACTCCACCACTGAGTCAGATGAGGGAGAAAGATGGAAAGATGATTAATTTCCTCTCATGGGATTTACTGCCTCTGAAAAACTAATGGAGAGTGAGCTAGTTGGTTCCAATTTGAAGGCAATAAGTTGTTATAAAAATAAATGTATTAGGGGCGGGGCCGTCTACCTAAATTATCAACAAAGAACACACAACTCAGGGAGCTCTGGTGGCCTAGTGGCAAGAAGTTGCACTGCAATCCCAGAGGTGCGCAGTTCCACCAGATCATCCAGATGTTCTGCTTGAGAAGGAGGGGCAATCTCCTCCTGTACCAGTCAGATCTGATTTGACAGTACATGCACAAAAAATAATAAATTTTTCTTTAAAAAAAAAAAAAAGAACACACAACTCACTAGTGAAAATCCTGATTGAAATCCGTAACTCAGCGGGGGTTGGGGGAACATTTATGTAATCTCAGTATAAACTCAGTATAGTCAGCCAACTATGCACATACAGTGGCTTCAAACACTCCAGCTTTGCTGTGGACAAGACATAAACCCCAGTAGTACAAATTCCTCTTCAGGTTTTGGTTTAATTTGCAAGGAAGTATCAAGACTTCTCTCACTGCTCCAAACAATCACTAAAGTAATTTTCTCAATCTTACCCCAAATCTAGGGCATACTGCACTCTTCATCTTGCCCAATTAATCCCTAACCCTCAAAATTAGGAGCACTCTAAAGATTTTCCATTTTAGGAATGCTATTTCTATTTCAAAATATTTATTCTCAGTTCCATTCCAATCACTGCATCTTGTTCCCTCTTGCCTCTCTAATACCCTGCCTGGATTTGAAATTTTTGTTAATTCTTTGTTTAGTTTATTTTGTTCTCTAACACATGTACTGTTGTTGTTAGGCACTATTGAGTCAATTATGACTCAAAGAGACCCAATGAATGATGGATCTGAACCTTACCCTATCCTGCACCATCCTTATCCCTGATATGCTTGAGCCCACTGTTACAGTCACCGTGTCAATCCATTTCATCAAGGGTCTTCCTCTTCTTTGCTGACCCTCCACCTGATGTCTTTTTTCCAAGGACAGACACCTCTTTACAACATGCCCTAAATATGTGAGATGGAATTTCTCCATCTTTGTCCATTAGGAGCACCCTGACTGCTCTTCCTCCTAGACATATTTGTTTGTTCTTTTGGTAGTCCATGACCTATTCAGTACTATTCTCCAATATCATAATCCAAAAGCATCGATTCTTCTATCCTTATTGATTGTCCAATTTTCAGATGCACAGCAAGTAACTGAAAAGATCATGGATTGCATCAAGCACACCTTAGTCTTCAAACTGATATAGATGCTCTTTAGCATCAGGGAGAGGTCCTTGACAGATTCCCCACTCCCACCCCACCCCTAAATCATTTTTTTATTTCTTGACTGCTGGTACCAAGCGTGTTGATTGTGGATGCTAGCAAGATGAAATCACTGACTACCTCAATCTTTATCTATTATGATGTTCCCTACTGGTCCAGTGGTGACTATATTTGATTTTGAGATGTAATTAATCCATATTGAAAGCTGTATACTAGATTCTTCTTATTTCTATATACAGATATTTATATAGTATCCTTACCTTAATTAGGAAATAATCTATCTAAATTCTAAATTTTACGTAGCTTTTGTATAGAGCCTCTACTATAAGACAAAACACTGGGAATGAGGAGTAGAAGTCTGTCTATATGCTTTCAGTTTTTTAACCACATCACTACTAGTAAGTCTTCATTATGAGAGGCTTTTGTCCAGTACATTGTAGGATGTTTAGAAGCACACCTGGTTTCTCAACTAGATACCAATAGCACTCCTTTAGCAATACTGCCACAAAAGTTCCAGACATACATAGCAAAATGTCTCCACTCCCACAAGGGACAAAATCACCCTGAGAATCTCACCTAAGGTTAATACTATCCAAAGAGTGTCTGGAGCAAATTTGACTCCAATATTTTGCCTAACTGACGTGATGTATCTAATACAGGGAGTTTAGTGGTATACTGGTAATATACTTGGAAGTATCTCAAACTCAGTGAGATACTCCCCTGTATTATGTCTATTCTATGTGGTTTCTGGGAAAGAAAGATTTTATTTAGAGGGTTAGCTATGAATTGGTTCTAACACAATAGCAAATTAATTCATGCCAGGAACTAAGAGAGAAGTATACTGAATGCTTGTAGCCTGTTAGCAGGTATAGCTGCTTCTTATCCTTTCCAGTTGCAGAATCACTTTCTTAACAAAACTCAAACTTAACACCTGGCCTATCATATCTATGTTATTTTTATTCCATTTCAATCCTTGGTTTTCAATGCTGACAGAATAATTATTTCTGAAAATCTACTATCATTCTCCTTAAAGTCTATCAAGATAGAATTATGAAAAGGTTTAAAAACGAATAGTAGTGATGTTTGCATGTTTCAAGTCTGATTAAAGCCATTAGATTACACACTCAAAAATAGTGAAGATAATGTTGTTTTGTGTATATTCTGTCATAATAAAAATAGCATTTCATGAGGAAAAAAATGATTTATAATCCCTCTGTTTATGACAGCCTTTCCAAATATTATAGTTGAATTGTACTCTCAAAAAAGACTTACTGAAGTATAAACTCCTGCACCTGTAAATATGATCTTGTTTGAGGGAACGAAGTCTTTCTCTGAAGAGAACAGTAAGTCACATCAGAGTATGGCAAGACCTAATCCTATTTCTTTCTGAGTGATGTTTTACAAGTGGGGTATCAGACTTGAGAAAAGAGAAGCACTCAGGGAAAGGCAGCAAGAGAGATCAATCTACAAGCCAGGAAGCCACTCAAAGCTACCAGAAACAAAGGAGTCAAGACTGTTCCTTTCCAAATTTTATTTTTCTTTAAAAAGAAAAACTAACTGGGAGACAGGGGTGGGCTTGGAGGAAAATGTGCAACAATGAATGAATAGGGAAAAAAATTAAATGGAAAGAATATACCATATATATATATACACACACACATATATATAAAATTTTAAAAAATCATTAAGAAAACAAAAAAAAATCTTTCTTTCCCAGAAACCACATAGAGTACAGTTTTGCCAATTCCCTGAATTCAGACTTTTAGCTTTTAGAACAGTGAAGAAATAATTCTTAAGTCCTTACATTATTCTGTCATAATATAGTGACATAAATCACTAATGAGCAAAACAGCTGAAAAGCAATTATTTTACTATTTTTTATAAGTATGAAATGTAAGAGGAACTCTGGTGGCCTAGCAGCAAGAAGCTACACTGAAATCCCAGAGGTATGTGGTTCAAATCCACCAGATGTTCTGCTGGGGAAGGAGGGAAAATCTCCTCCTGTACCAATCAGATCCGATTTGACAGTACACACACAAAAATAATAAAATAAAATTTAAATAAAAAGGTATGAAATGTAGAGGCAGTTGGTAGATGAGAAGTAAGTGAATGTGTCTATCAACAATATTGTTAAGAGATTATTTTCAGAAAACACAGAACATAATTCTGTGGTCAAAGGGCAAACAAAATGCCACAAATTACCAGAGTCTTGAAAACATTCCATGAGAATCAGCTCCTCCCTATGTAAGGAAAATGTTACATAAACATTGGTCCCTTCACTTTCACATATTTCACACAAAACGGGTAGACTGGATGAAGCACTAGTGATTTGACCACCTCCAATTTTGATAAGGAGAAATGCTGATTAAATCCAGTACAACCGGTGCATTCACTCTTGTACCTCCAACATCTAGCTCACAATTGTTGCTGTGTACCACTGACTTGGAACTGACCCATAGCTGACCTGCCACCCAGTTTCCAAAGTCAAAAAAATCCTAAGGGAGATTGCCCATCTCTCTCTCTCCCAAGACACAGCTGGTAGATTCAAATCGTGCACTTTTGCATTGGCAGTGCAATCCCTTACCACTAAGCCACCAGAGCTCCCTAATTTATTACTAACACAGAAAATTTCTTTTTCTACCAGACAAATTTTTCTATTCAGATCATTAATATTTTTAACCTTAAAATCTAAGGGGGAAAAAATGCTCCTGGAATACTTTATTGGCGTGAATTATTTTAGTTTACACTTCATGCCAAGAAGTAAAACCAAAATTGAATTTCCTTAAATACTCCAGAGATGAGAAGCATAAGTAAATTAATCTTATAGAAACATTTCCAAGACTAAGAAAGAATGCCTCCTAATACAGAAAAATTACTTACACAGAAAAAGTAAGGTTCTTCTTTCTCAGTAGTTGGTCGGATTATTTTTTAAAATAAAGTTTGTTAAGAATAGATATAAGCTAAGAACAGTTGCTGGCATGTGCTGTCAAGTAGCTTGAAGAACAGTATGCATATTTTAAAACGAAATAGCTTTCTATTTCCTTAAGTGAGGAGAAAATCTAACATTTATCAAACCAAGAAGCCTAAAGAAAATCCAACCAATTAGCTTTCTAATAATTTCAGTGTCAAATATCAAGCCACTATTAAGACACATTTTCAAAGGAAAAGATAACTTTCTTGTAAACATAAAGCTTAAAGCAGCTTTACATATGGTTAATAAAAAGAGAACTAAATTCCATATTAGTTTAATAATGTGCAAGTCAACTTCATCTATGGGATTAACAAGGCTACCAAAAGAGGATTTTCTCATTCCCACACACTGAGCCCTGATGTTGGCTGTAAATGTTGCACATAAAAAGTAGCAGCAAAACTAATTTCTGAAGCCTTAATGAGTATGGATGCTGTACTACCACTAACATTTGCTTTGTCATCATTTAAGTCAAATGACCCTATAAAAAGGGGGGAAATGCACAAGACTCTCCACCATATAGTGTGTATAATTACCACATAAGTACAATTCAGTTACATTTCCCACAGCACAACTGGCCTTAAATGTTTTACATACTTGTTGAATTATGTTATGTCAAATATCAATTTCCTGTACGAAGGTAGACAACAAAAGAAAAAAGGTGTAATCTCTAGCTTAAGAGAAAGAATTAAATGACAAAGGTAAATTGCTTTAAGTGCATACTTTAAAGGATAAAAGGAACTCAAATAATGAACAATTTTTCCATTTACTTATCTAAACTTTACTGAATAAAGCAGATACCAGAACTAACTCGAAACCACTTCTAGGGACACTTAAGCCTTCATGCCACAAACACATATGGACACTTTTCAAAAAAGCTGTGTACCAAAGATTTAGTCTATTCCTTTACTCATAATTCACATTGCTGTTATTATGTAGGACTGGATAGTAATAAGGAACAATTCATTTCCTTTAGAAAATCAAGAAAATTAAGTCTTGGGTTAATAAGGCACTGTGGAGAACAGTTTAAAAGACAGAAAAGTATTTTTCTTTCTTGAGGTCCTATGACATTAATTAAAGATAACCTAAACCAATAACATATTTATAAACGTAATTGACTTAGGACAACAAAACTCTTAACAGCAACTGAAAATCGGGTCAACTTGATGTTCTCTGACATCCCTTTCAAACTGCTCTGGCCTATCACCTTTCCATTCTTAAGTAAACTAAACACACCAGAGCTGCGTTCCTGAACGCCGGCGGGATCTGTCAAATGCCAGCCACCTCGCGCTGTCACTTCTAGTGAAGATGACCCCACCCCGAGAGGACTGCATGCTAGGGTTCAGTTCGGACTCTAGGAGACCGGGGGACAAGGGTTGAGGGGAGCAGTCAACTTGGCCAATACTCGAAATCCTGAAGCAGCCCTAAGGCCAAGAGGGGCGACTCTGGGGCAGGGGCTGCGACTTCCCTTGGCGTCCCTGAGATGAACCAAGGTGGCATTTAAGGGAGCCAGGATTCCAGGATTTCCCCCTAACGCTAAGTCGAACTGGGTAGCTTCATACCTCACTGGGCCCTCCAGAGAGGACTGATACCCGACAGGGGTACCGCCAAGGGAGGAAAGGCGGGCCGGCGGGAGCCCCACTGCCGGAAGGGGCGAGCCTCGCAAACAGAGCTCCCACCCAGACCCAGCTCACCTTCAGGTCATTCTCCGGGAGGTACTTGCACAGTCGCGCTATCTCTACATACTTGTCCAGGTCTAGGGGCGCCATTTTAGAAATAACAAGCCGCAAAAGAGCAGCGGCGACAGCGGCTGCGGTTGTACTAGCGGCGGCAGCGGCAGAGGCCGAAGCCGGAAGTCTTTCTACGTCACGTCCGGCCGTAAGAGAGGCTGTGCGCAGCTACGCTAAAGCTTGACTGGGTTTCCCTCAGCTGTTTCGGCAAAGCTCACGCCCTCTCTGGCGAAAGGCAAGCGGCTAGTCCCTCGACTTTCCCTCAGGCTGGAGAACGGAACCTTCCAGGACCCGTAGGTGTTCGCCCGAGGAATCCAGGGATCTGTAGTTCATATTTGTGACCATACACCCTTCCCTCACTCAAGACCTAGTACCTCTGGGGAACTAACGAGGATTTTCTGATGGAAAACGGCCAAGTAAGCTCTCCTAGCCATTTCCTGGTTTCTCATTCAGACCATTCTAAACACTGTTTTCTGTCTTACGGGAACAACTAGATAAAGATTAGATAAACTCTTTAAAAATTAGATAAACTTGGCCGTGGTAACCAGTTTACCCATCTCCAAAGAATCCTAAACTTGTGTAAAGATGCTAGGCTCCCTATCTTCTTATCTAGACAGATGGAAGACAAATATACAAATGCTTCTTATAAAAAAAATATTAAAAAAAACACAAATGCTTCTTATGGTAACTGCTTGACAGATGCTATTACCATTTAATCCTCGTAATGAATGATGGGAAATGGATTTAGAGCCTGAAGAAACCTGCCTAAACTGCCACTGAGAAAAAGAGGTGGAGCCAAGATTGTAAAATCCATCCATTAACTTAAACATAATTTAAAAATAAATCCTCTGTGTGTGTATGTGTATTTTAGCCCTTTGTTGCACCCATCCTGTGTCAATCCATTTCTCTCACTAGGAGCAGCTGGTGGATTTGAACTGCAGCCACAAGCCTTTTTGTTCACAGCACAATACGGAATTTATAGCACCACCAGAGCTCAACTTAGGGGACCCCTATCTATTATTGAGCAGAAAGTTCAGGCACCAGGGCGATTCCAGTTTTAGACTGGAAGAGTGACTAAAGCCATAGGTTTAGGGGCTCCACCCAGCTTTATGAAACCAATGAGTCCAATCTTTTTCATGATTTTGAATTTTATTTCACATTTTTCTTCCATTCTATTCCTTTCTGAGTGGTCTGAAATGGTAACCAGGCCACATCTAGTTCATCTGATCGCTGGGTGTTGCATATTGAACTTCACTTGATCCTTTGGTCGTTTGGATTCATCTTTTCTTCACTCTAATTTGCCCTGGATTGTCCTTCAATTGCTGTCTTTACTGCTGCTTCCATGTGCATAAACTGCAGGGTCAAGTAAAAGTAAACCCATTACAACATCAATCTTTTTTCCATTCATCATGATGTTGCTTATTGGTCCAGTTGTGAACATTTTTGTTTTCTTTATGTTGAGTTATAATGCATACAAAGCTTTTAAACTTAATTCTTCAATAAGTGCATCAATAAAAGCTGACTATCAACAAGCTAGGTTGTGTCATTTACATATCTTAAGACTTCTGTTTTGCATATCTTTCTCCAATCCTGGTACCCCATTCACTTTCTTTTTTTCATTCACTTGCATGTAATATAGTTATTAGATTATTTGTTCAGCAGAGAGATTTAATAAGTATGGTGGGAAAAAAATACCTTGATACACATCATCTAAATTATTTAAAAACAGTATTTCTTCTGTTCAAATGACTGACTCTTGTCTATGTACAGGTTACACATGAAAACATTTGAGTGATCTATAATTCTCATTCATTATCCATGATGTGTTATGCCTTTACATGGTAAATTAAACACAGATAAACATTTTTCTGGCATTCTTTACTTTTAGCTCAGATTTAATATCAACAGTGTTCAATTTACTCTTGTGAATCTGACGTGAATTTCTGGCAGATCCTTTTCTATGTATCGCCTCAATTGCTTTTTTCCTTATCTTCAGCAAAATTTTACTTGCCTTCTGAAACCCTGTGAACCTGGAGAGAGGATGAAAGACATACAAGTGTTGAGACTTTGTTTCATAGGGTCGCTATGAGTTGCCTGCGACTCAATGGCACTTAACAACTTAACAACATGATATTAATATTGATAGTTTAATAATTTCTTTATTCATTTGGATTCACTTTCTGTAGAATGGGCACAAATATAGATCCCTTACATTTGGTTGACTAGGTAACTATTGAAATTAAATTACCTGTTTATTGAAATATCTCAATTGATATTCCTGTAACTAATAGCAACGCTATACACAAGAGCTCTGAATCTTGCCCTATCCTGAGCCAGTCTCACTGATTCTGGCACACCTAATCCTGTTGCCACAGTTATCATGTCAGTCCATCTCATCTGCGGTTTCCTCTCCTGTGCTGTCATCATTAGTCAGTCATTCTCCAACTCTCTGATGGATAATACTTAAAATGTGAAAGAATAAACAATGCTATAACATACAATTTTGCAACAACAATAATAATAACTTAAAAATATGTGTGGCAACATATACACATATATATGTATGGTTACTGTTTTGTGTCATCAAGTCAGAACTGATTCATAGCTCCCCTACAGTGAGCTTTCAGAGGCATACTCATTTACTTATTTGTTCCTTCCTTTTATAGTGAGGTTACAGATACTGCCTCCTGAGAGAAGATTTCCCAACTTTTTCCAGTGGAGCAGTGGGTGGATTTGGACCACCAACTTTTGAGTTGGCACCACAACTATTTTGTCACCAGAGCTCCTTATATATGTATGCAATTGTTGTTATATACTGTCAAGTTATAATCAACTCATAGCTGCCCCTCCAGTGGGTTTCAGAGGCAGTAAATTGCCCAGGAGGAGAATGCCTTTCTTTTCTCCATGGATCATTTAGTGGGTTTGAGCCACTTGCCTTCAGATTAGCAGCACAGCTCCTAACCACTAAGACCACCTGAGATCCCTTCTATATGGTGGTGGTTGTTGTTGTTGTGTACTGTTGCATTCTAACCGACTCATAGCTGACCCTCCAGATGGTTTTCAGAGGCGGTAAACTGCACAGGAGGAGATTGTTCATCTTTCTCCTATGAAACAGCTGGTAGATTCTAACCACATGCCTCTGAGATGGCCACCAGCTTAATTGTTTCTAGGTAGTATCTATAACTATGGCTTTAATATAGTATATTATGTATGTGAGCATATATGTGGCATATATAAACACATACATGAATATGCCTACAGATATTCAATATTTATAAATAAAATATGCAGGTGTACTAATTTACTCATATACGCCTTCCCATTATAGGACGGTCACATAATTGTGCTTAGACACAATTAACCACTGCACAGGATAGTTTACTAGGTTTGAAGGCTTGGCACCATAATCTCATAGACTAACTTGATCAATTGGCAAAATAAATTTTTTTTCCAAAATATATTTCTTAAAAGACAGTGTTCCATATCCTAGATTAATGTGTAACATCTAGGATTTAAATAGCTTGTGAACAATCATCTCAAAGAAAACAAAAGGATACAACTTTCCGTTTATATGCTTTGCTTATAGAACAAATAAATATGTCTTGGAGAAAGTGCAGCCAGAGTGCTCCTTGAAGACAAATAAGATAAAGCTTCATCTCACATACTTCAGGCATGTTGCTAGGAGAGGCTATTCCTCAGAAAAGGACATCATGCTTAGAAAAGTGGAGAGTCAGTGAAAGAGAGAAAGACTCTCAACAAGATGGATTGACACAATGCTGCAGTGGGCTCAAGTGTGAAAATGGCACAGGATAGGACGGGGTTCACATCTGTTGTTCATAGGGTTGCTATGGGTCATACTCAACTCAATGACACCTAACAACAATAACAACAATTATATGCCTTGCTAGCTGAAACCAAAGAATACTTGAATCCCTTGCTGCAGAAGATCAAAGTCTTCAATATGGATTATATCTCAACATCAAGAAAACGGAAATTCTCACCTCTGAACCAACAGGCAACACCATGATTTATGGAAAAATATTTAAAGTAGGATCCATAGTCAACACCCTTGATACTAGCAGCCAAGAAATCAAAAGATGTGTTGCATTGGAAAAAGCTGCTGTCACAGACCTCTCTAAAGTGCTAAAGAGAGATGATGTCATTTAAAGATTAAAGTGTTCTCGATCCAATTTGTGATCTTTTCAATTACTTGCTATGCATTGGAAAGTTGGGCAAAGAATAAGTATGGTAGAAGAAAAAATTAGTGCCTTTGAGTTGTGGAATTGGAGAGGAGCCATGGAGAGGAATATCCTGTGAAAAGAAACAAATGCATGTTGGAGAAGGTGCAACTAGGGTAACCCTTCAAGTCAAGAGTGATAAAACTTCATTTCATATACTTCGAGCATGTTGTTAAGAGGAGCTAGTCCTTGGAAAAAGGCTTCATGTTGCAAAGGTAGGGGTCGGTGAAAGAAAGGAAGACCCTCAAATATATAAACAGTTGACTGTAACAAGGGACTCCACTGTATCAGAGATGATGAAGATTGCACAGACTAGAGCAAGGTTCACATCCATTGTTCGTAGGATTGCTAGGAGTTTTAGTCAGCTCGATGACACCTAACAACAACAAGTGACTGAAATAAAAGACAATAAGGAAATCAAAGACTCAAAGAAATTTAGGACAAAAATAACTTATAGACCATAACGTCATGTAGCCTGGGACCAGAACTACATGGTGCATAATTATCACTACTAACTATTCTGACCAGGGACACAAAGGTCCCTGATATAAAGGGGAAAAGATGTGGATCAAAACTCAAATTATTTAAAAAAGCCAGACTTACTGGATCAATGAAGACTAGAGAAACCCCATCACCCTGAGATACCCTTTGAACTCGAGAACTGAAACCATTCCCAGTAGTCACCTTTTATCCAAATAACTGATTTCATTATAAAAGAAACTATATTATCAAGGAATAATGTGTTCCATTAAATAACCAAGCAACCAGTAAACATTAACCATAAAAAGAAGAAGCTAAGAAAGGTCAGAAAAACTGGAAACAGAACGACTGTAACAAAAAAGGAAAAACATAGTGGCAAGAAGCTGCAATCCCGAATCCACCAGATGCTCCCCTGGGGAAGAAGAGGCAATCACTTCCTGTCCCAGCTGGATCAGATTCGATGGTATACAAAAATAAAAAAAGGAAAAACAAGAATGTTGTTATATTATGAAAACTGTAACCATGTATAGATAACAGAAATGGACTTGAGCTTCATTTTTGCTATATAAACTTTCACCTGGAGCCCAATTTCTTTTTTAAAATTCATTCAACAAAGAGTGATATAATGCCTATGCTATTAACAGGAAACTCTGTTGGTATAGTCCAGAGACAGTTGCACTACTAATATAAAGGTGTAACTCGGGTGCCTCTCAGGCAATTCAAATCCATCAGAAGCTCTGTGAAAGAAAGGTCGATCATTTCCTCTAGGGTCATTTATGGCCTTCAGAAACTCACTGGACGGTCAGTTATGAGTTGGTTCCAACGTCACAGCAATGAGTTTGAAGGATTGAGGGGGGAGTTTTTTAAAATAATGATATGGCTATAATCCTTGCCTTTATGGAATTTAGAGTTTATTCAAAGAGGAAAACATCAGCAAATATTTCATTGCAAATTATCATTCTTGCTGTAAAGAGAAAAGAATACTGTGAATAAGACAATAAAGAAGGAAAGGACTCCTTTAGGTTGGCAATGTAATAGAAATAAAGTGTGCAACCCAGCACCAGATGGCCTGAGTCCATGCAAATCCTGACTCTTTTTTGACAGAGTAAGAATGGATGCCATTGAATTGTAATGTTGGCAAAGAGTACTGAAATAACATGGGCTGCAACCAAAAGAATACACAAATCTGTTTTGAAGAAACTGCAAAGTGCTCCTTAGAGGCAAGGATGGTAAAACTTCATCTCACCTACTTTGGGCATTTTCAGGAGGAACCAGTCTTTAATGAGAGACATCATACTGAGGAAAGTGCAGGGTCAGTAAAGGAGAAGTCCCTCAGTGAGATGGACTGACACTGCATTGAAAAACAAGGAACTCATGAAACATACAAAATGGATGAGCCTGGAGGACATTGTTTTGAGTAAAATATCTGTCACAAAAGAACAAATACTGCATAGTGCCACTGTTGTAAAACGGGACTGACATTGGGGTTGGGGGGAGACTGAGAAAGATGGGATAAATTATGTATACTGCATTGAAACAGATGAGG
>NW_006399866.1:8498222-8498851 GCF_000299155.1 Elephantulus edwardii | reverse complement strand
AAATAAAGTAAAAATAAATATTACAGCCTTGGAATCTCAATAGGGTAATTTTACTTTGTCCTATAGGTTCACTATGAGTCAGCATCGGCCAACATGCCTAATTAACAAATCAACCAACAAGTTTGGTTTTGGAGGTTATGCCTGACTGCTTCTCATTATGGTGCTTCGTGTCAGCTTTCAACACTAGGAGCTCCCGTGATTTCCATCTTCAGCTATTGGTTTCCCTCGCTACTTCCTGGGGTGTAACCACTGGCCTCAACCCTTTAAATGGTAATTATAGGCTTCTCTGAAACAGAGACTCAGGTGAGCCACCTGTCTATTTCCAAAAAGCTACAAGGAATCAGTGATTAACAACTAGCCAGAAATAATACAGTTGGAGCCATTGGAGTTAGTGGACCTTTATAGAAGTCCAACTTTGTATAAGCTGATGGATATTAAACATCTTTTTCTACATTATCTCATGTGTACCACCCTACACCCTGTGAGATAAAATATATTCTCTCCATTTTAAAGACAGAGGACACTGAGGCATAGTGTAAAGTAAGTTCCCCAAGATGTTTTTATGTGCTGTTGAATCACCTGTGACTCATGTTGTTGTTGTTGTTGTTATGTGCCGTCGAGTCGTTTGC
>NW_006399866.1:8465835-8472464 GCF_000299155.1 Elephantulus edwardii | reverse complement strand
TGATGATAGTTGGATCTTAGCTGAAAGCAGGGAATACCATAGGAATGTCTATCTATATTTCATTGACTGTGCAAAGGCATTTGACTGTGCAGATCATAACAAACTATGGTTGACTCTGAGAAGAATGGGAATCCCAGAGCACTTGATCATTCTAATGCGAAATCTATACTTGGACCAGGAGGCAGTCGTCAGAACAGAGCAAGGGAACACTGCATGGTTCAAAATTGCGAAGGGCGTACTACAGGGATGCATCCTATCTCCATACCTTTTCAACCTGTATGAAGAACCGATTATCCAGGAGGCTGGGCTGTATGAGGAGAAATGTGGGGTCAAGATTGGTGGACTATTTATCAACCATCTGCGTTATGCAGATGACACAACCCTGCTCACTAAAACTGAGGAAGACCTGAAGCACCTGCTACAGAGGGTCAAGGACTTCAGCCTCCAATATGGATTGAGTCTCAATGTCACGAAGACAAAGATTCTCACCAATGGACTAATTGGCAGCATCAGGATAGATGGTGAAGGGATTGAGATTGTACACAGCTTTAGTTTGCTTGGCTCTGTAGTCAACAGTCTTGGCACCAGCAGCCAGGAAATTAAAAGGCGCATTGCCATGGGAAAGTCTGCTGTTAGGGCCCTCTCCAAGGCACTGAAGAGCAATGATGTCTATCTGGAGACTAAGGTGTGTCTGATATAGACCATGGTCTTCTCAAGCACTTGTTATGCATCAGAGAGTTGGACAATGACCAAGGAGGATAGAAGGAGAATTGATGCCTTTGAGCTGCGGTGCTGGAGAAGAGTATGGAGAATACCATGGACTGCTAGGAAAACAAACAGATTTGTCGTGGAAAGGGTTAAACCAGGTGGCTCCTTGGAGGCAAAGATTCTGAGGCTCTGTCTAACATACTTTGGACATATTGTGAGGAGAGACCGGTCCTTGGAGAAGGACATCATGCTTGAGAGGGTGGAGGGACAGCGCAGGAGCGGAAGGCCCCCAATGAGGTGGATTGATTCAGTGACTGGGATAATCGGGATGGGAGTGTCAGAGATAGTACGATTGGCACAGGACAGAGCAGAGTTTAGGGCTGTTGTACATAGGGTCGCTATGTGTGGCAAGTGACTCGACGGCATATAACAACAACACAACAACCTTCCTTATGATTCTATATAAATACTCAGAGAAGCATGGCTTGAGGCCTTTAGTCATGGGAACTGTTGGCCCCCTGTTTTTCACACTCTCTGTTCTATATAAAAAAAATAAAAAGAAAACAAAAATTCTCATCAATGGGCTAATAGATAACATTATGATAGATAAAAGATTGAAATTGTCAATTATTTCATCTTACTTGGATCTATAATCAGGAGAAGCAGCCAAGAAATCAAAAGATGTGTTGCATTTAGGAAATCTGCTGTCAATGACTTCTCTAAAGTGCTGTTGTTTTTGTGAAATACCATCGAGTTGTTGATGACTCATAGTGACCCTATGAATGAAAGACCCAAACATCTGGTTTTTTGGTGTTTTGTTTTAAATTTTCATTATTTTTTTAGTTTGTACTGTCAAATAGGATCTGACTGGTACAAGAGGAAATTGTCCCTCCTCTCCAACAGAGCATTTGGTGGATTCACACCACTCACCTCTGGGGTTTTAGTGTAGCTTCTTGCCACTAGGCCACCAGAGCTTGCCAAGACCCGAACACTTGTATAACTTTCATCATTTCTTCAAGTTCATAGAAGTTTCCAGAGGCAAGCTATTTTGGAAGTGGATGCCACTCCTGCTTCCAAGCTTGTTTTAATCAGAGAGCTCCACCAAACACTGTCCACCATGCGTAACCATTTTCGCATTTGGCACATCAGTATCACAGTGTTTAGCATGACAGCAACCACGAGGTACCTCTGTTCAGCAATGCACAGACCAGTGCTATACCACTTAGAAGAATGTTTGACCCAAAACAATTAAAACCAGGCCTGAGGGCTGCAGACTAAAATCACCCACCTTTGGCTTGATAACATAACTTTCTATCCACTAGGCCAGCTGAGCTCTGTGTTGGTAAGTGCCATAGACAACTCCTAGCAACCGTTTGGTCTAAAGTACTAGAGAGTAACAATGTTGACTAAAAGCCTAAGGTTCACTTGATTCAAGCCATGGTCTTTTCAATTACTTGCTATACACTTGGAAGTTGGACAGTGAATAAGAATGGCAGAAGAATAGATGTCTTTGAGTTGTGGTGGTGGAGAAAAGTTCTGAATATACCATGGACTGCCAAAAGAACAAACATATTTCTTTGAGAAAGTGTAAGAATGATGAAGCTTTGTTTCAAATACTTTGGACATGTTGTTAGCAGGGACTGTTCATTAGAAAGGGCCATCTGCTTGGACAGGTGGAGGTTCAGCAAAGGAAAGGAAGACCCTCAACTAGATAGATCGATTGAGTGACTGCAGCAATGGGCTCAAGTATGTCAGAGATGATGAGGATGGCTCAGGATTCAGGTCTGTTTTTTAAATAGTTGCTGTGAGTCATATTTGACCATATGGCACGTAACAACTGCAATTACCACCACGGCAACATGCGAATGATGCAGGAAAGTATCAAAATAAGATAGAAGAAATACACAATGACAAGACTGGTTTCCAAAAATATACTTTCCGTGATGAAGTCTATTCCTTGCACTTCTTACAACAGTTTGTAGTCACTTGGGGTGTATGTGTGTGTGTGTGTGTGTGTGTGTGTGTGTGTGTGTATTTGTTAAAAATTTTCTAGTTAGAAATTTAACCTCCAGGAGGCCAGAGGCTATGTTTACCTGTTCAATAAGACAGTGTCTGGTACTAAGAAGCCACATACGTTAGTGATGTTAATTCATTCTTTAAAGTGCAAAGTTTTAATTGAGCCTAATACTGGTCTTACTTATTTCAGAACGAGGAAAGTTATTAGTTATTACACTCAGGTACGCTGAAGCTGTAAATCTTTACAGGAGTAGAATCCTATCTTTCTCCTGAGAAGCAGCTACTAGCTGACCTTTCTGTTAGCAGAGGAACTACCTAACTCAGAGCGCCTTCACACCTAGGAAGAGAGAGCACTGCTTAATTCTTGCCTTCAGAGAAGACAAAGCAAATTCTCTCTAGGATATTCCAGCTATTGGAATAATTTGGGTCACCCGAACAGACTCCCCACTACTCTCGTTGCGTTTGTTAGTGGTTTCTAGGTAGCCCTGGCTTATTTACGTCGCGGGGGAGTGAGAACTCTTGAGATAGCCAGATTTACTTGCTTAGCTAGTGAGGCACTTGCCCAGGGGTCACCCGGGACTCCAGCGCCCCTTCCCCTCCTCCAAAGGCCACGCCTCCTCTGGGGGCGTGGCGCAGGGGAGCAGAGAGGCGGTTGGCCCGGGAGCGCTTCCGGTCCGCGAGGCGCTGCGCGGGGGCCGACTTCGCCCCTGCATGGGGCGGGGCCACGCTGGGACCAACCTCTGCCGCCCCAGGTAGGGTTGTTTGGGGCTGGTAGGCTTCAGGGCCGGGGTTTTGGCACATTTGTGGCCAGACCCTTTAAGACAATGGGCCTGGTCTGAATGAGAAGCCTACGGGAGGGACTTCTCGCCTCTGGCCCAGGCACAGTGACTAAAAGGTGCCACCTTGTTCTCCTGACCCTGTCTAGTTTCTCTCGCTCTCCCCCTCCCCCAGGACTGCCACGAGGTTGATGGTACTGGAAGGAGTTGGCAGCTGGGGATCTCCCTCCGCCGGAGAGCCTCAGAGCTGGCCTTTGGGAACGGCCTAGGCTGCAGGTTAGATTTACTCATTCATCTGTCCATTAATCCCTTGTCTTTATTCATTTGTCATTCACTAAATTCCAGTTTATGCTTGGCCGTTTGGTACGTTTTGGAGGTAGAAACCTTGATAATCTGACAAGACTCAACTCTCTTGGCTTGTAGGATAGTGGAAAGTAGTCTAGAATCTTCTCTAGAGACTTTTAGATAGATTGATTCAGGATGATTCCCTGAAGTGATCCATCTTTAATTCATTCCTTCAGAGCCCAGGAACAGAAGGAAATAATTTGAGGGTTCAAGATCACAAACATCTTGTGATCTCTGATAGTTTATTTGGATTTTTGCAATTACTGCATGAAATCATAGGTACAAAGAAAACTTTACTTATATTCTGTAGTTGTGTGAAGAAAAGGAATTTGTCTCCCAAGTATAAGAGTTCATTTAAAAGGTTTATATTTACTCAGATGAAACTAATATATTCCACAAGAAAAAAGTTAAGGAAAAGAATGACTTGATTTGTTCTTTTTTTAGTGAAAAGACAATAGTAAATGTTTTAAAAGTTCTTTTCTTTTTTAGGCATAGGACACAATGAAGCTGCTACCTGTCTTGGAGCCTGGAGACAAGCCCAGGAAAGCAACATGGTCTGTAAGGAAAGGAAAACCAGAATTATTTTGTCTCATTTATAAAATGTTTACCTATATATTTTATCTTCAACAAAAGGTAGAGATGAAACTGTCTGCAGTTTCTGTTAATTAGACTCAAGCTGTCTCAGATAGTCTTCAGAGGAAAAGATAGGGCAATAATTATCACAGAGCAGATGTTGATTTTATTAAAATTCATTTACCAGGAAGAGGAAAGCTCCGACCATCTGGCATTCTCCTTGCCAACTCTGTGACTTCCTTCAAGCTGCGACTAATTTTTAGAATTTTAGGGAATTGGATTTGGGTGAAACTGGCTTCACTCTTTCTGGGCTGCTTCCTCAGCCATCCCTCAACAACTTGGCGGGGAGGGGCAGCTGCTGTGTAGGTCCTGAAAGTGCAAAGGGGAATAGTCTCTGTGGTGACGGAGACAGAGGCTGAAGAGATACAGACAGTGCTAGACTCAAAGAAGCAGGACTTGGGGAAGTCTATAAAGGTGAGATGCTGTTTCTGCAGGGCTTTGGAGGATAGCTTCCATTTGTTTATCTCTCTCCATCCATTCTTGCTCTGTATAAGTAGCTCCAACTATGACATGCTTTGCCTTAAAACCCTTTCATACCTCCTCCTTGCTCTTAAGATAAAAACAAACTCTTCAAAGTGACCCTCAGGACCCTGCATAGTCTATTCCTTCCTGTCTTTCCAACTTCAAATTACTGAACTTGTTTCTTTGTTCTCATTAGAAATTAGTAAGGAACTGTATTTTCATGTGAAAGTGGCCTGGTGGCAGCATTGTCCTACCTCCTTATCTAACTTCACGAGGAGTAAAGAGAGCCATTGTAAGCATCCACAGCCCAAGGGGATTTCTGCAAAGCTGCAGTAAGATGGACCTCATCTCTTCAAATCTTTATACAAATTCTTAAACTAGCTGTCTCTCTGATTCTCTGTTAGGTTTAGTAATGTGTCGCAATGGCCACAGAGAACCCACACACAATAATAATGGGGTTCATTAGGAAAATAACAAGTTAGAATTCAGGAGTAGGAATGACTCAAGATGTAGTTGATCTTGACTGTGCCCACAGACATACCTCTCACTGACCTCTCAGTCTCAACTCCTAGTTTGACCAGCCTCTGCCCTACTTAGGCAAGTGTTAGAAAGCACTTTCACATCACTGATAAGTACCCAGAGGCATCTCACTCCTCCAGCAAGCCTGTTCTGAATACACTCAACACTCTTGTTCTGAAAGCACTCAGCTTTGTCACCACAGACTCATTTTAACTCTTATTCCGTGGGCCAGGAAACCCACTGCACTATCTTGCCCTAGTCTCATGGGTTTGTTGCCACTGTTTCTCCATTTATGTGTTTTACCATTTTGTACTGTCTCTAGTATTATAGGTCTCTATCTCCTGGACCTGAGGTGGTATCTTAGTCCACGGATCCTAAGTCCTAATGGCATGCTCAACTTTTTGTTTTTCTTTTGTTGTGATAGATTATTCCTCTGCTCTCTTTTAAGCCTAAAATCAACACCCACTGTCATCAGTTCAACTCGAATACATAACAACTCTCCATTGGATTTCTCAGATTGTAAATTTATGGGAAGAATGTACCTATCTTTTTCCTATGGAGCAGATGATGTACTTGAACCCCCAGCTTTTAGGTTCACAGCCTAACACATGCACTGTGCCACCAGGACAAATCCCTGTTTTAAGCCTAGGTGATGGCATAACTATTCCCCTCATTGGAATTCTGTATACCTTAGTTGCATGGTTCTACTCCTGTAAGGGTCCCATACATTTTATTTACATTATTATAATGCAAGCTGCCCAGTTCCCTTGGTAGACACTTGAGTACTTTATTTGAAAGTTCAGCCCAGTGATTTTGGGAGAAAAACTCCTAAAAGCAATCCATTGGCCCAAAATGCTCACCTCCCTACCTGAACCATACTTTCCTTCCATTCTTTAGTCCTCTTTTTTCATAGTTAGCTTCTGTCACACTTCAGCTATCCATTCTAGTGCTGCTTTTTCAGGAATCTTTCTCTAACCACTTCCATCACCACAAACTCACCTTTCGCCACAGGGTTAGGTCCTCCTTGATATGTCTTCATTGTCCTTTATGTTGTTATTGTTCTTGTTATGTGCTGTCGAGTCGTTTGTGACTCATAGCAACCCTATGCACAACAGCCCTAAACCCTGCTCTATCCTGCGCCAACAGCACTGCCTCTGACACACCCATCCC
>NW_006399866.1:8451235-8454285 GCF_000299155.1 Elephantulus edwardii | reverse complement strand
TCTCCACAACCTCGCCAGCATTTGTTGCTTGCTGTTCTGTTAAATTTTGCTATTCTGACTGGGGTGAGAGGATATCTCATAGTTGTTTTGGAAAGCACCTTCTGAGATCTGCTAATGTCACAAGGAAAAAGAATTCCAGTCAGCAATTCAAAGCTGATTCCTCTGATGTCAAATCGGGCACCTCCTTCATAATTCAAAGCTGCATCTTCCAGCTTTGAGGATACCAACCATCTCTGCTAAGGTACTCAAGTACTTCTCTATTGAGTTCAGTAATTTGTTGCAATGCCACACGGAACTTAGAGACAATAATCATGATTATGAGGTTTGTCAGTGAGGGAATATGTTATCTTTTAGGTTCGGGAACAGTCATGAGACAACTTTCAAAAAAGCAGCTTGGGCATACTTGTAGGCAGGCCTCACTTTTTCTGGTCTTTGGCCTTTTGTTTTTTGGTGTGTGGATTTGGTTTTGGTTTTTGTTTTGGTTGGTATTTTTTTTTCTCCTTTTGGCTTTGACTTCTACTGGGTTTGGGCAAGAGTTACAAATCTCCTTTACTTCTGCCAATTACATGTTAGTGGTACATGGACTCTGCCAGTAAGCCTAGACTTGAAGGCACTTTACTTTTGCTCCATGGTTCAGGAGCCCGCAGCTCTGTCTTACATTGGTCTCTGGTTCTCCTTTGCCTCTTCTGCCCCTTCCTCTACCAGCTCTGTGCCCATCTCTTCTCATTCTATCTTACTACCTTGCTCACTTCTCTGGGTTACAGTTTTCCATCTCTGGATCATGCAGAATCTCAACTCCAAAGGATGTGCCACACTCCCTGGTTCTTTTTTGTTTTTTATCCTTGTTCTTTCTTAATGCTAATGAGATCCCCATTTTCTGCCTCTGAGCCAGCTCATTTTAAGCCTAGTGTCATGGCACAACTAACCAATCTCTATGTTAGCATTCTACACATTTTATTTGCATGGCCTCACCCAAAAGTGTTATTTACCTTAGTTATATTATTGGCTAGCTGTCTAATCCCCTTGTTGTTATGTGCCATAGAATCCAATCGAACTCATAGTGACCCTATGAACAATAGCTCTGAATGCTGCCCTATCCTGAGCCAAGTACTGTTTCAACACACCTGCCCATTTACTCCAGTCAGAGTAAATCTCCATCTCATCCAGAGTCTTCCTCTCCTGTGCTGACCCTCCACACTTCCAAGCATGATGTCCTTTTCCAAGGACTGGTCCTTCATGCTCAAAGTATGTGCAATGGAGTTTCAAAATCTTGCCTCCAAGGATCAACCTGGTTTCACCCTCTCCAGGACAGACCTTTTTGTTCTCTTGTCAGTCCATGGTATATTCAGTATTCTCTAGCACCAAAACTCAGAGGCATCTTCTGTCATCCTTAGTCATTGTCCAGCTCAATGATGCATAGCAAATAATTGCAAAGACCATGGCCTGTAGATTGTGCACCTTAGTCTCAAGACTGACATTGTTGCTCTTCAGCACTCTGAAGAGGTCCCTAACAGCTAGTTTTTTTATTTCCTGATTGCAGATCTGAACAAGCTGAAATTGTTAACAACCTCAATCTCTTCGCCATCTAACATGATGCTGCCAATTGAACTGGTGGGGAGGATCTTTGTTTTATTGATGTTAAGCTGCAGTCCATATTGAAGACTATAGTCCTTGGCTTTCTGCAGCAAATGCTTAGGTCCTCTTCAGTTTCAGCAAGCAAGGTTATGTCATCTGCATAACAGCTAATTTTCTTGGTGGGCCACAAATGGTTTGTTGTTGTTGTTGTTAAATGCCTTCGAGTCACAGGCGACTCATAGTGACCCTATGAAGGAGAGTCCTCGATGCTTGGATGCGTTTCATCCTCTCTCCAGTTTCATAGGGTTTCCAGAGGCAAGCTCTTATGGAAGTGGATGCCAAGGCAAGCATGGCTTCCCTGGCTCCTGGAGGCAGCGTCACCTTTCTCCAGAGACCACCACAACACAACACAACTCCCACGTACACAGCATCATGTTCTCTGGCCAAAGGATCACAGCCACCTTGGGTGGGGCAAACCTGGCGGATTATGGCTGTCTCCTCCCTCCTCTTCTTCTCCTTTTGGGCTTGAAGCCACTGCTGCCTTCAACCCAAGGCCAAGCATGGTTTCCCTGGCTCCTGGAGGCAGAGTCGCCTTTCTCCAGAGACCGCCACAACACAACAGAACTCCCACGTACACAACATCATGGTTTACATTGGCATAATCACACCCAGTCATCAGGGAGCTCTGATGGTATAGTCCAGTTGCAGCTGCTATCTCCAAAGTCCTAACCTCTCTGGCAGTTCACATCCACAAGTCATTCCAATGGAGAAAGATAAGCAGTCTTCTCCTATGAGATTTATAGACACAGAAACTCAAAGGAGTGTCAGCTGTGAGTCTTTTCCAACTCAATGGAAATGAAATGAGTTGACTCAGTCATATGATGAATGTGACAAAGACCATGGACAGAAAAGCCATATGAGGTAATCCACTACAGCACAAAAGCTTTGGACCCAAAATTTAGAGGAGCACCTCTGTTTGTATATTGTCACACATCAAGGTGTTGAAAGCGCGACACTTCATTAGGATATTAACTTCATTGGGAAGAGAAAATGGAGGCTTCCCATTTCATACCCTAGCCAGCCTCCCCTTGTAAGTCTTTGGCTGCCTCTGGTTTGTATCCTTTTGCTACAAAAATAGACAGCTGTTAAAATAAGTATCATAATACTCTGTGAGTTGTTCAGATTATCAGATCTGAGATGAGCTAGCAGTAATTCTGGAATTCAGACTTTACTGGTCTCACATGAACTCAGCAGTGGTGTGAAGTGAAGGCAGTCTTGTGAACTATGACCTTTACTAGTGAAGTTTGACAAAACTTCAGATCATCAGTATCAGAACTCATTGCAACAATATATTTACCATCACAACAAGATAAAGGTAAATAATCCAATTGAAAAATGGGCACAGGATATGAACAGACACTTCACCAAAGAAGACATTCAGATGGCCAACAAACACATGAAGAAATGTTCAAAAT
>NW_006399866.1:8443879-8451135 GCF_000299155.1 Elephantulus edwardii | reverse complement strand
TGGTTGTTGGTGCGTATATCTGAATGATAGTGGTATTCACTGGACTTCCTTGTAAGCGTATGGATATAATCCTGTCACTCATAATGTTGTACTTCAAGATGGATCTAGAAATTACTTTTTTTACTATGAAGGCAACCCCATTTTTCCTTGTCTTTTCATCTCCAGAGTAATATATCATATGGTCATTGTCCTTAATAGCACACATGAAATGAAATGAATATTTGTGAATTAATCCATTTAATATCTCTTTTCCCAAGAAGTCTGCCATGAAGGCAAGAACTTTTTTTATCTTGTTCACCATGTGTCTAGATGGTTCTGTCCTCTCAATTTAGTTATTTAACCTAAGCCCTGATTCTTCAGTTGTAAATTTCAGTGAGGATAAAAGTTCTATCCGCAAAGAAATTTTGTGTAGACTACGTATAGTTTCAAGGAGCTCTTTTTGTGTAGACTAAGTATAGTCTTGGGGAGTCCATAAGGATTTGCTCTGCAAACCCAGTGATGCTGCCTCTCTCATGTTTCAAATCCAGCTGTGACTCCAAGAAAGAAGGATAGTCTCCTCTCATGGGGACCCAATAGAGCATTAACTCTGAGTCAGTCCAAAGCCCACAGCAGTAAGATTGGTTTTATTGAAGTATATGTACCAGCATGCCTGGTACATTATAAGCAGGATGCTTGGTATATTCAGATGGATTGGATTCAGATTGGATATGTGAATTTATATATCAAAATACAAAGCTGGATAAGAAAGATTTCAAAATCACTGATGAATGTATATATGACTAGTAATTCAAGCTATCAATATAGATAAAATTAACCAGGTAAACAAATAAGGCCTAAACGGAAGAAAATTCTAAGAAAGTTGAGAATTAGGAAGAGGCTGATGGGAAAGGAGGAAGCATAAAAAACAGGTACAGAGATAAGTAATAAAACTAACTCATTAAGGGAGCTCTGGTGGCCTAGTGGCAGGAAGCTGCACTGCAATCCCAGAGGTATGTGGTTCGAATCCACCAGATGCTCTGCTGGAGAAGGAGGTTCAATCTCCTCCAGTACCAGTCAGATCTGATTTGACAATACACACACAAAGATAATAAAATAAACAAACAAACAAAAACAAAACAAAAACTAACTCATTAGCTGAAACCAACTCAAAGCTGACCCTCCGGTGGGTTTTTAGAGGCTGTAAATCACATGGGAAGAGATTGACCATCTTTGTCCCTCTTAGAAGCTGGTGAATTCAAACCCCTTGCCTTTGAGTTGACAGTGAAACTCCTTACCCACTAACTAATAGAACTCCCTGAATGGTTGGTAGGGAACCAGAAGACCAAAGTGTGGAGAATCAAGTAGGGAGAAAGATTGAGGAGAGACGGAGGGGTGAGACTTGAAGAATAACGAGGTATTTTTCTTCTTGTATCAGGAAGCTCTCTCAGCCAGCATTCAGAATAACTTCAGAGAATGGAATATAGTCTATGTTGTCTTGGTATTACCTTCCATTTTACTGAGTTTTGTGAATTATCAGGAAAATATTTTAAAAATCAATAAATTGAAGAGTCTGTTTCTTTGGCTGTTGAGCTTTACCCTTCCTGGTTCCGTGGGTTCCTCTGTGACTGTGTATACAACTCCAGTCACCATTTACTGAGTCCTGTGTACTGCAGCCAGGCTTAGTCGTTAAAATCGCCTTTTCAACTAAGAATTCTTTTTAGTCTCAGTTCTGAGGAAACTAAGATTCAGAAATGTTAGAAGTACCTTCTAAAAAGTTACGCATTCAGAAACTACCTGAGTGGGAACTTGAACTAGGTCTGTTTGAATTCACAATCCATGCTTATAACCACAATCCTGTCCGTGGACGTGCCATTGAACATTTCTGGGTCTTAATTTCCTTATCTCAGAAATGGAATCATTACTAACCCAATCCAGCTCTAATTATGTGAAATTAGTGACAAAATTAAAAGCCAGAGGTAAGTGTCTAAATAAGAACCTTCATTCTGGTGAATTTCAAGAGAAATGGGGGAAAAGAAAAAAGAAATAGAAAGAAACTTTTCTCACATTTGGTCTATGCTTGGGCCACCTGAATTCATCTTCTCTTTGGCAGGTACACCTTGACCCCTCCTGGAGATAGCCCATGTCCTCGGGTTGGCCACAGCTGCTCATATTTACCCCCAGTTGGTGATGCCAAGAATGGGAAGGTCTTCATTGTTGGAGGAGCAGATCCAAGCAGGAGCTTCTCAGATGTGCACACTTTGGATCTGGGTAAGACCAGAAGCAGTTGGAGTGGTGCCAGAGAGTACTGTCTGCCATGCCTGAAGTATTCTCAAGAATACTAGTTCAGACCATGCAGCAAGATTTTCTTCTAAAGAAATGAACTTCACTGACAAATCCCTAAGGTCTCATTTGACATCCTGCAGCCATCTGTCCTACTAATAACTCCTTGATTTGATGGAAAAGAGGCCTGCCCTTCAGTTATCAAATAGTTCTCTGAGAGACATTGGTAACTTCCTTCTCTCCCTCATCCATCCATGCAATCAATCACCAAGTCCTAAATATCCACTATATTCATGTCTCCCCACTACTACTGCTATTACTATGCGCCAAGCCACCCTCATCCTTCAACTAGACTTTAGTAACCTATTCCTTCATCTTCCTGCTTAATTCCAGGCAGTAATTTTCCATATTTAACCAGACGGTATTGTCTAAAATACAGATCAGGCTGTGCTAACTTGTTTGAAACCTTACCCAACTTTGTTTCTTATAGCTTCCAAGCTATTATTTGCCACACTTGAATACCCATTATACTCTCTAGTCTTCTAGCCTTAGTATATTTTTCTTTCTCCCTAGGAACTTCTTTTCACCTGTATACTATTCATCTTTCATATCGCAGCTTCAGTGTCATTTTTCTCAGAAAGTTTGCTGTGATATTCCTGGGATAATTAGGTTTGCCTGCCCTTTATTTCCATAGTAATCGTACTTTTCCACCCTATCCTCTATAACCTTAGTCACTATTGTTATCTTTCCCACAAGAACATACATTCCATGAAAATGGGACACAGGATTATTTTCCTTATTTTGTATCTCTAGCTACTACCATGCCATGGCCCCTGGCACAGGGTAGGTGCTTTATAAGTATTTTGATGAATAATGAACAAATAAATGAATGACTACTGTCATGTATCAGAACAAGTGTTAAAAACTGAAGACCCCTATATATGTTTTGTTAGATGCACTCACATAATGTGTTGTGTTGTTTTGTTTTTCCCCATTTTCCTTTTTAATTTATCCTGTTTTCCTTTTTTCTTGTTGTATACTGTCAAGTCGGATCTGACTGACACAGGAGGAGATTGCCCCTTCTTCTCCAGCAGAGCTTCTGATGCATTTGAACTGCATGCCTTCGGGATTACAGTGCAGTTTATTGCCACTAGGTAGTCAGAGCTTCCTTTATGTTAGTGTTTAAATGTCACTTGTTTGGCAAGTAAATGTCAGAAGACTTCAATGTAAATATTGAAATTTTTTTTTCCTTGATGATTTTGGAAGATTTGACATGACAAGAAAGATTTGGGGCTGAGTAGCAGCATCCTTCTATCAATGAGGCTGTCATTCAGTTTGCCATAGTCTCCACCACTCTTCAGAAGCTCACTGTGTAATTCAATTATGTCTCTATTGCCACTTAATAGCTTTGTGACCTTGGTCATCCCATCTAAACCATCTGAGCCTCAGTCTCCTGTAAAATGGAATAATAACCTGCTTCACTTGGCAGTTGTAATCATCTAACAAGATAATGCCCATAAAAGTGCTATATAAGTGTCTTTCTAAAATAATGAAGGGATTTGATAGTATTACTCTCTGAACTTAGTTTTGCCAGAAATCACCTAGTAACAGGTAACACACACCAACTTAAACCAGCAAAGGAGGATTTAATTATACAGATCCACGGGTGTTTTGTAGAACCCAAGGGCAGGAGATGCAGCTCAGTCTCAGGAGAGAGTAGAATACTATTGTAAAACCCATTTGTCGCTTCCTCTCTTTTTCTCTCTGGGCAAGACCTCCTTTACACAATAGGCTTTCTTTCTTTTTATTCTTTATCCCATTCTTTGACTTTCTCTGCTTCTCCACACATGGTGGAAGATGCCATCCAAATCCAGAAGTCTGTTTGAATTCCTAGTCCTTGAGAAGGAGGACCTGATTGATATAGCCTGGGTCAAGTGGCTGCTTTGATCCAATCAGTTAAAGCTAGAAAGTAAAAATAATATAGTAGCCTTCTGGATCTGACCTGTGATTAGAATAGGACAGAATTTTGTTGGGTTTTGTTTGTTTTTTAAATTTATTTTCATTGAGACCCTCATGTGCACTTTGTCTTACAACATTAAATATTTGTACAATGCCATTATTTACATAGTCTTATTGAAACCACACTGTGTCATCCCTTTCCCACTCTACCCATCCATTTGCTAATCTGTTCTCCCTTACCTCTCCCATCCATGTCGTCCTCTACCATATTTCTGTCTGTGTTTAAACCTTTCTTTTTTTATTAAAGTTTTTTTAGTTTTTATTTTATTATTTGTGTGTGTACCATCAAATCAGATCTGACTGGTACAGAAGGAGATCGTTCCTCCTTCTCTAGCTGAGCATCTGGTGGATTTGAACCTCGCACCTCTAGGATTGCAGTGCAGCTTCTGGCCACTACTAGCCAGAGCTCACCACATGTAAACCTTTCTTTAGTCTGTTTTTGCCTTGCTCCTGCCCCAGTTTGATCAATTACACATGTCTTGTTGCAGATTTTTAATTGTGAAACACATAATATCAGGACAGGAACTTTGTTTTTCTTTTTGGCTAAATAGAGTTTATTACAATGTATAGGCTTATAAGGGAGATAAGGAGGTGTGCACTCAGCCTTTAGCGATGACTTCTGTCACCAAGGCTTCTGGGCCAGTCAGGTACACATGAGTAGTCTTCGTAGGGAGTCTTTGCCCAGGAAAGAAGTTCTCTGCTGCCCAAGGCCCTGGTCCCCTGCTGGCCTTGGTCTGACCTGTTGGTCTGGAGAGTCAGAATCCACCCCCAGTGGAATGAGCCAGTTGTGGTTCAAAGACCACCTTCAGCACCATGCTAGTTCTTCAGTGTTCATACGTAAACCCAAAAGAAGAGTAGTGTAGAGATGGAGTAGACAGACAGCTTCCTAAATGGAACTTTTTGGAGATTGTATATATCTTTTAAGTGATTACTTGGCTATTTATTTATGGTGGTTTGTGGTGTGTGTTTTTTTTTCAGATTAATAGAATTTTATTACAAGAATCAGATCCATTTTGAAGTCAGATGCATATGATTTGACCGGCCTCATTTCTGTAGCTGGAAAACTCATAACTATCACTCATCAGCCTGCTGGACAGTTACTTTTTCGGAGACATGGATACCATCCAAAAATTATCTGATATGCTTTTTTTTAAACTGTTGTAGCTTGCTGAATCAAAGCAGCTGAATTTGATACAAGCTCAATGTCATTTCCTTAAAGAATTAACTCATCTTTCTGGGCTTGAGATACCGAACAAGCAACACCTGATCGCATTTGAACTCTCCGAATGTATTTTTCACCCAAGAAGTTTCAAATTTCAACCAGAGATCCACTCTCTTGAATCACAGCGTTGATATGGGGAAATGAGCATACACAGACCTCATCTTGTAATGAAAGCCCAGTATAACACTCTTGATCATGTTCCATACGTGGCTACAGATGGTGCGAACAGTAGCCAGTTCCTTCCTGTTTCCCCACCATTTGTCAACACGAAGCCTCTTCTTTTTCTTTCCGAGGAGACTGAGTTCTATATTGATGTGATTGAAGTCCCTCCACAAGGTTCCCCGCAGGCCTTTCACGATAACTGTGTGGCCCTTCAGAGTAATGTCGACATTCTCTGGAATGTCGACAGTCTGGTTGCTGAGAATGGTCTTCATTCTCGCAGTTAATTTGACAAAGAGCTATTTATTTATGTTTTAATCCTCCTACTACTCACCTCATGTATGTTCAGTATAAGCATTAAGCAACCATGACTGAGAATCTGGATGACTTGTTTTCTAGGTATACACCAGTGGGATTTAGCTACTGAGGAAGGCCTTTTGCCCCGGTATGAGCATGCCAGCTTCATTCCCTCATGCACCCCTAACAGCATCTGGGTGTTTGGAGGTGCTGACCAGTCAGGAAATCGGAACTGTTTACAAGTGCTGAATCCTGGTAAGTAAATTTACTTAAATAAATCCAATTCCAGTTTGTGTGCTAAAACCCATTTAGAATGTACTGATTATTAGCTTTGCTGGCCTACAGGTTATACAGGAATCTTACGTCCTAGGAGAAACTGAAAATAACAGTACTTACCTCATCTGGTAACTTATGCAGCCATCAATTCCTTAATGCCAAATTTAGAAGGGACTTCAGAAACAATTTTTCCAGGTGGGAAACTCAAATCCAGAAGGGGAAATTATGGCCAGTATCATCAGGAGTCAGTGACTGAGCCAGGCTAGATGTCATCTATAGCTGTAAGTAGTGAATAGAGATTATTTTGTTTCCTAGGGAATATTTGCCAATGTTTGGAGAAATGTTGCATACTGTAGGGATATATATGTATGCTCGCTGTCAAATTAAATTGTACCCAACTCATAGCTGACCCTCCAGTGAGTTTTCAGAAGCAGCAAATCACCCTGGAGGATGTTGCCCAACTTTCTCATACAGCAGCTTGTGGATATGAACTGCTGCTTGCTTGCCATTGAGTTGGCAGCCCTCCTCTCAGTTTGCTGTGTCACCTCTAGTGGGTATGTTATTGTTAGATGCACATGAGTGAACCATGACACATAGCTACCCTATGGACAGCCTATCTGTACCCTAACCTATACCGTCCTCATCATCTCCAGTATACTTGAGCCCATTGCTGCTTGTGGGTCTTTCTCTTACTACATCTTGTTGAGATTAAGGCCTCTTGTTACATCTGGCTACATTTTACTGAGGGTCATCTTCTCTTTTGATGACCCTCTACCTTACCAAGCAGGATGTCTTTTTTCACATACTCAGTACTCTTTTCCAATACCAAAGGCATCAATTAATTCTTCTTTTATCATTTTACGTTATTGTCCAATTTTCAGGTGCATAGCAAGTTATTGAAAAGACCATGTATTGGATTAAGTGCTCCTTAGTCTTTAAATTGGCACTGTTGCTTCTTAGAATTTTGGAGAGATCCTTGACAGCAGATTTTCCCAGGGCAATATGTCTCTTGATTTTTTTTTTA
>NW_006399866.1:8442308-8442864 GCF_000299155.1 Elephantulus edwardii | reverse complement strand
TCTCTATTTGCAACTTTTTGAGAAAGCGCCATACTGCTTTCCATAGGGGTTGCACCATTTTACACTCCCACCAGCAGTGAATCAGGGTTCCAGTTTCTCCACAACCTCGCCAGCATTTGTTGCTTGCTCTCTTGATTTTTTGACTGCTAGTACTAACAGTGTTGATTGTGGATCCAAGTAAGGTGAAATCATTAACAATTTCAATCCTTTATGTATTATGATGTTGCCCTTTGGCCCAGTGGTGAGGACTTTTGTTTTCTTGATGTTGAGATATAATCCATATTGAAGGCTATACTCTGATCTTCTACAGCAGGCACTCAGGTCTTCTTTACTTTCAGTGAGCAAGGCTATATCATCTGAATACTGAAGGAGTTTGGCTGGCAATTCCAAAATAACCAACTATATGATTAAAGTGTTGGAATTTTTACATCATTTAACCTCACAGGAAGAAAAGGGGACTAGAGATAGCTTTCAGCCAAGCCCATATAATAAAATTCCAATGAAAGCTGTAAAACCTCTATCATAATATAGGAAAACACCTTTTTTTAAAATATAT
>NW_006399866.1:8417713-8420245 GCF_000299155.1 Elephantulus edwardii | reverse complement strand
TATGTGTATATTATAATGTTATCTATATATTATATGTATATATATATATATGTATGTATATATGTTGTATATAAGCAGGAGAAGGACGAGCAATATCCTCCTGTGCGATTAACTACTTCCGAAAACTCACTGGAGGGCTAGCTCTGGGTTAGTTCTGACAACAATACACAACAACAAAATTATATTGTATAATCTATTGTTGAACGAATGGTTTCTTTTAAATATTTACCAGTAAAATATTTTCTTGTTCTTAAAAAAAACAACAACACCTTATCATATATCCCTTTTAAACAGTTCTCTCCCTCATCTCTTTCAATGCAGTATATCTAATTTATCCCATCTTTCTCAGTCTCCCCCCAGCCCCGATGTTAGTCCTGTTTTACAACAGTGGTACTGTGCAATATTTTTCCTTTTGTGACTGAGATATTTTACTCAGCATAATGTCCTCCAGGGTCACCCATTTTGTATAATATTTCATTAGTTCCTTGTTTTTCAGTTCTGCATACAGTATTCCATTGTGTGACTATACCACAGGTTCTCTATCCATTCATTTGTTGATGGGCACTTAGGTTGTTTCCTACTCTTTGCAATTGTGAACAGAGCCATGATAAACATGGGTGTGCATGTATTTGCTTGAGTGGTGGTTATGGTTTCTTTGGGGTATATTCCCAGTCGTGGAATTACTGGGTCAAATGCTATTTCTATTCGCAAGTTTTTGAGAAAGTGCAATACAGCCTTCCTTAGTGGTAGCCCCATTTTACACCCACCAGTCGTGATAAGGGTTATAATTTCTCCACAACCTCACCAGCATTTGTTGTTTGCTGTTCTGTTAAATTTTTCTATTCTGACTGGGAGGAGATAAAATCTCATAGTTGTTTTGATTTGCATCTCTTTTAGAGCTAAGGATTTTGAACATTTCTTCTTGTGTTTGTTTGCCATCTGAATGTCTTCTTTGGAGATGTGTCTGTTCATATCCTGTGCCCATTTTTCAATTGGGTTGTTTACCTTTATCTTGTTGTGGTAGAGGAGTATGATTTCTCAAAGAAAATATTGGATTCTTCTGAATGAGCCTGAGGCCCATTTTTCCAAAAGGAAAAAATGTTTAAGAAGGGTATTTGAAGGTTTCTAAAAACAGCTTGACCATATTCTTATTTGTACCACTGCAATCTTGGGAGTTTGGAGAAAATTCTAAGGAGTGCCCCCACTCATCTTTGTCTTTGATGGGCATGATAATATCCGTGCCAGGAAATATACTGAATCACTTGCACAAACTGTCCTTCAAGTTTAAAGGCCCACAAGTCTAGTTATTTTAAGTTGTGTGTCTTCTTTCTTGACCAGAAACCAGGACATGGACCACACCACAGGTGACCAGCCCCCCACCATCTCCAAGAACTTTCCACTCATCATCGGCAGCCATTGGGAACCAGCTATATGTCTTTGGAGGTGGGGAGAGAGGTGCTCAGCCTGTGCCAGATGTGAAGCTGCACGTGTTTGACGCAGGTATGGACTGTTTGGCACCTTGAGGCTGCCACTTACCTGGTTGGGGCTGCTACTTACCTGCTCAGGCCTCTCAGTGTAGAAAGAGATTGGAAAAGTAAATCTGAACTGAATGAGTATATCATGTCTGGTCTTGTTTGAAATTTTCCTGGGCTGATGTCTTTCCCCAGACAGCAAAATTCACATTTAAAATTTTAAAACATTTAAATAGTAAAGCTTATAAAATAGAAGAATAGTGAAAATTTTCCCTTTATATTTTTCTTTCCACTACTCAGACCAAATGAAAACCTGTTACGTTGTTGTTGTTGTTATGTGCTGTCGAGTAGCCTGAGACTCATAGCGACTCTATGTAAAACAGCCCTGAAACCTGCTCTAGCCTGTGCCAGTCTCAGTCTCTGGCACACCCATCCCGATTACCCCAGTTACGGAATCAATCCACCTAATCGAGGGTCTTCCCTTCCTGCGCTGCCCCTCCATCCTCCCAAGCATGATGTTCTTCTCCAACGACTGGTGTCAGGTGAAGCCTCAGAATCTTTGCCTCCAAAGGGCAGCCTGGTTTGACCCTCTTTAAGACGAACCTGTTTGTTTTCTTAGCAGTCCATGGTGTCTACAATACTCTTCTCCAACAGCACAACTCAAAGGTATCAGTTCTCCTATCCTCCCTAGTCACTGTCCAACTCTCTGATGCATAGCAAGTGATTGCAAAGACCATGGCTTGTATCAGGTACACCTTAGTCTCCAGAGTGACACCATTGCTCTTCAGTACTTTGGAGAGGTCCCTAACAGCAGAATTTCCCATCACAATAAACCTTTTAATTTCTTGGCTGCTGGAGCCAAGAGTGTTGACTGTGGAGCCAAGTAAACTAAAGCTGTGAACAATCTCAGTTTCTTCACCATCCATCCTGATGCTGCCAATTGACCCAGTATTAAGAATCTTTGTCTTCTTTATATTGAGCCTCAATCCATATTGAAGGCTGCAGTCCTTGACCTTCTGCAGCAAGTGCTTCAGGTCCTCCTCAGTTTCACCAAGCAGGG
>NW_006399866.1:8415170-8416358 GCF_000299155.1 Elephantulus edwardii | reverse complement strand
TTGTGTACCAGGGAGGGAGTCTTTCTTTTACTTTTGAAAGAGAGGAGCGTACTGGGGGGGCGGGGGGAGAGGGCTGGGCGGGTAGAGAAGTGCAGCTATGAATGAATGGAAATCCAAATTCTCTGTAAATGTTCATTAAAATTATTTAAAAAAAATGAAAATTTCTGTAGGGAGCATTGGTGGTCTAGTGGAAGGAAGCAGCACTGTAGTCACAAAGGCATGTGGTTCAAGGCCACCAGATACTGGAAGGGGATGGCGGGTAAGGATGCGCGATCTCCTCCCTTGCGAATTAACTGCCTCTAAAAACCCACCAGAAGGTCAGCTATGGGTTGGTTCTGACTCTGTGGTACACAACATACACACATGTACAGCTTTTTGAGGAAACGCCAAACTGCCATTTTACAATCCCACCAAGAATGTATAAAAATTACTCTTTCTCCACATCCTCTCCAACATTTATGGTTTGCTGACCTGTTAAACATTTTTTTAATTTGAAATACTTTTTTTCCTTTTATTTGTTATTAACAAATTTTCTTCCGCCTCTTCTCTCCTCTCTCCCAGCCCTGTCAAACTTTGCCACTTATACTGGGTAGAGATGATATCTCATTGTGATTTTGATTTGTATCTCTTTATTACTAGTGATTTTAAATATTTTTCTTGTGTCTATTGGCCATCCGAATGGCTTCCTATGTAGAAAGTTTTTCCATGTCTTTTATCCATTTTGCAATTGGGTTATCAATGTTTTTTCTTACAAAGACCCATGCATAAGTATGCTGTAAGCTTTTGTTAGGAGATCCTTGTCTGAGATGATGTTGCCAAATTTTTTTTCCCATTCAGTAGGTTTTCTTTTCACTTGGTTGGAAAGTTTTTGATGCACATAGGGATTTAATCTTTAGAAGGTCCTACTCACCAATGTTATCTTTTCCTGCTTGTATATGCATTTGTTTCCAAATTATGCATACATATGTACATAAATGAATTTTCTATGAATTGTTAAGTTGCATATAAACTTTAAAACACATATATGGAATTGTTGTTTTGATGTGCCGTCGAGTCGTTTGCGACTCATAGCGACCCTATGAACAACAGCTCTAAACCCTGCTCTATCCTGTGCCAATCTCATTGCCTCTGACACACCCATCCCGATTACCCCAGTCACTGAATCAATCCACCTCATAGAGGGTCTTC
>NW_006399866.1:8392765-8414743 GCF_000299155.1 Elephantulus edwardii | reverse complement strand
AGCAAACTGAAGCTGTGAACAATTTAAATCTCTTCGCCATCCATCCTGATGGAATAGAATTATAAATAATATTATTATAGTTTCTTTTAGATCCTGGTAGTTAGAAGCATAAACTTGGATGACACATAAGCTTGACTCTGGCCAAATCTGGCACATGTTTTCTATGTTATCATAGGCTAATTACTAAATCTGTATAGACCTTCATTTGCTAGCCTGTAAAAATAGAATTATTAGATTATTAGTAGAAGCTATGAACTTTACTAGTTATCGAAATTAGATTTGTTACTGCATATAGCACATAGGAAATAGATGATACATAGTAACTGCATTATGTTATGTTTCTTAATCAGAAATCATTGCTGTCTCTCTCAGTCAGTTCTAATTTTCGTGCATAGCTTATCCTATAGGTGTGCATTATTCATTCAGTCATTTTTCTGTTGACTGACCTTCGGCAGACTGTTTTGCATAAAACATCTGCATGATTAACTTTGTGCATGTTACAAACATTTATCTGGAATAAATGCTGAGAAATGGATTATTGGGTCAAAATGTTATGAATGTTTGAAACTCTGAGTCTTCTGGCCAAATTGGTGTCTATGGAGCATTTACCTAGATTTTTTTTCTTTACTAATGGACATTTATAAATAATGTTTTATAAAAAAGTGACAAAAAGCTGTTTCATTTATATTTCTCCATAAAGTGCAGCCTGTCTTGAGAAAATACAGCAAAACTTCATATTTGTAGCATGAAATTGTAAAAATTAATACACTTCATAATCTGACTCCTGTCTTTCTAGAAAGAATAAATTTTGTGATTCTTATAAAGAAGTTTTAAGAAAAATTATATAATACCAGTTTTGTAAATATAAAACTAAGAAGAAATAAATAAGTGCATGTATATGTATATGTATGTATACATATGAAAAACTGTCATTTCAGAATTAATATTACTACTACAGTGCATTTTTTAATTGTATTATTTTTACGTGTACCGTCAAATCAGATCTGACTGATACAGGAGGAGATTGCCCCCTCCTTCTCCTGCAGAGCATCTGGTGGATTTGAACCTTGTACTTCTGGGATTGCAGTGCAGCGTCTTGCCACTAGGCCACCAGAGCTCCCTTACAGTGCATTTTCAATTTGTTTTGGGAGGGTTTTTTTTGTACAGCAGAGATAATTTCACACTTAATACTTGCATCTTGCACTTTTCACTTAAGCATACAATCACAAAGTCTAAACTAACATTTTTAATAAATGCATACTATCTCACCTTTATTGTACCAGTTTTGTTGTTGTTAGATATTGTTCAGCATGACTCATAGCAACCCTATGAACAACTGATCTGAACACTGCCCTCTCTGGTTCCATCCTTACAATCTCTGACACACTCAAGCCCATTGCCACAGTCACTGTGTCAACACACCTGGTTGAGGATCCTCCAATCGTTCACCGCCCCTCCACCTTCCCAAGCATGATGTCCCTCTCCAAAGAATAACCTATTTTTGTACACTTGGGCTCTTTCCAAGTCTTCTCTGTTACAAACAACATGATGATAAGCATATTAGTGCATAAACCTTTTCATATTATTTTAAATTCTATTTTTTGGAGCAGAGGGTGGCAACAGCTATCTTTGAGCATCTGGAAGGCATGTCATAAATGGTAATGCAGAAATAGTTTGGCAGGTCTTTGCCCCAAATAGTTTTTTCAACATTCCTTTAAAGTTTGTTGGGTGTTTTTTTTGTTTGTTTTGTTTTAACATTTCCTTATGAAGGTGTCATTCTATTTTAAATTTTATTATTTTGTATGTATGTGTACTGTCAAATCTGATATGACTGGTACAGGAGGAGATTGTCCCTCCTCCAGCAGAGCATCTGGTGGATTTGAACCACGTCCCTCCAGGATTGCAGTGCAGCTTCTTATCAGTAGGCCACCAGAGCTCCCCAATGTTTGTTGGTTTTGTTTCTTTTTTTTTTAAAAAAAAAAAGTTGAAATTATTATTTTTCCCAAATTCTGTATGTGTGCATCTTCAAATTCTTTATATATACAGCTTTGAAGATATGAAGAGCCACCTCTATCAGAGCACAAGTGCAATGTTAAGACTGTTACAATATTAATACATAACTTTTATATATTGAATATCTTTGTTCAGGTGCTTAAAGTACATTATCTCATTTCATCTACACCTCAGGCCTTGGTGATGAAAGGTCCAAACTGGCTATGAAATAGTGTATAACACATCTACTTTATTTAAAATGCGTGTTTTCACTAAAGCTTTAATGAAAGCTTACTGAGCCCCAGTTGGTTTCACTGCCAAACAAAGGAAAGAGTAGGGTGTTTGTCCATTCTACTTTGGCCAGGTCAGGGTATTCACTGAGTGTGAAAGGCCTGGGGCCATCTTCCATTATTTCAGCACTCCTTGTTTTATCTCCTGGGTGGGTCATAAAACCATGTCTTGGGGTAATTTTCTGTAACACACAGACATATTCCTGTAGGGTCAGAAAGGGCAGCCAAATGGAATCACTTCGGTTTCCACCTTGTAAGAAGTAGGCTCTTTTAAGGTACTGGTGTATCCCATTTTACAGCTGTAGAAAAGAAAATTTGGCTCAGAGCCACATAATTACATAATGAAGGAGCCAAGTTTCAGACTCCAAAGCCCTTGTTCTAAACATTACCCAGTACTACCACAACCATTGGCAATCTTGTTAACTAAGTTAACAAAACTCAGATTTATGCTATTGAACAGAATCAACTCATAGCTGATCACCTGTTGAGTTTCACGGGCTATAAATTGCATAGAAGAAATTGCCTGTCTTTGTCCCTCAGAGCTGTCAGAGAGGTGTGGCCTTTGAGTGATCAACAACTCAGGGTAGTTCTAGATGGACGCTGAAGGAATGGCTTTAAAGGGAGGTCTGTTAATTCGTGAGGTCTCCAGCCCTGGAAGTGCCCAAGCAGAGACTGTTGAGGCTATAGAAGTGGTGGAGGGAGGCCTGGATTGAGTTGTGAGTTGGGGGACTCCAGGGTCCCTCGCTGTTTGGTTTACCCCTGCTTACTGGGCTTGGGTGTATTTTTCTTGCTTCATGGCTTTGCCATCTGATGCCATTCAGTTTGCTTTTCTAGACACACTGACCTGGTCCCAGCCAGAGACACTTGGAACACCTCCATCTCCTCGACATGGTCATGTAATGGTGGCAGCAGGGACAAAGCTCTTCATCCATGGAGGCTTAGCAGGAGACAAATTCTATGATGATCTCCACTGCATTGATACAGGTAAGTAAGGTGAGGGCTTGCCAGCTTAAATGAAGTAGAATGTGCTCTGATGAACTATAGTCATGCTTGTGAATGTGGGTAACTTGACAAGCCTGTTAGTCTTCACTGGATTCTGTTCACACGGGGGCTGAATAATAACAATAATTGCAAACACTTCATGAGAACATATATAGCCAACCATTATCTTTAATCTTCCCAACTCTCTGTTCGTTCATTTATATCCATTATGCTTTGTATTCTCCAAGTAGATTTCTTTCGCTAAGGAACATGGATAACTACTGGGGTCTGTGGGTTGGTTTTGGTTTTTTTTTTTAAAAAAAATTGGTGAAATTAGTGACTAGAATTTCACGTTAAACATGGTTGAAAATACTGAGAAGAAAAGGCTAGGGAATACATAATAGTCATTGCTGAAGGGCTGATGTGATCTCTAGATCCTAGACTCATTCTTGATCAGTTCTTCAAACTGAGTTCTTTCAAGACACACTGCCTTTTTGGTTCTCTGGTCTGTTTCCAGCATTTAGCATCTGCTCCCGCTAAGATAGTAGTTAGGAGCATGTGTTAAATGAGCACAAAAATGAGCCAACAACTGCATTAGTTCTGCAGTCCTCCAGACTCCACATACTGGAACAATGGTCAGAAGGCCTAGGCTGGGTGGCCCAGGCTGGGTGGCCTAGGCCAGGTACTGTTGGCTGGAGTTCCTCTATTGGCTAGAATTTTGGGTGGACAGGATGCTCTTCTACCCAACTCTGAGATGCTGGCTTCTGCCTATCAGGTGGGAGTTGAAGTAGATTGCAAGTGTCTTGACTGAAGTATTCCTTGCTAGTAGTCACATGTAATGTTTTTATTTTTTTATTTTTATTATTTTTGTGTGAGTGTACCGTCAAATCAGATCTGATTGGTACAGGAGGAAACTGTCCCTCCTTCCCCGGCAGAGCATCTGGTGGATTCAAACCGTGCGCCTCTGGGATTGTAGTTGCAGGTCCTTGCCACTAGGCCACCAGAGCTCCCCTAAATGTAATGTTTTTAAAATGTTACTCTTTTTACTAAAAATATATATACTCAGCAAAGTATACTCCACAGAGTTGTATTTTTAATAGAAAGTCCAGTTCTTTTATGCTTCAGACACTATCTCTATTTTTCCTGTCTACCCAAAGAGTTTTCTAAGCCTAAATTCTGCTGATATTCTGCATCATGTAAACACTTTGAAAAGATGCAAATTTTCCTGCAAAAATAGGTTGGGAGTAATGGTTAATGCAGTTTATTTGCAGTAAAGAGAATATAGGCTTTGTCAGACTTCGGTACCGTTCTAGTTCTGCCACTTTCTACCTGTGGGATCTTAGGACAAGTCTCCTTCCTCCCAATTCTCAATTTCCTCATTTGTAAAAGAATAAAAGCAGGTAGAGAGGAATGATAGCAGAGTTCTTATGAGAAGTAGGGTAATGACTATTGTATAGCCAGCCTCCACAGAGTACTGCTAAGGAAGCTTTGTTGTTGTTAGGTGCCATCAACTACACTCATAACAGCCCTGTAAACAACAGGTCTGAATGTTGCCCTGTCTTGCACTATCCTGATGATCTCTCCATCATGTTCAAGGACATTTTGTAATCACAGTCAGTCTATCTCACTGACAGTTTTCCTTCACTGACCTAATCTTCTCAGCATATCTTTTTCCAAGGACTAGCCCCTCCTGACAATATGCCAAATGTGTGTATAACTTTCACCATCCTTGCCTTTAAGGACACTTTAGTGTTTAAAACAAATGTGTGCACATGCACACATTTAAACACATAGAATCACATCACCTACTTATGGGTACTTACTTGTAACTGTGATTACTGGTGATGGGGTGATGGTTACTCAAGATAGTGTCACATTTTTATGTACTCCATCAGAATCAGTTGAGTGGCTGCTTAGAAACACAGGTTGCTTAGAATCCTCTTCCTTTGATTTTCAAGTTAAGATTTTAAGCTCCCCCTTATAATCTCAGGAGAGGGTAGCGTTCAGACCTACTGTACATAGGGTCACTATGGGTCAGAGGCGACTTGACGACACCTAACATGTAATTCTTATGCACATTAAACCTTGCTGCTCTACCTCCTGAAGATTTTAGTGAATGACCTTCAGTGATTATAAACTGCAGGAGTCTGACAGAGAGCTTCTAAACCACAGTTTAGCACAACTTATGCCAAAACACTTTCTTTGACAGGTGATATGAAATGGCAGCAGCTGAGTCCCACTGGGGCTGCTCCCACAGGCTGTGCTGCTCACTCAGCTGTGGCTGTGGGGAAACATGTGTATATCTTTGGAGGAATGGCTTCCACAGGAGCACTGGACACAATGTACCAATATCACACAGGTGAGCAAGTGTCATCCTTTGTTTCTGGGATCTTTAAACAAATGTAACCATTCAGAAGTAACAGGTCGGCGAGCTCTGGTGGCCTAGTGGCAAGAAGCTGCAACTACAGTCTCAGAGGTGCATGGTTCAAATCCACCAGATGCTCTGCTGGAGAAGGAGGAACAATCTCCTCCTGTACAAGTCAGATCTGATTTGACGGTGCACACAAAAAATAATGAATTAAAAAAAAAAAAGTAGTAACAGGTCCTTGTACAACTGAATCTAAAAGAATCATCAAATGTGTAAGAAGCCTTTCTACGAAGATGGCGCCGAAAGCCAAGAAGGAAGTCCCTGCCCCTCCCAAAACTGAAGCCAAAGCAAAGGCATTGAAGGCCAAGAAGGCAGTCCTGTGAAGGGCGTCCACAGCCAAAAAAAAAAGATCCACACGTCATCACCCACATTCCGGCGGCCTAAGACGCTGAGACTCCGACGGCAGCCCAAATACCCCCGGAAGAGCGCTCCCAGGAGAAACAAGCTTGACCACTATGCCATCATCAAATTTCCCCTGACCACTGAGTCAGCTATGAAGAAGATAGAAGATAACAACACACTTGTGTTCATTGTGGATGTCAAAGCCAATAAGCACCAAATTGAACAAGCTGTAAAGAAGCTCTATGACATTGATGTGGCTAAGGTCAACACTTTGATTAGGCCTGATGGAGAGAAGAAGGCCTATGTTAGACTTGCTCCTGATTATGATGCTTTGGATGTTGCCAACAAAATTGGGATCATCTAAACTGAGTCCAGCAGGCTAATTCTAAATGTAATAAATTTTTCTCACCATAAAAAAAAAAAAGTGTAAGAAATGACATTCTCAAAGCCACAATCCTGCCATCTTTTTTGTCTCCTGATTAAGGATCAGCTAATGCAGTAAATATTTACTAAACATTTCTTAATGTGTAACCTTTGTGTTTTTCTCTCCCCCTATAGAAAAGCAACATTGGACCTTGCTTACATTTGATACATTTTTACCCTCTGGAAGATTGGACCATTCTATGTGTATCATTCCATGGCCAGTGACATCTACTGAGAAAGAGTCAAATCCTGTTTCTCTAAATTGTGAAGCTGAGGAAGAGGATTTCACTGATAAAGGAGAGATAGACAGTGGTGACAACTCACAAGAAAGTCAGACTGACATACTACTCTGTTTCGTGTTTGGAGGCATGAATACAGAAGGAGAAATCTATGATGACTGTATTGTTACTGTAGTTGACTAATAAAATCCATATGACTTTTAAGCATCCAGCACTTTCAGAAGTATCTATTTTGTTAGGTGAAGAGATGAAGAGCCATTCAGGGCGTGGGGGCGTATACCTTCATTACCAGCAATAGAACCCAAGTGTGATTCTTTATGAATGCTACCATCACCAAAAGGTTATAGAATCTTAACTGATAGAAACAAAGTAAGCTAGAGTGGACATTCACAGGTTATAGTCTTTTTTTTTAAATACTCTAGAGATGCAGAGTCCTTTCCTAACTACCCCACTGCCCATGGCTCTGCAGGTCAATTTTAGTATTAAGCTTTGCCTAAAAGATCTGATGTTCTTGCCCTTGAGTTTTGGTCATCCTGAAACCCACTGCTCCTGGCAGCCACAATGGAGGGGACAACACCTAGGGGTTGCAGAGGGGGTAGTGTTTGTGTTACCCTGGGCCACATGAGGCAGTAACAGTGCAAAAAAAAAAAAGATGAACCCAATGATCTAAGCTCCAGCCCTACCTATATGCTTTGGGGTCAAGATAAATCTCAAGGTTAAGACAAATTTATTGTTGGTTCCAGTTCTATCTTTACCTACCTTCCAACTTATTTGATCTGTAAAATAGTGTGTATCTCAGGTAACACTTTTCTGTTTCTCACAGCCTGACATTGGTCATGCCCCTCCTCTGCCATCTTTTCTCTATTAAAACAATCCAAGTAATCCTAAACTAAAATTGTAATGAGGTTTTTAATATAGCTTCAAGATAGGTATTTCCACTTCGGTACTAATGAAACTTGAGGAATAAAGACTGACCTATTCTCATTGTGGAAAACAAAGCTCAATGAGATCGATTAATTTCAAATGGACTTAAGCTCAGCAAAGATGGTGAGGCTGGCACACTATTGAGGATGGACGGTTTCCTTCAGTCTGAGTAGGGAATATGGTACCTACCAACAGTGTAAAAGTCGCATCAGCGATGTCTCTTCTGCAGTAAGAAATTCCCAGTCTTTAACAAAATTGTTGAGGCACTGTGAAATGGTTCTTGCCAAAAGGATATGAACGGATCTTCCCCCACCTCCCTTAGATTGAGTAGATGCAAAATTGATGACATTTTGGTTAAGTGCCCATTACTTAAGGGATTTTTTTGTTTGTTTTTTGTGTACTGGCACAGGAGAAACTGCCTCTCCTTATCCAGTGGAACATCTGCTGGATTTATACTGAGCACCTTTGGGATTGCAGCACAGCTTCTTGTCACTAGGCCACCAAAGCTCCCTTTCTATCACTTAAGTTTATTATACTATCAGGACTCCTTTACTTTTGATTCTAAAACCAAACCCAATGTTGAATCAGTTCCAACTTACAGTGATACTTATAAGGCCATCTCTCCCACCAAGCACCTGGTAGACTTGAACCACTGACCTGTTAGCAGCCCAACACATTGTGTACTCTGTCAGGGATCTTTAGATTAAAACAGGTAAATTATTTGAAATACTGAATAGAAATATTCTCTCCAAATGTCCTAAACCATCTGCCTCCTTCATTCACACATACATACACACAAAAACCCCTATGCCTATCTCCTTACCATTTTTTAGACTTTAAAAAATAAATGACCCAATTAGAAGCGTATCACAAAGATTAGACCAGTGTAAATAACAAACATTTATTGGTGTCACTTATGGTAGAAAAAAGTTCCTACACGAGATGCACATGAATGACCCAACTGTTAAATAGAACATTTCCAAGGTGAGCACACTCCCAACCCAGTTGTTTTACCCAGTGCTTTAAGATGGCCAATTCCTCCCCTCCCCCCCAACCCTAAGACATGTAGCAACTGCTAATGAAAAGCAGTAAACAGCCATTTAGGCTATAGCATTTTCAACTCCACTCAAAGGTGAAGACTCCAATTACATTAGAGACTTAAGTTCTCTCAATTTTCTCTTTAACGAAAGTTCCTGAGTCCAGTATTTACAATATGACAGCACAAGACAGCATTGTCTACAATTCATCTTTTTCTGTTGTTTCATCTTCACCAGTTGGGGGAGGGCCTGCACTTCCATAGAGTTTGCTGATAATTGGCTGAACAATTTCTTCTAATTCCTTCTTTTTGGCTTTGAAGTCTTCGATGTCAGCATCCTGGTGACTTTCCAGCCATTCAATCTTTTCCTCTACAGCTTTTTCCATGGTTCCCTTATCTTCAGAGGAAAGTTTACCCCCAAGCTTTTCTTTATCTCCACTCTGATTCTTCAGAGAATATGCATAACTTTCTAATTCATTTCTAGTATCAATTCGTTCCTTGAGCTTTTTGTCTTCCTCAGCAAACTTCTCAGCATCATTAACCATCCTTTCAATTTCTTCAGGTGTTAGACGATTTTGGTCATTGGTAATTGTGATCTTATTTTTGTTACCTGTACCCTTGTCTTCAGCTGTGACTCGAAGAATGCCATTCACATCTATCTCAAAGGTGACTTCAATCTGTGGGACCCCTCGAGGAGCAGGTGGAATTCCAGTCAGATCAAAGGTACCCAAAAGGTGATTGTCTTTTGTCAGGGGTCTTTCACCTAGGATTTAGAAAAAGAAAAAATTATCAGTGACAAATATTAGATCTGAATCACTATTGTCTGTAGTAGCAAAAACACTATCAAGCTAGAAAGTTTGCTGCTAGTCTAGAAGCAGCAACAGCAACTGGGACTTAAATGGAATTTCATGTACTTCAAAGCATTCTTTTATATTCTGAGTCAATTCAAAAGTTATTTTCACCAAGGAAGATTTTGATGCTGACTACAAAATCTCACTCACTGCTCCTAGGCAAAATAAAGGCCTTCATTTAAAAAATTTCTCTGACCATTACAGTGAATTATATTAAAGATATCATATTCTCCAAAGCAATTATAAGCAATTACCTTCATAGACCTTGATTGTAACTGTTGGTTGATTATCAGAAGCTGTAGAAAAGATTTGAGACTTCTTGGTGGGCACCACAGTGTTTCTGGGAATCAGCTTGGTCATGACACCTCCCACAGTTTCAATACCAAGTGTAAGTGGACATACATCAAGTAGCACTAGATCACCTGCAAAGACAAGTTTACCAAAATAAGGAAACTTCAAGGAGTAATCGATGTAATTGTAAAGTTCATCTCTTTGCCACTCAATTATGTTAAGAAGCAATGCATTATGCATAAATTGCCAAGGCTTCTCAAAACTGTAAAAGGAAAAAACAACAAAAACTGTCAAAGGTTCTCGGACTTTGGGAAAGTTGCTCATATATTATTGCTATGGAGGAAATATGGAAGATGTTGTATCACTGACTTACCAGTATCTTGATCACCAGAGAGCACTCCAGCCTGGACAGCAGCACCATATGCTACAGCCTCATCTGGGTTTATGCCACGGGATGGCTCCTTGCCATTGAAGAACTCTTTAACCAATTGTTGAATCTTTGGGATTCTAGTAGAACCACCAACAAGAACAATTTCATCAATATCGGACTTCTTCAAATCAGAATCCTCCAACACTTTCTGAACAGGCTTCATGGTAGAACGGAAGAGATCCTAGAGAGATAGATATGATTATAAGACCTATGATACTCTGATGCACTGCACTACACTCAGGATATCACTAAATCTCGTTAGCAAAGCAAAAAAACATACCATGTTTAGTTCTTCAAATTTGGCCCGAGTCAGGGTTTCAGAGAAGTCTTCTCCTTCATAGAAGGACTCAATCTCAATTCTTGCTTGATGCTGAGAAGACAGGGCCCGTTTTGCCTTTTCTACCTCACGCCTGAGTTTCTGCACAGCTCTGTTGTCTTTTCTCACATCTTTGCCAGTCTTCTTTTTATACAGCTTGATGAAATGTTCCATGACACGCTGATCAAAGTCTTCTCCACCCAGATGAGTATCCCCATTAGTGGCCACGACTTCAAAGACACCATTGTCAATGGTGAGAAGAGACACATCGAAGGTTCCACCACCGAGGTCAAACACAAGGATGTTCTTCTCACCCTCCCTCTTATCCAGGCCATAAGCAATAGCAGCTGCTGTACTGTTAGGTGGGTGAAAGGAGGAAAATATGCTTAATCAAATTTATGTTCTATCTGGGGAAAATGCCATTCCTAAGCTCTGGTGGCCTAGTGGTAAGCAGCTGCCCTACCAACTCAACAGCATGTGCTTCAAATCCACTTGCTGTTATGTGGGGGAAAAGATGGGTAAGGTTTTCTTCTCAAAACTCACTGGAGGGTCAGCTATGGGTGGGATCTGACTCAATGATACACAAGAGTTTAATACTTACGGTTCATTTATGATCCTCATTACATTCAGTCCAGCAATAGTTCCGGCATCTTTGGTTGCTTGGCGCTGGGCATCATTGAAATAGGCTGGTACAGTAACAACTGCATGAGTTACCTAAGAGAACAGAAAAAGATTACGTATATTGTCATATAATCATTTAACCTTTGTTTAAATCAAAACCAGTCTCTGAGCCAATTTTTAAAATGAGTATAAAACCCATCTCAGGAATAAACAAAACGTGTAATTGCAAGCACTAAATGAAAACCGCCTCGCATACAGTAAAGCATTCAATTCAACTTGCCTTCATTCACAAAGTATTAAAATCATGGCAGCATCTACGCAGGGCAGTATAGCGAAAGGGGGGTGTACAGGGAAACCCAACTTTGTTCTAGAAATACCTTCTTTCCCAAATAAGCTTCAGCAGTTTCCTTCATCTTGGTCAAAACCATGGCAGAAATTTCTTCAGGAGCAAATGTTTTTGTTTGCCCACCTCCAATATCAACTTGAATATATGGTTTAGTTTTCTTTTCAACCACCTATTTTAAAAAACAAGGTTTCAGATTCAGAAACAAAGACACTGTGAAAACTAAAAGGAGGATTATCAATCACTGCCCTTCAATAATTTCTTTTGCAATATAAATAAAACTTTAAAGCTCTGCTGGGACAAAATTCTTTCAAAGATTTATAGCCTGTTTTCTTGTCCCCAAAACTTGGGTTTCCTTTTTTCTTCTTCTTCAGTTATTACTCAACCTCCATTTTAGTGCGAAACAAACTCACCTTGAAAGGCAAGAATTTAATGTCCTGCTGCACAGACGGGTCATTCCAAGTGCGGCCTATGAGCCGCTTGGCGTCGAAGACCGTGTTCTCCGGGTTGGAGGTGAGCTGGTTCTTGGCGGCATCCCCAATCAGACGCTCTCCTTCGGGGGTGAAGGCCACATAAGACGGCGTGATGCGGTTGCCCTGATCGTTGGCGATGATCTCCACGCGACCATTCTTGAACACGCCGACGCTGGAGCAAAGGAACAGTCAGTACTGCTCTTCGCGCATCGCCCCACAGGCCACGCCCCATCCTCCCGGTCCACAGCCCCACTTACCAGGAGTAAGTGGTCCCCAAGTCGATGCCGACCACGGTACCCACGTCCTCCTTCTTGTCCTCCTCCTCGGCGTGCGCCGCGCCGAGGAGCAGCAGCACCGCTGCCACCAAACAGAGTTTCATTCCGCCGGCGAGTCGGCCAGTCGGTGGGCAGGCGAACAAGTAGGACGTCGCAGGCAAATCAGTCACAGGCCGCAACACGCACGGAAGCGCAACAAGATTTCCGACCTGAAAGGGACCAAGTCCGAGGTCAGGGAGGGCCGCGGCCGAGGCGATGGGCAGAACAGGAAAAGAAGGCCCCGGCACCTACCTCTGGCACTCGCGAAATTCTCAAACTGGTCAGTCAGTGCTGTCTGAGTCGGCGTTGACCGCTGTCGCCGACTCCTCTTATATACCCTCCCCCCAGCCCCGTCGTGGAGGCCGCCGATTGGCGAAAGTACTGCTCGTTGGAGGCCGGTGATTGGCCCAGGCCGCTAAGCTGGCCGCCGCCGATTCGAAGCGGCCTCCTCCGCAATTAACGTCACTGCTGCACCTCCCGGTTGGACTCATTGGCCGAGGGTCGCGCCAATGGGAGACAATATCCGCTCCATGCGCGGGTCTCATTGGTTGAACAACTGCCTGTCCCTCGCACGCGACCTCCGAACCTAGTGTCGTTTCCGCCGCTTATGTCCCGCCTTGCCGCTGGGCCCTAGGGGCTAGGTGTCTGTCCGTGGTGCCCATATACCCTCGGGCGTTGAGGTTCGACTCTGCCACCTCTGCACTGTCCTCTCTCCGCCTCTCTGTCTCTTCTAGAAGCTTCGTCTCTTCCACTCCCTCCATCTGGATCGAGACCCGCGAGTCCCAGAGTAGAGGGTGTATTCACCTCCAGCGATCCAATCCCTCTGTGCTTCCCAGCAATCGCCGGGACCAGTGTCGATCACTGACTGTGGTCTTGTCTGGACTCTGTGTGGCTGCGAATCATGGCTGTTCCAAGTCCCTTGTGTTGTTCTTTCACTCCTTCCCAACTACATTTGTCTGTGTCAGACTTCTCCAATTTGTTCTGCCCCACGGTAAGTCACAGGACAGAACTGGCCAACACAGTTAACCTTCCATGCCTTGCGTTCTTTCAGAATAACCTGTTAAAGCCTTACGTTCTCACTCCGGGATATATTTTTCACATTTGCTACCCTTTGTCCCCTGCCCATTCTTTCTCTTTGTGGTTTAGGACATCATTTACAAAGTTTTTAATATCCATCCTCACTCTTCTTCAAAAGGTCTTACTGCTGAAAGCGTTTGCTAAGAGATGATAATATCTTACTCTTGTATAACATCCTACGCAAAATTAGTAGAGGCTACTGTTAAAGTCTTAGTATGTTCCAAGCAGGTGTCCTTGTGGTGCAGTGTTTAAAATACTTAGCAGCTAGTTAAACATTGGAGATTGAAGACAGTCACTTGTGTGGGAGAAAGATGTGGCATTCCAGTAATTTACAGCTCTAGAGACATTCTGCTATGTTCTAAATCAGAATCTCCTGATAGCATACAACAAAAGTAACGTATTACAAGCATTGTTCTGCATGCTTATCTATGTCATTTCGTCTTTATAATTCAGTATTTGATAGGTAATTTCCATTTTACTGTTGAGAAAATTTGGACAGATTAATAATTGGTTAAAATGAAGTCAGTATCAAAATCTGCCTGATTTCAGAGACAATGCTCTTAACTTTTTCATTCATTCATCAAAATATAGGATGTATTATGTTGTAGTAGTAGATTCATTCATCAAATGTAGGACCACCTGCTGTTGGAAAGGTCAATCACTAGAACTCACCAGCTATTCTAAGAGAAAGATGTGTCAATGTACTTCTAAAAAGATTAAAGACTGGAAACTATGGCTTTCCAACAGTTGTAATTTGTCCTTGGAGCATCCTTACGAGTTGTAATCCTCTCCATGGCACTGAGTATGAATTGGGAAACTGACTAGACTAAAACTCTAATACAAGTTTTCAGATCCTTAAGATAATGGTTGAGATATTTTCGTAATTGAAAACCCCAATATTTTCCATAGTGTGTTGCGTTGAGTACCCTTGATACTCATGAGTATTTGCAATACTGTGCCCATACTGCACTGAAACATATTACAGTTCACTAAAATACTGAGTCCAAGACTCAGTTCTCAAGAATTTTCCTTGCTCCATTAGTTCTGAAAGGTTACACCCATGAGTCAGAGTTGACTCTGTTCTTACTACAGGGGTTGCATCATCTAAAATTTGAACAAGGCTTGTAATACCACTGTAACACTAGCCCTTTGAGTTGCATAAGACCAGTATCAAAGTAGAAATGACCAGCCATATTAACAAAATTCAACTTCATTCTCACCATTGGTTGACGGAATGTTTTGTAACCTGGTGGTAAAGGAATAGCACTGCCAACCTAAAAAAGCATGGTTCAAATCTACCAGTTGGTCTGCAGGAGAAAGATGGGCAATCTCCTGTGCAATTTCCTGCCTCTGCTAGAGGGTTTTCATCAGCTATAAGTTGGTCCTGACTTGATGGTACCAAACAAATAAAAAAAATCATAAGAGTGACTTGGTAAATCTAAGATTATGTTGGTGACTATTTCATAGAAACTAAGCATTATGCTAAATATCCCCAAAGTATGGTTTATAATGTGTCTCACATATAGAAATGGATTGAACTAAGAAATGTTTAGTAAAATCTAGGTCACTAAATATTAAATGATAATACTGGAAGTATCAAGTTATTAATTCTTAACCAAGTATCTGAAACTTAACTCATTGCTGTAAAGTCAGAGCCTATTCATAGCCAAACTTCAGTTGGGTTTTTTGGGTTGTACATTATACAGGAGAAGATTGCCGTCTTTCTCTTGAAAAGCCATTTGTGAATTTGAACCACCAGAGAGGCACCATCTCTCTCGTTTTGCATGCAGTTCCGTAAAGTATATATCACCAGAAGTATCAGAAACTGCCAGATGTTTTATGTGTGCTATCTCTTTTAATTCTCATGAAAGCTCTTTTTCTTAATACTTACTGAAGAGGTAAAGAAATTTGTCCAGGAGTTCACAGCTGAGATGAGGAGCCAAGATTTGAACCCAGCTTTTAAGTTGGGTCATAGGCTGCCGTCTTAATCTTGGATTTACAGGAGTTAAGTTTCATGTGAGAATATAGAGTAATGCATGCTGTTATTGATTGTCGTCCAGTCAAGCATGACTCATAGCAACTCCATGAACAAAAGACCTAATGCCTCTCCATAACTATTGTCATTTTTCAAAGTTCATAGAGTTTCCAGAGGCATGTGGTTTAGGAAGTGGATGTCACTCCTGCTTCCAAACCTGTTTTACAACTGGGAGCTCCACCAAACACTGTACCCATTGGGAAACCATTCTGGTATTTGATACCCAATGGTACAAGGCTCAGCATCACAGCAAACCCAGGTTACTTCGTACTGCACATTGACAAAGAGTAATGTACAAATTGGAAGAGTGTTCCTCCAGATATAACAGCTCTAGTTTCATTTAGCAATGGTTAAGTGTCGTCAAGTCAAGTGAGAGTAAGTTTTGCACAAAAGACCTGAACTCTGTTCTAAAACTAACATCATCTCTGTACATTTATAGAGTTTAGAGAGTTTGTAGAGTTTCCAGAAACATCTAGATTAGGAAGTGGAAGTCACTCCTGCTTCCCAGAATAAATCAGTCTGAAAGCTCATCCAAACATTGTACATAATGGGTAACCATTAAAGATTGTGGAACATTGTGCAGCATCACAGCAATACCAGGTTGTTCAGTTCAGCAAATAGACAAAAGATTGCTGTAGCATTTAAGGAATATTCATTAAAAAATTAATACATTTGTCCCATCCCCTCCCCGTGTGTTTTTTTAAAATTTTTTATTATTATTAATTTTAATGAAAATTTACAGAGACTTTGGATTTCCATTCATTCATTGTTGCATTTTTCTCCCTGCCCACTCCTCCCCCTGTGTGTTTTTAAAGCCACACCTTCAAGCCAACCTCCACCCTAGGCAAAGGCTCAAGGACACCTGCTGTTGGTGTAATTTGTAATCTTAGAGTACTGCATATCTTACAATATTTTTTTATAGTAGATTATAAGCAAATATAGAATTTAAACCACATCATTTCACTGCTGTTTTTGTTTTCACTTCTTGTTGTTAGGTGCTGTCGAGTCAAGTATAAGTCATAATGACACAATAAACAAAAGATCTGAACACTTCTATCCTGTGCCATCCTCACACTTCCTGACACACAAGAGCCCCTGTGGCAGTCACCATGTGTCAGTCTACCTGGTCAAGGGTCGTCTTCTCCTTTGCTGACCCTTGACCCTTCCCAGCATTATTTCCTTCTCCAAGGATTAGCCCCTTCTAGCAACATACCCAAAGTATGTGAGGCAAAGCCTCATCATCCTTGCCTCCAAAGAACAATCTAGCTGCACTCTCTCCAAGATGTATCTGTTTGTTCTCTTGACCATCCATAGGATGTTCAGTGCTCTTCTCCAACTCCACCACTCAAAGACATCAATTCTTTTGTCATCCTTATTCTTTGTCCAGCTTTCAGATGCATAGCAGGTCATTTCAAAGACCATGGTCTGAATCAGACACACCTTAATCCTCCTATTGACATTACTTCCCAATAATTTAGAGAGGTCCCCAGTTGCAGATTTTCCCAGTGCATTGTGTCTCTTTATTTCTTAATTGCTGGTACCAATGGTGTTAATTGTGGATCCAAGCAAAATGAAGCTGGTGTCTGTTACAGTCTCCTCTCTAACCATCATGATGTCCAGTGGTAAGAATTTTTGCTTTCTTGACATTGAGAGGCAATCCATACTGAAGGCTGTATTCCTTGATCTTCTGCAACAAATGCGTCAAGTCCTCCTCACTTTCAGCAAGTAAAGTTGTGTCATCTCCATAACACAGGTTTTTGATGAGTCCCTCTTCAATCCTGATGCCACACTCCTCTACATAGCGTCCAGCTTCTCAAATAATTTGCCCACCATACAGGTTAAATAGGTATGGAGAGAGAATACAACCCTAATGCACTCCTTTCTCAATTTTAAACCATGCAGTGTTCCCCTGTTCTGTTCATACAATAGCTTCCTGGTCCAGGTATAGGTTCTGCATTGAGCACAATTAAATGCTTCTCAATGTCAGCCACAGCTTGTTATGATCCACATAGTCAAATACCTTTGCATAGTCAATAAAGCACAAATAGACATTCTTCTGGTATTCTTTATTTTCAGCCAGGATCCTTCTGACATCAGCAATGATATCCCTGGTGCCACAGCCTCTTCTAAATCCTGCTTGAACTTCTGGCAGTTCCCTATCAATGTATTGTTCTAGGTGTTTTTGAAAGATCTTCAGCAGTATTTTGCTTGCATGTGATATTAATTATATTGTTTGATAGTTTCCACATTCATTTGGATCACCTTTCTTGGGAATGGGAAGAAATATGGACCTCTTCCAGTCCGTTGGCCAGATGAATTGTGCTCTTATGCATAATAAACTTCTGATTCTCATCTTACCTTAGAAAGCTGGCGGGGAGCTCTTGTGGCCTAGTGGCAAGAAGCTGCACTGCAATCCCAGAGGCGTATGGTTCGAATCAACCAGATGCTCTGCCGGGAAAGGAGGGATAATCTCCTCTTATACCAGTCAGATCTGATCTGACGGTACACAGACACAGACACACAGACACACACACACACACAAATAATTTAAAAAAAAAGAAAGCTGTCAGAGTTAAGACTGATTAGAAATGTCACTCATTTTCAGAGTATTTCAGAAAGAAGAATAAATAATCAGAAGGCATATATATATCTATATATATATCTATATCTGTCTATCTATCTATCTATCTATCTATCTATCTATCTATCTATCTATATATCTCAAGAAGGATAAGAGCCTAGGTAGTTCTAAAAATGGAATATTTAAGCCTAGATAATTGAGAATTTACCACATAGATTTTGGCAAGAACACTGAATTAGGAGCTAGATGAAAATATGACTTTGGGGAGAAAAAACCCAATCTCTCAAACCTTAATATTATCATCTATTAAACAGTAGTGATTTCTGTCCTGTTTCATACTAGATCTCTGGTGGTGCTGTGCTTAAGGCATTTGACTGTTAACCAAAAATTATTGGAACCTACAAGTTGCTCTTTAAGAGCAAGATGCAGTCTGCTTCTGTAAAAATTTACAGCCTTGGAAAACCTATGTTGTTTATGTACTGTCAATTCAGAACCAACTCATGACTGACCTTACACCAGTTTTCAGAAGCAGTAAATCACATAGGAGGGGATTTCCCATTTTTCTCCTCTGTGGAACAGCTGATGGATTTGAACCATGCAGCTCAGGTACTTACCACTAAGCCACAAGGGCTCCTGTAAAACCTATAGGGTAGTTCACATCAGTCTTGTAGGGTCACCAAGGAGTTGAGCTGTCAACCAAAAGGCATATGGTTTGCTTTTACCAACTGCTTCATAGGACAAAGATGGCCAGTCTCCTATGTGGTTTAGAGCCTCTGAAAACCCAGATGAGGATCAGGTATAAATCAGCTTTGACGTGACAGCACATGACACTACCACGAGTTGAAATTGACTGGGTGACAATGGGTATGGTGTTTGGTAACTTAATTAGAATTAAAAAAGATATTGTATGAAAGTGCTGAAGGCTGTAGAGTAGTGGTACTATTAATAAATTGAAATTTTGAGAAGACATTTTAGTAGCTCTTGATGGAAACTATCCCTTCAGAGTCAATTTTTACACTTTTTTAAATGGGAAAGAAATAATTTTATGATTCCTTTGAATTTGACAAATATATTTGGGAATGATTTTAAAAAGGATATACTTCTATACTGAGCAAAATACTTATTTTCTTAAGCAACTAGGAATAATTAAACAACAGTGGAGGGGGTTCTGGTGGCCTAGTGAATAAGGAACTGCAATTCCAAGGCAGGTGGTTTGATCCACCAGCTGCTCCAAAGAAGAAAGATGGGCAATCTCATCACATGCATACTTTACTGCCTCTGTAAACCTTCTGTAACTGTAGGGCTACCTGTAAGTCTGTTCCTACTCCATGGGCAGTGAACACAACATTGAAATAAAAGTGTCTCACTAACACATGCACTCAGGGACAATGTTGATGCCTGATACTGCACCATCCTTACAAATGCTGCTATGCTTAAGTTTAACTCACTGTATTAGTCCATTTTACTAAGGGTCTTCCCATTTTTTTGCTAGCCCTTTCCTTTTCCAAGCATGGTGCCCAGGGAGTGGCTCTTGCTCCAAACATAGTCATAGGATGTGAGAAGTAATTTCACCATCTTTGCCTAGAAGGAACACTCCAGTTGCAGTTTTCAAGATAAATTTGTTAATTCTTTTGGGTGTCCAATGGTATATTCAATAATTTTTGCCAACCATGATTTAAAGACATCAGGGCTGACTTCTTTATTAATTGTCCAAGCTTCACATGTATGTATGAAGCAATTGAAGTACCATGGCTTCAGTCAGGCACACCTTGCTCTTTAAAGTAGCATCACTGCTCCTTATTACTTTCAAGAGATCCTTGACAACAGGTTTGGATAGTACAATATATTGTCGGATTTCTTGACTGCTGATTCCATAGGTATTGATTGTGGTGGATCCAGGGAAAATTAAATCATTTACAACTTCAATATTCTATCTACTTGTTATTATTTCACAATTTTCACCACTTATTCAATATTTCTCCTCCATTTTTGAAGAATTCTTTTTCTTTATATTGAAATATAATCCTTGGTGAAGGCTATGGTTTTTGAGCTTCATCAGTAAGTACTTCAAGTTGTCTTATTTTGTGCAGGCAAGATTGTGTCATCTGTATATCACAGGTTGTTGATGAGTTTTCCTCCAATCATGATTCCATATTCTTTATACAGGTACGCTTTTTAGATTATTTTCTCCGCATACAGACTGAAAAGATTCGGTAAAAACATTCAACCCTGACTCACACCTTTCCTGGTTTTAAACCATACAATACCTCTTGTTCTGTTCTGAGGACTGCTTCTTCTGTTACAGTGGTTCTCTTTTGTGGTTCTCTATGAACACATTTAAGTGCTCTGAAATACCCATTCTTTCTCATTGTTATCTAGGAGTATGATTCACATAGTTAGTCAAATGCCTTTGCAAAGTCAGTCACATAGTCACAAACATATTTCTGGTATTCTCTGCTTTAAGCCAGTATCTCTCTAACATGAGCAGTGATATCCCTCATTCACAGCCTCTTTTGAATTCAGCTTCAATTTCTGGTGGTTCCCTGTCGATGTACTGCTCCTGTCATTTAAAAATAATCTTAAGATTTACTTTTGTATGACTTATTATTTAATAATTTTCTCGTTCTTTTGGATCACCTTTTTTTGAAGAATGGGCACAAATATGGATCTCTTTGTCACTTAGTCTTCCAAACTTTTTTTTTAAGAATCACCTCTTTATTTTTTTAATTGGTTTGTATGTTGTTATCATTGTCATGTGCCAGTGAGTCGCCTGTTACTCATAGTGACCCTACATAGAGTAGCTCTGACGCCTGCCCTATCCTGAGCCAATCTCACTGCCTCTGACAAACCTACCTGTTACTGTGTCAATTCTTCCTCTCCTGTATTGTCCCTCCACCCTTGCAAGCATGATGTCCTTCTCTAAGGATTGGTCCCTCCTGGCCACATGCCCAAAGTATGTGAGATGAAGTTTCAGAATCCTTGCCTCAAAGGAACAGCTTGGTTTCATGCTTTGTAGGAGATCTATTTGTTCTCTTGGCAGTCCATGGAATGAATATTCAATACTCTTCCCCAGCATCACAACTCAAAAGATATCAATTCTTTATCATCCTTAGTCATTGTTCAGTTCTCTAATGCATAGCAAGAATTTGTGATGAACATGGCTTGGATCAGGTGCACCTTAGTCACTAGACTGACATCATTGCTCTTCAGTACTCTGGAGAGGTCCCTGACACATAACTCCTATTGCAATTTGTCTTTTAATTTCTTGACTACTGGTGCCAAAAGTGTTGACTGTGGAACTAAGTAAGCTGAAATTATTAATATCTCTATCTTTTCTCCACCTATCATGGTGCTGCCAGTTGGTCCAGCAGTGAGAATCTCTTTTTACTGTTGAGCTTCAATCCATAGTGAAGGCTGCAGTCCTGGACCTTCTGCAGCAAACGTCGCATGTCCTCTAGTTTCAGCAAGCAAAGCTGTGTCATGTGCATAATACAGGTTGTTTATGAGTCTTCCAATCTAATGTCACATTCCTACTCATCAAGTCCAGCCTCCTGAATGATCTGTTCCACATATAGGTTTAAAGGCGTGGAGATAGAATGCATCCCTGACACACACCATTCCAGCTTTTGAACCATGCAGTGTTTCCTTGCTCTGTTTTGGTGATAGGTTTTGCAGGAGCACCATTGTGTGTTTTGGTATTCCCATTCTTCTCAAGGTTAGCCACAATTTGTTGTGATCCATACAGTCAGATGCTTTTGCATAGTCAATGAAACACAGATATTCTTCTGGTACTCTTTGCTTTCAGCTAAGATCCATCTAATATTGGCTATAATGTTCCTAGTGCCATGGCTTGGTCTAAACCTAGTTTGCCTACAGTCATTCATATATATTGTATTTCATTCATGTATGTTGTGGTGGTTTTTTTAAAAAATTTTTTTAAAATTTTTATTTTTTAAATTTTATTTTATTATTTGTGTGTGAGTGTATACCG
>NW_006399866.1:8363782-8392665 GCF_000299155.1 Elephantulus edwardii | reverse complement strand
TTTTAAATTTTATTTTATTATTTGTGTGTGAGTGTATACCGTCAAATCAGATCTGACTGGTACAGGAAGAGATTGTTCCTCCTCCTCCAGCAGAGCATCTGGTGGATTTGAACCGTGCACCTCTGGGATTGCAGTACACCTTCTTGCCACTAGGCCACCAGAGCTCACCATACATTGTGTTTTATATGATTAATTACTGTTGATCAGTGCCGTACACCAACCAGTCCTCATTGCATTTTGCCTATTCACACACACACACACACACACACACACACACACACACACACACACACATCTTCCAAGTATCTTGGGATAGACTAATGAGCACATTTAGTGCTGCATCTGTTTATTGAAACATCTCAATGGTATTCCATCAATCCAATTCCTGGAGTTCTTTTTTTTTTCCCTAGTGTCTTCAGTATCGTATGCTGCTTCCTGGAATGATTCAGTGCTGACCAATTCTTTTTTGTACAGTGACTCTGTATTCCTTCTATCAACTTTTGATGCTTCCTGTATCATTCAGATATTGTCCATAGGATATATGGACAACTACAGTGTTGGCAACTTGAGGCTTGTATGGTTTTATTCTTTCATCCTTTTAATTTAACAAATGCTAAGTGTTTTCTTCCCTTTTGTTTCTCTAATGCCAGATCTTTGTACATTTCATTATAATACTTTATGTTTTCAAGCTGCCTTTTGAAATATATTAGCTCTTTTCATTATATTAGCCTCTCTACATTCTAGAGCAAGTTTCAGTCTTTCATGACATCCATTCAGGTCTCACTTTCCTAATTTAGTGATTATTTTTCCTTTATCAAATGACCAATGTATAATGTTCTTGATGTTATTCTATTTTTTTTTAAGATTTTACTTATTTATATATTTATTTTCTTGTTGTGTACCGTCAAATCAGATCTGACTGAGCAGGAGGAAGTTGCCCCTCCTTCTCTAGCAGAGCATCTGGTGGATTCAAACTCATGCCTTTGGTATTACAGTGCAGCTTCTTGCCACTAGGCCACCAGAGCTCCCTCCTTGATGTCATTCTGTAGTTTGGTCTTTGGTCTTTTTTGTTCAGTGCTTCAAATCTATTCTTCTTATTTTTTTATTTTTTATTTTTATTTTATTTTATTTTTTTTAATTTTTGTGTGAGTGTACCGTCAAATCAGATCTGACTGGTACAGGAGGAGATTGTTCCTCCTTTTTCCGGCAGAGCATCTGATGGATTCGAACCGTGTGCCTTTGGGATTGTAGTTGCAGCTACTTGCCACTAGGCCACCAGAGCTCCCCTCAAATCTATTCTTGAGATAATTTTTTAAATATAGGTGGGATACATTCTAGGAACAATGTTGTTGTTGTTAAGTACCGTCGAGTTGTAGGTGACTCATAGCGCGACCCTATGAACAAAAGTCCTGGACACCTGTATAACTTTCGTCCTTTCTCCAGGTTCATAGGGTTTCCAGAGGCAAGCTATTATGGAAGTGGATGCCATGTCTGTTTCCAGGCTTGTTTTAATTGGGGAGCTCCACCAAACACTAGCCCCATGGGTAACCATTCTCACATTTGACTCATCGGTGTCACAGTGTTTGGCTTCACAGCAACCACAAGTTACTGCTGTACAGCAAGTGGACATATGAGGGTTACACAATGTAGAAGAATGTTTCACCAAAAACAATTAAAAGCACGCCTGAGGGCCGCGGAGTAGAGTCACCCACCTTTGGCTTGGGAGCATGACTTTCCACTAGGCCAACTGCTCGCCCTCTCTCTATGCTGCTGTTGTGGCATTCACTTCCATAATAGCTTGCCTCTGGAAATCTTATGAACCTGGAGAAAGGACGAAAGTTATGCAGGTGTCCAGGACTTTCGTTCATAGGATCGCTATGAGTCGCCTATAACTTGAAGGCACTTAACAACAAGAAGGAACAACACTATTGTATAAATCATTAAAGAGGACTTGAAAAAAATTATTTCTGAAAGTGCATGGTGATATAAAGGTGGAGTAAATTACCTTCCTGTCTTCAGTTTTTAAAAGTTAATTCATGGTGTGGGGGGGAGGGATGGGTGGGGAGAGAAGTGCAGCAATGAATGAATGGAAATCCAAAATCTCTGTAAATGCTCATTAAAATTATTTTTAAAAAAGGTTAATTCATAATGAATAATTTTTCTTTCCTGTCACGCAAAATAAAAACTAATTTATAGTGCATTTTATACCCTTCACATATTTTTTGTTGTTGGATGCATTTAAGAGGTCATTTGGTGTCAGGGTAATTGAGATAGTTGGAAGTTGAAAACAGAAAAACTATGAATTCCAGTTCTGTCACTAGCTGTGTGACAATGTTAATTTTGCCACCTCTGATGGCTGTTAAGGTTAAATAATTGTATATGTTGTTGTTTTAATGTACTGTCGAGTTAGAAATACTCCATAGCTGACCCTCCAGCATGTTTTCAGAAGCAGCAAATTACATGGGAGGAGATTGCCCATCCTTCTCCTGTGGAGCGGCTGGTGCATTAGAGCTGCATGTCTTTGGGATTGGAGCACTATCCACAAAACTCCAACAAACCCCAAACTAAATTACTTACCATTCAGTAAGAGCCAATTCATAACTAACTTTGCTGCAGCTATTACTGAGAATCCCAAAGGAAGAGGGTGCCTTTATTTCTCCCTTGTAGCCCCTAGTGGATTTGAACCACTTGAGAGACACTGCCTTTGGGTTAGCAGCGCAATTGCCTACAGATTAGGCCACCAACGCTCCTTATGATTAACTAACTATGTTGTTGTTTTTAGGTGCTTTTGAGTTGACTATGGCTCATAGTGACCCTGTGAACAATGGATCGGACCCCTGCCCTAACCTATGCCCTCTTCATCATCTCTGGTATTCTTGAGCCCACTGTTACAGTCACTGTCTTAATTCATTTTGTTAAGGGTCTTCATCTCAACTGACTGACCCTCCACCTTTCCAAGAACAATTCTTTTACCGAGTACTAGCCCCTCCTAACAATGTGTCCAAAAAAGTGTCCTGCCTCTAAGGAACATACTCGTTGTACTTTGTCCAAGACAGAATTTGTTCTCTGGGCAGTCCATAAAACATTCAGTACTCTTTTTCCAACACCATAATTCAAAGACATCAATTCTTTTATTCATTGACCAACTTTTAGATTTCAGCAAATAATTGAAAAGACCATCACGTGGAGCAGGAGCACCCTAGTTTTTAAACTGACATCATTGCTCCTCAGAACTAGGAGTGGTCCTTAATAGGAGATTTTCCCTGTATTAACAAATAATCTTTTGATTTCTTGACTGCTGGTGCCAACGTTGTTGTTTGTAGATCCAAGTAAGAGGAAATCATTGACAACTTCAATCTTTTCTCCATCTATCATGATGCTGGCTATTGGCCCAGTGGTGAGGATTTTTGTTTTCTTGATATTGAGATTAACTCATATTGAAGGTTCTAGTTTTTGATCTTCTGCAGCAAGCATTCAGTCCCTCTTCACTTTCAGCAAGCAAGGTTATGCCATCTGCATAATGCAGGTTGTTGAAGAGTCTTCCTCTGATCCTGATGCCACACTCTCTTTCAAAAGTCCAGCTTCACCTACAACCAGGAGTGAATAAAATAGATGAATGGGACCTCCTAAGAATAAAATTCCTTTGCACATCCAAAAACTTCTCCAACTGGGTAAAAAGGGAAGCCACAGACTGGGGAACAATATTTGGCAATGACATGTCTGATAAAGATACTTATATCTAGAATTTCTAGAATATTTGAGCACCACAACAAGATAAAGGTAAACAACCCAATTGAAAAATGGGCACAGGATAAGAACAGACACTTTACCAAAGAAGACATTCAGATGGCCAACAAACACATGAAAAAATATTCAAAATCCATACCTCTATGAGAGATGCAAATCAAAACAACTATGAGATGATATCTCACCCCAGTAAGAATAGCAAAATTCAACAGAGCAGCAATTAATAAATGCTGGTGAGGTTGTGGAGAAACTGGAACCCTTATTCACTGTTGGTGGGAGTGTAAAATGGTGCAACCACTATTGAAGGCAGTATGGAGCTTTTTAAAAAAGTGGCAAATAGAAATACCATTTGACCCAGAAATTCCACTACTGGGAACATACCCTAAAGAAACCAGAACTTCCATCCAAGATATATGTACACCCATGTTTATTGTCACTTTGTTCAGAATAGCAAAAGGTTGGAAACAACCCAAGTGCCCATCAACAAACGGATGGAGAAGCTGTGATATATTCACATAATGGAATAGTATACTGCACTGAAAAACAAAGAACTCATAAAATATTATACAAAATGGGTGACCCTGGAGGACATTATGCTGAGTAAAATATCTCAGTCACAGAAGGACAAATATTGCATAGTGCCACTGTTGTAAAACAGGACTGACAGGGATTGGGGGAAACCTAAGAAAAGAGTGGATAAGTAATGTATACTGTATTGAAACAGATGAGGGAGAGAACTATTTAAAAAGAATATAGGATTGAGTATTATTTTCATGACAAGATTACAGAAAAAGAAATGCATAGTAGACTGTGGACTGGGGGCAGTGATTGTATAACAGTGAAAGAATTTTTTTCCCAAGAAAAAAATGAACTGGGGGGAGTGGTGAGCAGGGAGGAAAATGTGCAACAATGAATAAATGGGTTGGATTAAATGGAAAGAATATACTGTAAAAAATATATATATGTTGCAGGGAGCTCTGATGGCCTAGTAACAAGAAGCTGCACTGCAATTCCAGAGGTATGTGCTTCAAATCCATCAGATCCTCTGCTGGAAAAGGAGCAGCAATCTCCTCCTGTACCAGTCAGATCTTATTTGATGGTGTGTATACACACACACACACACACACACACACACGCTTAAAAAAATTAAAGAGGAAAAAAAAGCCTAGCTTCTTAAATGATTTCTTCAGCAAACAGATTGAGTAGGTATGGAGAAAAAAAATACAACCTTGATGAACTCCTCTCTTGATTTTAACCACGTAGTGTGTTCTTGCTCTGTTTGGACAAGTTTCTTGGTCTAGGTACAGGTTTTGCATGAGAAGAATAAAGTGTTCTGAGAGTCTCATTTTTTTGTCTCAGTGTTAGCTATAATTTATTAGAGGAGGGTTTTTTTTAAGTTTTTATATTTTATTTTATTATTTTGTGTGTGTACCGTCAAATCGGATCTGACTGGCACAGGAGAAGATTGCCCCTCATGGAGGAGTTTGGTTTTTTTTTTCTATAATTATATTTTATTAATTTTCATAAACATTTACAGAGATTTTGAGTTTCCATTCATTCATTGTTGCACTATTCTCTCTACCCTCCTCCCAGTTTGTTCTTGTCCAAATGCCACAGTGCTTGTCAAAGCCAGTTCTGATTAATCTTCTTTGTCAGTGTGTCCTTTGCCATTCCCTATCACTCCTCCCTGAGAGAGACTTCACCCTGAGTCTGGAGGAGTTTTTTTAATAAGACTTTCTTTTAATTGTTATTTTAACAAACATTTACAGAGAAGTTATATTTCATCCATTCATTGTTGTACATTTTACCTCCTCTTCCACCCTTCCCCGCCCCACTTCACTTTCTTTCTTTTTTTTTTTTTTTACTATGGAGCACTTCACGAATTTGCATGTCATCCTTGTGCAGGGGCCATGCTAATCTCTGTATCGTTTCAATTTTAGTATACGTGCTGCCAAAGTGAGCACCTAGTTCACTCTGTTAAAAAAAATATTCATTCACTGCTGCACAATTACCTACTTTTCCCTTCCCCAGTCCTCTTTGCAATGATATACCTCTTACTCTAGGTTGTTATTGTACATATAATGCCAATCATATATTCCTTTTAAATAGTTCTTTTCTTCATCTGTTCCAGTGCAATGGTCATTATCTATCCTCTCTTAGCCTATTCTCTCCCCATGTCAGACCTGCTTTAAAATAGCAGTGCCATGCAATATTTGTCCTTTTGTGACTGAGATATTTCACTCAGCATGATGTCCTCCAGGCTCCCTCATGTTATGTAATGTTTTATGAGTTCACTGTTTTTCAGTGCTGCATAGTATTCCATTGTATGAATATACCATAGTTTTTCTATCCATTCATTTGTTAATGGAATTCACTATAATTTATGACCCACACAGTAAAATACCTTTCCATAGTGAATAAAATACAAGTAGGTATCCTTCTAGTTGTCTCTGTTAACAGCCAAGTTTCCCAACATATTTTCTTTTCTGAGACAATCTAACCTACTAACCTTAATGTCTGGCATTCCTTAGAAACCCAGAATGTTTGGCTTGACAATGAAATATTCCAGCCAATATAAGCTATGAATATGCAGAGCTGAACGAATCATAATAGTATTGCATAAGAGCAAAAATCTCATGACTGGAAAGGTGGAAGGTCAGTGCAAGAGAGGAAGACTCTCAACGAGATGGGTTGACACAGTGACTGTAGCAGTGGGCTGAAATATGTTAAAAGAGGAAGAGATTGGCTTAGGATAGGTTCAGAGCCATTGTTGATAGGGTCACTATGAGATGTAGTCAACTCAATGGAACATAACAATAATTCTGTCAAATGAAGAACTTTATTTATTTATTTCCAGTCATGAGATTTTTCTCAAAGGACTGGCCTCTTTGACAACATACCCATAGTATGTAAGACAGAGATTCATCATCCTTGCATTCAAGGAGCACCCTGGTTTCACTTTCTCCAGGACAAACCTGTTTGTTCTCTTGGCAGTCCATGACTATTCTGTCCTATTCTTTTACTTACTGAATATAGTAACTAATGTTTCTCCATTATGGCTAAGAGTCTTTAGAAACTTTGAGGCCTTTACTTTCACTTGTCCCTGTCCTGTGAACTCAGCCTTTCTAGAGTATTCAATGTCCCAGACCCCACTGTAAACAAATAATTTTACTCAAACTGCATTCTTTAGTAATCCATTAGTAAACCATTTCTTCTCTTTGAAATCTAACCATCATGCCATATTAGATAAGAGCTTCTAGATTTGTTCCTATTTCTTTTCTCTGATGACCTTTATAGTTTATTTTTCTCCCTTTGTTCCTGATCCACCTTGAGTTGGTTTATGGGTGAGATGTGGATTTTGCTTGTTTTCTGCAGGTAGTTATCCGATTTAGCCAGCAACAATTGTTAAAAAGGCTGTTATTTTCCCACTTATTTGATTTTTTTTTATCCTTGTCAAAGATGAGTTGAACACAGGTAGAAAGGGGTTGATTTCTGGGTTTTCAATTTTATTCCATTTAGCTATGTGTCTGTTGTACCAGCACCATGGTGTCTTGACTATTAGGGAGTGTGATGCCTCCTGTTGTTATTGTTATGTGCCATTGAGTCATTTGCAACTCATAGCGACCCTATGTACAAGAACTCTAAACACTGTTCCATCCTGTGCCAACCTAGCCATCTCAAACGCACTTATTTCCACCACTCCAGTCACAGAATCGATTCGTCTCATCGAAGTTCTTTCTCTCCTTCGCCGTCCCTCCACTCTGCCAAACATCATGTCCCTCTCCAAGGACCTCCTTGCAACATGCCCAAAGTATGTCAGACAAAGCTTCAGAATCCTTGACTCCAAGGAGCATCCCGGCTTCACCTTCTCCAGGACAAACCTGTTTGTTCTCCTAGCAGTCCATGGTATATTCAATACTCTTCTCCAGCACCAAAGCTCAAAGGCATCAATTCTCTATCAACCCTATTCACTGTCCAACTCTCTGATGCGTATCACGTAATTGCAAAGACTATAGCCTGGATCAGGCACATCTTAGTCTCCAGCCTGATGTCGCTGCTCTTCAGTACTCTTGAGAGGTCCCTCACAGCTGATTTTCCCAATGCAATTTGCCTCTTGATTTCCTGGCTGCTGTTACCTACTTTCTTTTTTTCAGTACTCTCTTGCTTATTCAAGGTCTCTTTCTTTTCCAGATAAAATTGGAAATTGCCTTTTCCATTTCATTGAAGAATGGTATTGGTATTTGTACTGGGATTGCGCTGAAAAATTGTTAAAAAAAAATGGTCAAATCTGCAGAATTGTCAAAACTTCTATCCGGGAAAGGATAAAAATAGGTGAATGGGGCCTTCTAAAGTTAAATCCTTATGTGCATCAAAAAACTTACCCAAAAGAGTAAAAAGGAAGCCTACAGACTGGGGGAAAAAATTGGCAACTACATATCCGATAAAGGACTCATAACTGCAGTTTGTAGAAAATGCTAGCTCATTAACAAGAAAAAGTCAAGTAACCTAATCAAAAAATGGGCCCAAGAGATGAATAAAAGCTTCAGCAAAGAAGACGATCGAATTGCCAAAAGACTCATGGCAAAAATGCTCAAAATCACTAGCGACTAAAGAGAAGCAAATCAAAACAGTGAGATATCTTCTCACCCCAGCTAAAATAACAAAGTTCAACAAGACAGCAGACAAATTCTGGTGAGGATGTTGCGAGATCAAACTTTTTTTTTTTATTTCAATGAACATCTACAGAGATTTTGGAATTCCATTCATCCATTGTTGCACTTTTCTCCCCACCCACCCCACCCCCACACCCTTTTGGCTTTTCTCCTTGAAAAGCAAAAGAAAAACTCCTTCATTGGTACACAATTCCCACACACACACCCCCACCCCCATGGCAAATATAATCCACTCTGCAACCCTCGTTCTGTACTCCTATGATAAACATAATGCCCTAAAATACTTTTAAACTATTCTCTCCCTCATAGACTTCAATGCAGTAAACATAATTTATCCAGTTTTTCTCAGTCTTACCCCCACCCCGATGTCAGCCTCATTCTACAACAGTGGCACCATATAGCATTTGTCCCTTTGTGACTGAGATATTTCACTCAGCATCATGTCCTCCAGGGTCACCCATTTTGAATAATATTGCATGAGTTCCTTGTCTTTCAGTGCAGCGTAGTATTCCATTGAGTGAATATACCACAGCTTCTCTACCCATTCGTTTGTTGATGGGCACTTAGCCTGTTTCCAACCCCTTGCTATTGTGAACAAAGCCACAATAAACATGGTTATGCATATATCTACTTGGATGTTGTTTATGGTCTCTTGAGAGATCAAACTCTTATCCGGTGCTGGTGGGAATGTAAAATGGTACAGCCACTATGGTAGACAGTATTGTGCTTCCTCAAAAAGTTGGAAATAGACATATTATTTGACAGGTTACTTGGCACAGTATCTGCGGCAATAGGCTCAAGTGTGTCGGGGACTGTGAGGATGGCATAAGATAGGGCAGTGTTCAGATCAGTTGTTCACAGGATTGCTATGAGTCATACTCGACAGCACCTAACAACAACAACAACAACAATCCTACTCCTTGGAATATACCCAAAAAAAATCAGAGATGCAACACAGATATATGAACGTCTATGTTCATCCAAGAATTCATCACAATAGTAAAGATATGGAAGCAGCTCCAGTGCCCAGCAACAATTAAACAGATATTCACACAATATAACATTATGAAGTATTGAAAAATAATGGACTTGGAAAACACAATACAACATAGACGAGTGTGGAATACATTATGTTAAGTAAAATTTCTCCATTACAAAAGAATAAGTCCACTGTTATAGTAACAGGATTGGTAGAGGAGCAGTGAGAGGGAGAACAGGAAAAGAATGTAAAGATCATGAACACTGTACTGGAATGGGTGGCAGGGAGGACAATCTGAAAGGAAATGGATGATTAGACATTATGAGCCTGACAATAGCATAGAATATTACAAGAATTTCAAAGGGAATTAGGGGAGTGGGGAAAAAAAAAGGACAAGAATGAATGAATGAAAATCAATCTCTTGTGAATTTTCACTAAAATATAAAAATAATCTAATCATCAGCTATATGGACAATAACCAAGGATGAAAGAAGAATTGATGCCTTTGAGTTGTGGTGCTGGAGAAGGACTGCCAAAAGAACTAACATGTGTGTCCTTCAGAGGTTGAAACCAAGCTGCTCTTTAGGGGAAAGGATTTTGAGGTTCTGGTTTACATAATTCGGAGATGTAGCCAGGTGGGGCCAGTCTTTGGAAAAGGATATTAAGCTTGGAAGGGTCAAGGGACTATGTATGAGAAGAAGACCCCAAATGATATGGTTTGACATAATAACTGGGGTAATGAGAGTAGGTGTGTCAGGCAGATTGGTTCAGGATAGAGCAGGGTTTAGAGCTATTGTGCATAAAGTCCTGTGAGATGTGCACACATAACAAAACCTAACCATTTAGTAATTCCCAGGTATTATCTCTTTAATGCAGTTAAAGCCACTTACCTTGACGAGAGCTCTTTCCTCATGAACTACATACCACTTTGTACTCTAGTTTATCATTACAGTACTTATTCTGTGGATGTTGTGCTCCCATCCTAGGTTATAAATTATAATCTAATTGCTTTTATCATCCTCCTGGTTCTTTGGGCTATGCCTTATGATAAGAGGCTATGCCAGTTAGTTTAACAGCAACTTGACAGTAATAAAATGCAATAAACGTGAAGAAGATTTTGACAACTTTAAGGTTCCATCGAGGAGCATGACTAGTTAGATGTAATGCAGACTGGGAGCTGATTCACATTTGAAATGGCTAGGAAAACTTTTCTTTCCTGGAGCCCCCTAGTTTCAGGGAACATAATCATTGCCATTTTTTTGAAGTGCTATCAATTAGAAAATATTCTATATTGCTTTAGGAAGCGTAATTATGAGCATTGGACTGATGGAAAAGAGAAGCCTATTACAATTTCAGTACAGCAGGAGACAGAACTTTGCACTGAGAGCTAACAGAAAAGCAGCCTGCATCATTTAAGGCAGTGAACTCCCTGAAATTTGAACTATTCAAATAAAAGTTGGACAGCCATCTGTCTGAAATTATCCCCCTGGTGCTTTCAGCTATGCCTTATGATAAGAGGCTATGCCAGTTAGTTTAATAATCTAATTTAATAATGAGGGCAGTGTTTGTTGTTATGTGCCGTCGAGTCACTTGCGACTCTTAGCGACCATATGTACAACAGCCCTAAACTCTGCTCTGTCCTGTGCCAATCGCACTTTCTCTGACACTCCCATCCAGATTACCCCAGTCACTGAATCAATCCACCTCATAGAGGGTATTCCACTCCTGCGCTGTCCCTCCACCCTACCAAGCATGATGTCTTTCTCCAAGGATCAGTCTCTCCTTATAACATATCCAACGTATGTTAGACTGAGCCTCAGAATCCTTGCCTCCAAGGAACCACCCCGTTTAACCCTTTCCAGGATGAATCTGTTTGTTTTCTTAGCAGTCCATGGTACTCTCAATATTCTTCTCCAGCACCACAGCTCAAAGGCATTAATTCTCCTATCCTCTTTGGTCATTGTCCAACTCTCTGATGCAGCATATAACAAGTGATTGCAAAAGACCATGGCCTGTATCAATGAGGGCAGTAGACTGAATTAATGATCTTTAAGGTATCTTCCAGTCCTAAGGTTTCTATTTACTGTTCAGTTCACCCAACTTCTGAAAATATCTGAGGTTTGCTTTTCTTTAGCTACATTGCCAACTGATCTAATTAACTTGTCCAATATACTGTACGGGAGAAGGATGGGCAGCGATCTACTACTGCCTCTGAAAACCCGCTGGACGACCTGCTATGGGTCCGTTCTGACTTAAGGGCACGTAATAACAATAAACTGTATGGTCAGTTTTAGAAATTAAGTTTAATAACATGCATTATGGAAACAAAGCTTAATTCCTCTTTGTTTCCAGTATCACTAAAGCCAATTAACAGCATTTTTTAAAAAGAAACGAGGGGAGAAAGCTGTGTGAGGGATGGTTGTATGCATCTATGTCATTCAATGAACGTGCCCTAGAGAAGTGAGAGTTGTCGTAAAATAGCCAAACCCAAAAATGTGAATGCTCTAAACTGCTTTACAGACACATCCTTAGATGACTTTTCCCACGAGCAGCACTGCCAGACTCAGAAACGAGGGCTCACATAAGGTGAAAAATTTGCTGGAATATTGAGACCACATCAAGATCACGGAAGGGACTCCAAGGGCCGCTCGCGCCGAACTATCGGTCCCAGCGGGCCCTGCGGCCTTGCGCAAGCGCAGTGTCGTGGCGGCAGCGCCGCTGCAGGACGCAGGGAAGGTAACTAGCGGGCGGCGACACGGCTGCGGTGGCAGTGGCGGTTCGCGGCTAGGGCCACCGCTCCGAAGCCCGAGTGGCCATCCAGTGGATCTCAGAGCCCTCCTCCGCCTGAGCATCGTGGTAAGTGCACGTTTGCGTTTACCCTGCGGTGCACGCGTGGCTCCCTGCCCAGCGGCCCGGCTGCTTCGGCCTAAGGCCGCCGTCGGAGCCTTACGACCCGGCCGCCCGATCTTGCTGACTCTTGGGGCCCTGGCTCCTTTCCTCCTGTGTTTCATACGGTGGGATTTGAGGGAGACACAGCTGGGCCCCGAGAGGGTGTGTGGTGGCGTGCAGGTGCCGAGGTAGCTTGAAGTGGATAGAAGGAATGCAGGGGGGATGGGAAGAGATAGGAGGACCTCGGGGCGACTTCAGGTTGGAACCAGAAGGGAGCGACTTTACAGGTTGAGAACTGATCTCAGAGGCAGAGACACTTAGAATGTCTTCTAATTGCTACTAGTAATGCTGTCGTGCTTTGAAAAGCTGGCTCTACTATTTGGCATTCGGGGCAGCCCACCTATCATTAACATTGACGGTAGACTTGGCATCTTATCCTTTGCTGTTGGAAGTCCGGAAAGGGAGGGACTGTTGGTTGCTTCTCATCTCCTTCTTTTAGCTTCACCTTTTACTGATGGGTAGTCTTGAAAGAAGTTAATCCAAGCTGTTTCTTAGAAGCTACGGTGGGGTGGTGAGACTTCTTTTGGGCATATTGTCTGGAGGGGCTTGTTCATTGAAAAGGACATCATACTTGGAAAGGTGGAGGGTCATAGAAGGGAGAGGACGACTCTCAACGAGATGAATTAACATTAGTGACTGCAATAGTGGACTTGAACACAATGGAGATTATAGATTATGAGGCTAGTGCAGGAACCGTGTACATCTGATTGTTCTGAGTCTACTCGAAGGCATCTAAAACAACTACTGGGCAAACCGTAGAAATATATGATGTTGTGTCTAAATCTGCGTTGGAAACATGGTGATCATGTGATGCCTAGGTCAAGAGAGAAACCCGGACTTTTATTTTAAAATTGTAACAAAAATGAGTTTGTGGACAACTTTGAATTAGAAAGATGTTTTGATTTTTCATCTACCAGTTGGTTGATAAAATTCAGGAGCTCTTTTAAGTAAAATGCAAACAACATTTTTAGTAACTGATTACTGAAATGCATTACTTTTATCCAGTTACAATTGCAGGCAGAAAAATTGTAGTAATATGAGAAGTATCTGTGACTTTGTCACCAGTTAAAGTTACATGTACATAATCTCATGTATTTATTGCATTTAGAAGCATTCTCAAGGAATCCTTAGGCTCATCACTAGACTTCCAGACAGGGTTTCTGTACAAAAGATTTAAGAAGAAAATAACGGTTTTGAGATTTTTCTGGAAAAATATTTGAATTATTAGATAAGGAAGAAGACAAAATAAACAGGCTCATCATGCAGAAGAAAGAGGGAATTTTGTAATTACGAAATGAAAATAAAAATTTGGGTGGAATCAGTATAGGCTTGAAAAATAGAATAGAGGTTAACAGTTTCAGTATTTCATTCAGGATACTGGGAAATCAGCAAAATTATTTGAAGAAGAAAGGGAAGTGAATACTTAGGCCTTTTTTTTTTTTTTTAACCAGGGAATCTCTGAATTATAAATGGTTGAATCCTGTTTAGCTCTTGTGTAAACCTGTGAAAGGGTATTTTGTGCATTTTAGTTTTACTTTAAATCCAATAGTGTGCCTTTTATAGAGGGAGTATCCTGATTTTTCTACTCAAAAAGAGCTCTGGTCGTGGTGTGCTACAATTCAAAGACTGCCTCTCTAGTGGTTCAAATCCACCAGAATGATAGACAGTCTCTTGTGTAAGTCGCAGCATTGGAAATCTAATGGAGGGTCAGCTAGGGTTTGGTTCCTTTTCAACAGCAATGAGTTGAGTTTCAGGTGGTATAGTGTGTTATGTGTTTGGCTGCTAGCTAAATGGGCAACAGTTTTAATCCACTAGCTGAACCAAGAAAGAAAGATAAGGCTGTCTACTTCTTTAAGTTTACAGCCTCAGAAAACCATTGGAGGTTTTCCCTGAATCAGAACTGACTCAGTGGCATTAGGTTTGATTTTAGTTTAAGTGAAGTACAACACAATCTCTCTTGAGATTTATATCCCCATTGCTATTATGAGCGCATAGTGGGACAGTGATTGAAGTGCTCTGTTCCTAACCAAAAGGCCTGGGGTTTGAACCCACCGGTCACACAGTGAGATAAAGACGTGTAAAGATTTATAGGGACAGTTCTACTCTAGCCTTTTCATCTGTTACAGAAAGTGAGCCTGCAGCTTATATAGTTAGAGACCTAAAGATTTGTTTTCATAAAGCTCTGTTTATTTTCTTTTAGTTCACCTTAATTTTGGCACTAGACTTCTCATTGATAAATTACCCTTAACATTAGAGAATGTCTTGACATTTACACTCATTTTTAAAACACCTGTCATACCTTGTGTTAAATTTTTTTTCTTCTAAAATAGCACTTCAGCTCTTTTTCTAGCAAAAAAAATAGAGTATGGAAAGATGACATATCACATCATAGTACAGTCACTACATTGGAAAAGAATACCATTTTTCAGCCCTCTTCCTCTACTCCTCTTGTCATTTTTTGTCCTCTGCATCTTTATAACATGTATTAATCTAACATATTATTTGTGGGTTTAATACTTTAATCTTTGTGTATTCTTTCAGAATGTCAGCTGCATAAGAAAATGGACTGCTCTCTAAATGCTGTGCCAGAATAGCAGTTGGCACACAATAGAGACTTAGTAAATATTTGCTGAATAAATGAATGCATTTATTTATAGCACTTAGATTTTTTTGTTTCTAGGAATGAAGCACTTCTATTTTTTTCTTTTTTTAAATATTGAGGTTAATATTATGTGTATTAAGTTGAACGAAATCTTTTCCTCTGATACTTTTTCACAAACGGGAAAATATTTCACAAACACAAATGTTTTGGTGAGCATTTGGTTTCATATGGGACTACTCATTCTTACTGTATTAAAATACACACTGCTCTGGCGATTTTTATTAACTTTCTGTATTGATGTAATGAAAGAAAGGCTGTAGAGAAGAAGTTCCTCTTTTGCTGGAGCTTGTTTATTGTGTAATCCCAGGCTGGTCATTTATTACTTGAATTATTATATTTGATGTGTTGAATCTATGAATTCTGAAGAACTAATGAAGTGATTCTGTCAAAAATTTAAAAAGAAAAATATATATAGCTTTAGAGGAGATAGTCATTCTGATATTAGAATTGAAAATTTAGCTTTAGGAAGATACTGTATTTTGAAGTACATTTGGAGTAATCACACATGGTTTGTTAGTGAAATACAATTAAAATAAATGATACAGCATTTTCCATATTAGATTGGTAAACCTTATATACAGCCTTAAAAAACAGCTTGAGAACCTTCTAAACGCCTCTGCAGAGTGTTTTATTTTGGTTTTGTAGGGTTTTTTTTTTTTAAAGTTTAAAGATTAACCAGATACCTGGTATTTGTATCTGAGCAGAATATACCTTTTAATGATAACATTGTTATTGTATATATAGAGAACTTTAGTGGGTAAGTCGGTAGAGTGTTGAATTGCTAACTGTTTGGAATCCACTAGCTGCTCCATGAGGAAAAAGATCAGCAGTCTCTTCCCTCATGATTTACAACCTGCTGGAGGGTCAGTTATGAGTCATTTCTGACTTGATGGCAGTGAAGGATGGACACACACACACACACACACACAGGAGCGAAAGAGCTCTGGAGCTCTGGTGGTTTAGTGGTAAAGAGTGGTGCTGCCAGCGCAGACACATGGTTCAACTCCATGACTGTAAAAACATAGGCAAAATGTCTACCCATTAACATGTCTGAAATTGCTTGCTTAATCCTGCTGTAATGTGATTCTGGTACACCCACGCCAGCTACTTAATCTAGAGATAGTTGTTAGCTTTTCCTTTTTCTTAGGAACAGAGGCAAATTCTATCTTCCCAAACAACTCAGCCTTAATTTAAAATACTTGCTTTTTCAAGTTATTAGAATTTAGGTTCGTTAAACTCATCTTTTTTCAGCTTCCTCTGAATTATTTTCTTTCACTTTCTAGTGAAGGAGATGTTTTAATTCTTTATAAATTTTGATTACCTGATAAGATATATAAAGTCTGAAAATAATGTTACTTAAGACAGAATTGAAAGCTGTTACAAAACCAGATTTCTGTCCCAGTAAAACTTAAGAATATATGTATGCATACACACACACACACACACACACACACACACAGAGATTCTTTATTCATTTCGTTTAATCTAAGGAATCTTAATGTTTAACCTTTAGAACAAAGTACCTTTTCTTAACTGTTCAAGATTGTGATGGCCAGCATGGATTCTGACAGAAAAGTGACTTATTAAGTTTCCCTATAAGTTTCTGTTCCATCATTTCAGACCATTATTTTAATGACAGCTAACATTTTATTTACTTCCTTCTCTTGTTTTAGGCATTATATGAAGGATTGAACAGTACTGCTTCTATAATTTTGTGGAGGCATTATAACAATGGTTGATTTATTTTTTTAAAAACGGGTTTAATTAGATAATTTTTTGTATATTCCAGAAGATTTCATTTAAGTAGAACACTGAATGTTATTAATACTCTTGAAAGATTGGTAATGACTATATAGTAGGAGCCTTGGTGGCACATCAGTTAAGCCCTTGGTTGATAACTGAAAAATTAGCTGTTCAAACCCATCCAGGAACCCTCTGTGGGATAAAAACCTACAATCTGTTTCTTCCCCCCCTTTTTTCTCTTTTATTATGATTTATAAGTTCACAAAGTTTTTGGCTTTTTTCTCTTAGCCACTGCTACATATTCTGTTTTATGGCGTTAATTACAGTACACAGAATGTAAATACCCTTCCTGCTTCTTATAATTCTCCTTTCCACTAATCCTTCTTTCCTGCCACTTCCTGCTTTCAACACTTTATCATCTCTGGGTGAATGCTGACCTTTTTCTCTTACGTGGTTTATATGTTTTTTTTAATTTGCTTTTTTTTTTTTTTTTTTTAATTTTTAATGAAAGTTTGTAAGGAACTTGACTTTCCATTAGTCCATTGTTGCACATTTTCCTCCCTGAACCCCTCTCCCCCCAGTTCACTTTTTTCTTTGGATAAAAGTTCTTTCATTGTTATACAGTTTCCCCACCATCGTCACCACTTTACTATGCAACTCCTATCCCCTCTTCTGAACTCTTGTCATCCCAATAATACCTAATCATATTTTCCTTTTATGCAGTTCTTTCCCTCATCTGTTTCAATGTCATGTACATTATTTATCCCCTCTTTTCTTAGTTTACCACCAACCCCCATATCAGTCCTGTTCTATAACAGTGGCATTATACAGTCTTCGTCTTTTTGTGACTGAGATATCTTGCTCAGCATGATGTCCTCTGTGGTCACCCATTTTGTAAAACAGTTCATGAGTTCTTTGTTTTTCAGTGCTGAATAATGTTCCATTGTGTGAATATACCACAGCTTCTCTATCTGTTCCTTTGTTGATGGGCACTTGGGCTGTTTCCAACTCTTTGCTGTTGTGAACAAAGCAGCAATAAACATGGGTTTGCAGGCATCCATTTCTATAAAGATTACAGCCTAGAAAACTCTATGGGGCAGTTTTACCTTGTCACTTGGGGTGGTTATGATTGGAAATTGACTTGACACCTAAGAGCAACAACACTAATGAATACAATTTTTATGTAATACCACTCTGTTCAGTGTGATACAGTGTATATGACATGACATCCTCTTGTTTGCATGCTTGCTTTATTTTTGAGGGTGGACGTCTGGATCTTGGAACAGGCTTTACCAGTTTTACAGCTCAGCAGAAATGCAGTTGAATCTCATAGTTGTTCTGTTCCTCCACTCAGTTGTTTTGTACACCCACTGTATTTATGGAAGAAGCTAAGTTTATTCAGTGACCAAAGCTTCCTCAAATAAATCTTTCTCTTCAAAGTTTGCAGAAGATTCTGAAGACCTTAGTCATTCTTTGTTTATTTTGATATCCAGACATGTAAATATATTAATGTGTTATCATCAGAAATTGTTGAATAGAAGAAAATTGGATTTGGTGGTATTTAAGTTTAGACTGTTAAAATTAATGGAGGCTTATTTCACTGTAAACATTTCTGATACACATCTCTTTCTACATTGAATGTTTTTGTGTCATTTATTGTCTCTGGGACACAAAGTATAGTGGACTGAATTGTGTCCTTCCAAAATAAGTGTCAATGTGAGTAAATTAAGATTCTCTGTACTCTGTGATAATTTTCCATTTTATGATTGGATATAATTATCCTCTATTTGATATGTTGTAAATCTTAAACTCTGTATATTAAAGAGGCAGAGTTAGAGTTCTTACATCAAGGTGTGACTTAGATCCCACCATTATTTTGGTCATGTCCTTACTCAAGTCAATTCTTTTGTTCAAGCCACACCCTGGCATGAGTCATATGCTTTTAAAAATGGCAAAATGCAAAAGGAAAGGAGATGCCAGCAAAGAGAAGGACTAGATTATTACCAGTAAATAAGAGATAGCAATTCTTTTTTAAAATGTTACTATTTTTTTTATTTTAATGAAAATTTTCAGACTTTGGATTTCCATTCATTCAGTATTGCACACTTTTTCTCTCTGCCCACCTCTCCCTCCCAGTTTGCTTTTCTCTTTGAAAAGTAAAAAAAAAATAATCCCAAAACTTCCATTGTTATATAATCCCCTCCCCTGCCCCCAGTCTACTCCACTATGCAGCTTTCATTCTGTACTCTTGTCATGACAGTAATACCTAATAATTTATTCCTCCTAAACAGTTCTCTCCCTCATCTATTTCAATGCAGTGTACATTATTTATCCCCTTTTACTTTCCCCCAAGCCCCGAGGTCAGCTTGCTTTACAGCAGTGACACTATGCAATTCTTTTGTGACTGAGCTATTTCACTTAGCATAATGTCACCTTATATGTATAATATTTCATGTGTTCTTTGTTTTTCAGTGCAGCATAGTATTCCATTGTGGGGCTATACCAGAGCTTCTCTATCTGTTTGTTGATGGGCACTTGGATTGTTTCCAACTCTTTGCTATTGTGAACAAAGCCATAATAAACATGGATGTGCATATATCTGCTTGAGCGGCATTTCTAGTTTCTTTAGGATATATTCCCAGTAGTGAAATTGCTGGGTCAAATGGTTATTTCTATTTGCACCTTTTTGAGAAAGTGCCATACTGCCTTCCATAGTGATTGCACCATTTTACACTCCCACCAACAGTGAATAAGGGTTCCCGTTTCTCCACGACCTCACCAGCATTTGCTGTTTGCTGTTCTTTTAAATTTTGCTGTTCTTACTGGAGTGAGATGTTATCTCATAGTTGTTTCGATTTGCATATATTTTAGAGTTAGGGATTTTGAACATTTCTTCATGTGTTTGTTTGCCATTTGAATGTCTTCTTTGGTGAAGTGTCTGTTCTTATCCTGTGCCCATTTTTCAGTTGGGATGTTTATCTTTTGGTGTGAGATAGGAACTCTTTTGGATCTGGAGCCCCTGCACTGAGAACCTCCCGATCCCAAGGAAAAATTGTTGCCAAGACACATAGAGACCTTCAAGTAATGGACACCAGGCCCAGAGATGTTGAAAGTAGACAAGGACCTTCCCCCAGAATAGTTAAAAAGTTTTCCATTAGAGCTGCCTTGTAGCCTCCTAATCTGTGAAAGAATAATTTTGTGATAGCCACCCACTTGAGGTTATAACAGCACTAGAGAACTAAGATGCAAAGGGATGTGATTATAGTGTCATTGCAGTACTGTTTTCTGGTGTGTTGCTTATTATCATTGAATTGTATCTAACAGTTAAATACAGTATCCTTTTATGTTGGACTTGAAAATTTTCACATTTTAAAGAAAGGATTATTCATGGGATTTTACTTGGACTTGTGTTTTAGTATTTCCCTACTAGATCTTTCAATAGGGAAAATCTTGTTGCCAAGGATCACTATACATCTGTTTTCTAAAATTAAGGTAATATATGCTCTTTGCTAAAAAATCCCTCAAAACAATGTAGAAATTGATAGCTTTTGATCTCCATGTAGATACATATACTATATAATCTGGAATTGGCTTTTCTTCTTCTTTTTTTGCAAAAATTATAGGCAAAACTTTTGCTTACCCAGGTGGTATAGTTGTTAAATGAAGTCTGCTAACTGAAAGGTTAATAGTTCCAACCCACTTGGTGCTATCCAGGAGAAAAATGTGTCAGCCGGTATCTGTAAACATTTTAGATTCTACTTGGTCTTTTGCTTGTTTTGTTTTTACATTTTTTTTATTGGAGTTTTAACAAAGTTAACAGAAAACTTTGATTTCCATTTATTCATTGTTGCATCTACTTGATCTAATAGCCTTGCTGTGAATCAGAATTAACTCTCTGTCATGGCTAATATTTTACAAATACTAACTCATTTAACCCTTATGTGCCCATGAGCAAACTATAGATTTTATCGTTTTATGCATTTGCAGGTGGAGAAATGGAAGCATTGAGATAGAAACTGACTAGCCAAGTTTTTCATGGCTGTTGAATGTCAAAACAGATTTAAGCTCAGATAAGCTCATTGCAGAGTTTTTGTTTGCAATCCCTGCACTACATTAGCTGTGAATTGGTTTTGACTCAAAAGCATACACAACAGCAAAAGCAATACTATGCTGCCTCTAGGAACTTGCCGTGCATATTGTTCGGCACTTGTTTTTTTATCACTTAATGATGACAATTTCCATGTAATTCTATTTCCTTCTTAATAATGCCACCCACCCACCCCTACCTTTTCCTTTCTGGAAAACTAGGGAATCCCGTGGGCAAAGTAACTTGCCCGGCTACTAAAAGGTTAGTGGTTATGTCCATCAGCACTTGTTCCTCAGGAAAAAGATGGCCTGGTATCCTCTCAAAAAGATGTGTGGAAACTCAGTAGAGGGTTACTGTGAGTTGGAACCAAGTTGATGGTGGTGAATCTGATCTTAATAACTGTAGTGTTTAGTTGAATAAATAGGTGATAATTTTTTTAATTTAAGGGTTTTCAAAGTTAATCTTGTTTGATATTCCTTATCCCATTAGTAATGATTTCAGGTGATTTTTTTTTTAGGATAAATAGTGATGGACTTATTAGAAAGTTACATCCTCAAAGGGGCTGACCTTCTTGAAAGGAGACAAAAAGAAAAGGCCTCAGGTAATGCTTTAAAGTATCAAAGTTTTGAACTTAAATATTGAAGAGATATTACTGTGTACTTAATAAAGCATAGAGAGCTCTGGTGGCCTAACCATAGGAAATTCTAATCCACCATGACCTCACAGGAGAAAGATGGGCAATCTTAATTTATTGCCAGCCTCAAAAACTCGCTGGAGGGTTAGTTCTGAGGCTTTGAGCTGGTTCTGACTTGATGACAGACACACAGAGAGAGGAATAGTACATATTAGCTATGCAAACGTTTTGATATTCACTATTGTGGTTTTATAATTTTTGTACTTGATGTGTCTTCTTTATCTCTCAAAAATTATGTTGTTGTTGTGTACCATAGACTTGGAACTGACCCATAGCTGACCCTCTGGTGAATTTTCAAAGGCAGTTAATCACACTGGAGGAGATTGCCCATCCTTCTCTCTCAGAGCAGCTGGAGGCCTCGAACTGTGTGACTTAAGGATTGCAGCATAGCTTCTTGCCACTAGGCTGCCAGAGCTCCCTTTTAATAGTATGTTGTTGTTGTTGTTGTTATGTGCTGTCGAGTTACTTGCGACTCATAGTGACCACATAGTACAACAACCCTAAATCCAGCTCTGTCCCTTTCCAATCTTTCTGTCTCCGACACGCCTATCCCCATTACCCCAGTGATGGAACCAATCCATCTCATCAAGGGTCTTCCTCTCCTGCGCTGCTGTCCCTCAAATCAATATTTGTTTGGATTTTGTTTACTTTTGGTAGGGTCTAATTTTCTGATATCCTAACGAGAAATCTTTTGTTGTTGTTGTTGGTAATCTTTTACAATATTAATTTTAATTCTATTACTATCTTATTTTATACTCTCATTTCTTCAAATAATATACCTTTTAATTGTATTTGTCACAGGAATAGTTGAGTTGATAGTAGGTCTACTTTCTTTTTTTTTTAACTTTCTTTCTATAATGCTTTAGACTATTGTTTCAAATATGCCAACTAAGGTTATAAAGTATCCTTTGTTTAAAACATTCTTCCTAGTTCATATGTATATCTTAAGTATGAGGAAATATTTTGTGTCTGGTACAATAACAGTTGTTTCAGATGCACTCATTAGAAAGTTAGTAGACATTTCCAACTTAAATTTAGTTACCTGCACACTCATGTTTATTGGCTTTGTTCACAGTAAGGAGTTGGAAACAACCTAAGTGCCCATCAACAAAGAATGGATAGAGAAGCTGTGGTATATTCACACAGTGGAATACTATGCTGCATTAAAAAACAAGGAACTCATGCAATATTATTCAAAATGGGTGACTCTGGAGGACATTGTGCTGAGTGAAGTATCTCAGTCACAAAAGGACAAATACTGCATGGTGCCACTGTTGTAGAATGGGACTGACTTTGGGTTTGGGGAGAGACTGAGAAAGATGGGTTCAATAATGTATACTGCATTGAAACAGATGAGGGAGAAAATTGTTTAAAAGGGATATGTGATGAGGTATTTTTGTCATGACAGGAGTCTAGAGTGAAGGCTACATGGTGGAGTGGACCTGGGGGAGGGTTTGTAAAACAATGAAAGAATTTTTCTTTTACTTTTCCAAAACGGTAGTGTTCTGGGGGGAGGGTTGGGAGGGGAGAAATGTGCGACAATGAATGAATGGAAACCCAAAGTTTTATAACTTTTACTGAAATTAATAATAAATTTAAATTAAAAAAATGTTGTTACCCTTTGTCTGATTGTTAAGTGAAGTGCTATTCACCATTCACTATTTATGAGCATCTGTAATATGCTAGTCAGTATGTTCACTCACCCACTCACTTACTGCCCTCAAGTCAGAGCTGACTCATAGCTGACCCTGCAGCTGTTTCTGAGGCTATAAATCACACAGGAAGAGATTGTGCATTTTTCTCCTGTAGAGCCTCTGGTGAATTAGATCCATCAGAGAGACACGCCCCTTGGGCTAGCAGCACAACTTTCTTATGACTACACCGCTAGAGCTCTCTAGTCACTAGTGTGTACCAGGAAGTTGGAAATGACTACAGTAGATTTTCAGAGGCAGCAAATCATGTGGGAGATTGCCTGTCCTCCTGTGGAGCAGCTGGTGGATTAAAATTTTGTGTCTTTGGATTGACGGCACAATTCCTTACCACTAAGCCACCAGAGCTTCCTAGTCACTATACTAGGTAATAAGATTGCTGAGATTAGTACTTCAGGGAGCTTGAAGTTTTCTTGGCAAATCATTTTATTGTAAACAGAATAAATTACTCTGAGGATACTTACAACTGAGGAAGTTCTGAGTCAGGAATGGTTAGTATGACTTGAGCCCAAAAGAATAAGTGGATTTAATTGGCCATAAAAAAGGAGTAGGCAAAGAATGCTCAATAAAAGGTCCAGTTTAGGAATTCATAAGAATAGGAGTATTAAAATAATTCATTTGAAGTACTTATTCCAGGTATAGTGGTTGGGAGTTGTGCTGCCAACCCAAGGTGTACAATTTAAGACCACCAGCAACTTCATGGGCAAAATCTCCTTCTGTGCAATTTATTGCCTCTGCAAATCCACTGGAGGATCAAGTATGAGTTCTGAGTAAATGACAGGGAGTTGAGCTGAATCTGTAAAAGCCACTTCAGATTGTCATTATAATGTCATGCACACATGCCAGACTGTGGACTCCACAGGAGCAAATCTTGCCTGTCTTGTTCATTGTACCCAGCACATATTGGTGTCTAAAAACATCTGTTGAGTAAATAAGGAAGTGTTCTCAGTAAAGCATATTGTACTTGTCTGTCCACATTTTTTAGTGAGAATAGAGTCATCCCAGTATATTGTTAATACCTCACAATAGATAATAGTATTTAACAAACAGATAAGTATTAGAGAAAGTACAGCCAGAGTATTCCTTGGAGGCCAACATGACAAAACTTCATCTTACCTACTTTGATCATGTTGTTAGGAGAGGCTATTCCTTGGATAGGGACATCATGGTTGGAAAGATGGAGGGTCGGCAAAAGAAAGGAAGACTCCAAACAAGATGGATTGACGTAGTGACTGCTGCAGCAGGCTCTAGTGCATCAGAAAAGAGGAGGATGGAACATGATGGGGAGGGTTTAGAGCTGTTGTTCAAATGGTGACTAACACCACCAACAATAATTGAACAAAATGTTATAGAATTTTAAAACCCTGTTCTGGAGTTGACAGATAATTTGTATCGAAAAATAACAAAGCACATAACTTATGTGATTTTAAAGTATTTTAAGAAGAGATTAGCAAGGGACATCTCTTACTCTTTTTACATTTGGAATTTGCCAGCTGGACTCAGTTTAGATAATTCTAGGTTTGTGGGTAATGTCTGAAGCATCTTAGTCAGGAGCCACTTGAACATATGCCACGTTCCCTTCATCGGGTCTGATTAGGGTCGTGCCAGTGTTATAAATCTGGTACATGTTGATTTTGGTGTCGCTAGAAACACAAGGATGTTTTCATGCATTTTTGTGGCTGACTCAGTGGTCACGGGAACTTTGTGTTGGCATAGGGGTCAAGCTTGGTTCTCCTAGGGACACTTTTCTGAGGATGTTTCAGCTGCCTTTGTAGCTGCAGTGTCTTGGGTTACTGAATGTAGGTGATATGTAGTTCTTATTTGTGTGGATATGGATGTGGCAGGGAATACCTCCTTTGGCTTGATTTTAGGGGAGAGAAGCTTCCTTTACTTTGGCACTATATTCATGAAATGTAAGGGACACCTCTGTTGATGTTTTAGTTGGCTGTATTTCTGAAAAGTGAGTAATTAAATAACTCAGATTTAAATTATTTGAGCAGGAGTTAACATAATAAGTTGTAAAAAATGGCAGTTATGTCATTTTATGTTCTATCATGCCATTCATAGACTTAGTAATATGAATATTACATAAGTTCTTTGAAGAAAAGTACCTGTAGAAATAAAACAGTAACTGGCAGCTTTGTGTAGGCAACGGTTTATAAAAGTGTTTCCCACGCTTAATCTTTTGAGTATCATCATGATTTTTCCCACATTGGCAAATTATTTTTACTGTTATTTAGTGGTGTTTTTTTTTTTGCACAAAAACAAAAACCTCACAGCTCTTTAATAAAACTCTATTTAATGTATTTTTCAGTGGCATGCTGAAAAAGTATTTTTAAAGGTACTTTGTTACTTCCATAAATGTAAGGCTAGCATCAATATCCTAAGCAGAAGATGACATAAATGATGTATCATTAAAGCAAAATTATGATATTAAAATCATGCTAAGCATTGTCTACAGAGGTACTGGGTTTTAGACCTCTTTTTCTTTACTCTTTATTAACATTCAAAACTTGTCTGACTCAGTTCTGATTCTCCACTGAGTTTTCGGAGGCTGTAAATTGCATGGAAGGAGATTGCTTGTCTTTCTTGAAGCTTGTGGATACGAACCTACAGACAAGTTCCTTCTTTGGGTTAGCAGTGCCATCAGAGCTCCCTTTTTAAACAAATACTAGATAAAAGAGGAAGGCAGATTTATTCTTTATTATATAAATACTAAGATTCAAAGACACTGCAAAAAATGGATTTGGTATCCTAAGAGATAATTTGTTTTTTTGTTAGGAAGAGTTCCTGGAGTGCTGCTCAGAGGGAAGAGAATTAGGAGCTAGGCCTTAAACCCCAAACCCAGTCCACTGCCAACAAGTCGATTCTGACTCATGACAACCGTCCATTGGGTTTCTTGAGGCTGTACATTGAGGGGCACATGGTAGATTTGAACTACTGACCTTCTAGTCAGCAGTCCAGTACCTAATGCACTAAGATCTAAAAGGGTAAGTCAGATATGTACTTCTCAGACATTTACAAATAATAAAGACTTTGGACGTGTTTTCAATGAAATGTTCTTTATGATAGCAGCATCTGATTTAGGAAAAGGAAGTTGTGCGAGAAAGAGTAGAAGATACTAAAAAAAGGCCTTGTGCTTGAGTACTTGATGCCATGTAGCAGATCTTGGATATTTTTGTTGTTAGGTGCTGTCGAGTTGACTGTGATTCATAGTGGTTCTATGAACATCAGATAATGAACCTTGCCCCATCCTGCACCATCGTCGTGCTCTCTGCCATGCTCACTCCATTGGAGTCATTGTGACAGTCCCTCGAGTTGAGGATATTCTCTTTCTCTGACCCTTTTACTTTTCCCAGCATTAATGTCTTTTTCTAAAGACCAGCCCCTCATCTGACAACATGGTCAAAGTCTATGAGGCAAAGGTTTACCTTCCTTGCCTCTAATAACTACCCTGGTTGCACTTTTTTCTAAGACAGATTTGTTGAGCCGTCCAAAATCTATTCAATACTTTCCATCATCATGACAATTCCAAGGCATCAGTTCTTCTTCAGTTTTCTTTATTCATTGTGCAACTCTCATATGCATATGAAGCAATTGAAAATCCCGTGACTTGGATCTGACATATTTTAGTCTTTAAACAGACATCGTTGCTTTTTAGCACTTTGGAGACATCATTGACAGCAGATTTATCCCCCCAAAACAACACATCTTTTGATATCTTGATTGTTACTGTCATCATTGTTGATTGTGAATCCAAGTAAAATGAAATAGGAGATGTCAGGCTTTTTTTTTCATCTGTCATGATGTTGCCTATTGGTCGAGGGGGTGGAATTTTTTTCTCTTGATGTTGAGATGCAATCCAAATTGAAGGCTGTAGTCTTTGATCTTTAGTAAGAGCAGTGAAGATCGTCTTCACTTTCTGCAAGTAAAGTTGTCTCTGCATAATGTAGTTTATTGCTGAGCCTTTTTCTAGGCCTGATGCCACATTCTTCTTCACATAGTCCAGCTTCTCAAATAATTTGCCCAGCATATGAATTGAATAGCTATGGATAAAAGGATACAACCTTGACACATTCCTTTCTGATTTTAAACATTAAAGCATTCCCTTTGTTTTGTTTAAACAACTGCTTCTTGGTCTGTTTATAGGTTTTGTGTAAGCACAATGAAGAGTTCTGTGGTATACTTCTTAATGCTGTCCATAATTTGATATGATCTGTAGTTGAATGCCCTTGCACAATCAGTGAATACAAATAAACATATTTCTGGTATTCCCTGCTTTCAACAGAGATCCATATCAGCAGTGGACATGATCCTGTAGCAAAGAAAGAGTGGCTTAACATCCTTTGTGTTTTAGAAAGATTACTTCAACAACATCAAAAAAGAAGGAAGAGACTGTTGTTTGACTGACTGGGATTGCATATGATCATACTGAGTATTGCCCAGCGTTTTTCCCTAGAGAAAGGGAGAGAGGTAATAAGAGAACTAGCTTTTCTTAAAGAATACAGGCTAAGAAATAGATTTTCTTTGCTTTAACAGACCAAAAATCAAGTGTAAAATGTGATGTAGCAAGGAAAAGATGCTGTTTACTTTATACACCTATATGTTGTTTGGCTGGAAGATATCTCCAGGAGTGGGTTTGGATCCAGGTTAAACAGTATCTAATGCGAATCCTATACTTGAACCAGGACGCAGTCATCAGAAAACTTCATGGTTCAAAATTGGGAAGGGTGTACACCAGGGATGTGTCCTATCTCTGTATGTTTTCAAGCTATATGCAGAACAGATAATCCGGGAAGCAGGGCTGTATGAGAAGTGTAGCATCAGGATTGGAGGAAGATTCAACAACCTGTGTTATGCAGATGACACAACCCTGCTTGCTGAAACTGAGGAGGACCTGAAGCACTTGCTACAGAAGGTCAAGGACTGCAGCCTTCAATATGGATTGAGGCTCAATATCAAGAAAACAAAGATTCTCACTACTGGGCCAATTGGCAGCATCAGTATGGATGGTGAGGAGATTGAGATTGTTGACAGCTTTAGTTTGCTTGGCTCGACAGTCAACACTCTTGGCACCAGCAGCCAGGAAATTAAAAGACGTATTGCGATGGGAAAGCCTGCTATTAGGGACTATGAGGTGGATTGATTCAGTGACTGGAGTAATGAGGGTAGGTGTGTCATTCACAGTGAGATTGGCACAGGATAGAGCCAGGTTTAGGGCTGTTGTACATAGGGTCACTATGAGTCTCAGGTGACTCAATGGCACATATCAACAACAATCAGAGCCAATATTTTAAAGATTTTACCAGTTTATATCTGATTAGTAAGTCTGGATTTTTCTTTATGATTTTGAATGTTGTTCTATATTCCCCCCCCCCCCCCCATGACCTGATCCTAATCAGAGAAGTCTGCAATAGCAGCTGAGGACCATCTAGTTCTTCTGGTTTCAGAGTAGTGGAGGCTGATGCCTAACATTACCTTTAGTTTGCATTGCTTTTGGTTTTTTTTTTTTTCTTTTTTAAAAATTTTTTAATTTTATTTTAATTTTGTGCATGTGTGTGTGTACCATCAAATCAGATCTGACTGGTACAGGAGGAGATTGCCCCTCCTTCTCCAGCAGAGCATCTGGTGGATTTGAAC
>NW_006399866.1:8354396-8359087 GCF_000299155.1 Elephantulus edwardii | reverse complement strand
AATTATAGAAAAAAAATTATTTTGTACCAGATGCTCTGCTGGAGAAGGAGGGACAATCTCCTCCTGTACCAGTCAGATCTGATTTGATGGTACATGCACAAACAATAATAAAATTAAAAAAAAATTATTTTGTGTGTACTGTCAAATCGAATCTGATTGGTACAGGAGGAGATTATTTCTCCTTCTCCAGCATTGCATCTGGTGGATTTGAACCACACACCTCTGAGATTGCAGTTCAACTTCTTGCCACTAGGCCACCAAAGCTCCCTTATTGAGCATTTCTGATTTCAGGTTTTTGATTCCTCTTAACCATTATATCAGCAAGAGATACACCAGTCATACCTTCTGGAATTTGACTCTGCAGCTTCTTTTCTTTTGAATTCTTTTTTGTTGGCCCTTTCTGTGCTTGCTTTTTTAGAGGAGAGTTCAATTTGTCTGCCATGCTTCCTTTTGGAAAGGAATGTGACTTGCATTTTGCATTAAGGAACTAGAACTCCTTTCCATTGGTCCAAGTCTCGCTCCTCCTTTGTCTCGGGTAGAGCTTTTACATGCTGAAAGTGCACAGCCTGACACCAGGAAGATGGTGAAGAGAGAAACCTTAAAATTTCAAAGGCCATATTTGTATGTGATGAAGCCGAGTGTGTTAATTACGCTTTTAGATTAATGATAAACCTACTACCAAATTCACTGCCAGCAAGTAGATTCTGATTCATGGCAACTCAACATCAGGTTTCTGAGGTTGGAATTTCTATGGGAGGAACTGCTCATCTTTCTCCTCTGTACCAGCTGGTGCCCTTAAACTACCAACTTTACAATTACCAGGCAAATGTATAACATATCATACTACCAGGGCTTCATCAGGTTAAAGAAACTTGGCTTTTATTTTCACTTTAATGATTCTTTTATAATGTATGTTCCTTAATGTTAACTTGTAATGTCACTTTGAAGATTTGTTATAAAGGAAAGAATTTAAACTCAGCCAAGAGATGAGGACTGGGCCATGGCTGTATTTTATATGAAATTCAAATATAAAGTCAAATTAAGTAGTGTTACTACAATCAGATAAAGTTTTGTAAAAGCCATTGGGCAAAATAAATGTTAAGGAGTGCAAAAAAGAGCAAGGGCCACATGGGGGCAGGCTTATCTTGGTAGGGTGGAAGGACAGCGCAGAAGGGGAAGGCCCCCTGTGAGGTGGATTGATTCAGTGACTGGGGTAATTGGGATGGGTGTATCGGAGACGGTGCGATTGGTATAGGACAGAGCAGAGTTTAGAGATGTTGTACATAGGGTCGCTGTGAGTCGCAAGCGACTCAACGGCACATAACCACCACCACCACCACCACCACCACCACCACCACCACCAGTGTCATAAAAGGGAATTGACCCCATCAACAACATGAGTAACACAAAACCAATTTGCCTGAGGTCAGACTTGTCCCCTATTTTCTTGCAGCCCTTTCTACCCATCCCAACACCAATCTTACTGCTTTCCTGCATCCAAAATCTGATGTGGTAGCACACAGAACTGTACTGGGGAAGTAAAAAGGCTATAATTCAGATTAGTAGTAAAATATAGTCAGGACAGCTTCTGAAATGTGCTCACAAGCATCTCACCCTTCAGACTCATGACTTTAGGCTAGTGTTACAAAGCTCTCAGTCTTGCCAATTAGGGCTCTTTCCTTGACAGCCCTCCAACAAACTTGGGCAAAAGCCTCTTAGTGCTGGTTCAGTGGCATAGCAGTTCCAAGGCCTATTGTGTCGTGTCAGGTCTCTGGTTCTCCCCTGTGGCTGCTATGGCTCTTGCGCCTGTCAGCTCTTTTCTGGCTGGTACAAGAATCTCTGGACCTGAAAGATGTGTTAACCTCCTTCTGTTGCTTCTTTGCTGGTGGTGAAGTTTCTTCTATTCTGTTGCTGGATCCACTCAATTCAATGGCGAGACTAGCCAATCCCCTTGTGTATTGGTGAGACTAGGTAATCTGTTTGTGCATAGGCTAATATACTTTGTTTGCATATTCCCTCTCATCCACATGCCAAAGTCAAATGGCTAGGGAAGCCATTTTTTAAAAAAATTTCTTATTTGTGTGTGTGTGTACTGTCAAATCAGATTTGATGGGTACAGGAGGAGATTGTTCCTCTTTCTCCAGCAAGGCGTCTGGTGGATTTGAACTGATCACTTCTGGGATTGCAGTGCACCTTCTTGCCACTGAGCCACCAGAACTCGCCACAGGGAAGCCATTTTGAACCCTTACTACTGAAAAGAGTCAGTTATTAACAGAACTAGAAATTATAGGAGATATGTCTAGATCAGTAGATTTGAGGTCAACGTCTTCCTTTGAATTGGACAGATGTGAGTGTGTTTGAATATTTACTTAAGCTGTGCAGTGATTTGGTGGGACTTTTCTCAGTTATTAAATGACAATAATGATAACACAACCCTTGTTGAGTTGTCAGAGTTCAATGAAGGGAAAAGAAGATATATAACCATTTAGTAGAATACTTGGTATTAGTACTGTTAAACCAAACTCATTACCATGAAATCAATTCCAACTCAGAGCAAACTCTGTAGGACAAATATAGCAGCTGGTGAATATGAACTTCTGACTTTTTGATTGTTGTTGCTATTGTTAGGTGCTTTCAAGTCTAGTATGACTCATAGAGAGAGACCCTGTGAACAGAAGATCTGATCCTGTTCTATTCTGTGCTATCCTCACACTTCTGACACATAAGAGCCCATTGCAGTAGTCACTGCATCAGTCTACCCAGTCAAGGCTCTTCTTCTCCTTTGTCAACCCTCCATTCTTACTGGCATCATGTCCTTCTCCAAAGAATAGTTCCTCCTAGCAAGATGCCCAAAATATATGAGGCAAAGACTCATCATCCCTTTCCTCCAAAGAGCACTCTGGCTGCACCCTGTCCAAGACATATTTTTGTGTTCTTTTGGCTATCCATGGGATGTTTAGTGCTCTTCTCCAACATCACAGCTCAAAAGCATCAATTCTTCTGTCATCCTTATTCGTTGTCCAGCTCTCAGGTGCGTAGCAAGTGATTAGAAGGACTCTGACCTGAATCAGATACTTCTTAGTCCTCAAACTGACATCATTACTTCTTAATAATTTAGAGCGGTCCCTAACTGTAGATTTTCTCAGTTCACTGTGTCTATTTCCTGACTGCTGGTACTAAGGGTATTAATTGCAGATCCAAGCAAGATAAAGTTGTCAACAGACTCAATCTCTTCTCCATCAGTCATGATGCTGCCTATTCATCCAGTGGTAAGAATCTTTGTTTTCTTGACTTTGAGATGCAATCCATATGCAAGGCTGCATTCCTTTCTTTATCTTCTGCAACAAGTGCTTCAAGCCTCCTCACTGTTAGCAAGCAAGGTTGCGTCATCTGCATAATACAGGTTTTTGACAAGTCTCCCTCCAATCCTGGTACCACACTTGTCTTCATAGAGTCTAGCTTGTCAAAAAATTTGCTCAGCATACAGATTAAATAGATATGGAAAGAGAATAAAATCCTGATGCACTCCCTTCTTAATTTTAAACCATGCAATATTCTCCTGCTGTGTTTGCATAACAACCTCCTGGTCCCGGTATAGGTTTCACATGAGCACAATTAAGTGTTCTGGGACTCCCATTTTTCTCAATGTCAGCCACATCGTGTTATGATCCACTCAGTCAAATGCCTTCATGTAGTCAATAAAGCACAAATAGACACTTTTCTGGTGTGCTTTACTTTTACCCAGAATCCATCTGACATCAGCAGTGATGTCCCTGCTACCACAGCCTCTTTTAAATCCTGCTTGAACTTCTGACAGTTCCCTAACTGTGTACTGTTCTAGCTGTTTTTGGATGATGTTCAGCAGTATTTTGCTTGCATGTGATATTGATGATAATGTTTGATAGTTTTCACATTTATTTGGATCGCCTTTCTTGGAAATGGGAACAAATATGTACCTCTTCCAATCCATTGGCCTGACAGCTTTTCCTCCGTATTTCCTGGCATAGACTAGTGAGCATCAGAGTTGCATTTGTTAATTGAAACAATTCACTTGGTATCCCATAAATTCTTGGGACCTTTTTTTTGGCCAGTGCTTTCAATGCAGCTTCCACTTCCTAGTTCATTACCATTGGCTCATGTTCATATGGTACTTCGAAGTTTTCAGTTTCAGTCAGTTCTTGCTGGTACACTGATTCTGTGTATTTCCTCGATCTTCTTAATACTGCTTTCTGGGTCTTTTTGGTTAGCAGCAATTTTTTGTAAATAGACCGAAATAAATGTAAGTTTGCTATTAATTGTGTTAAATATTGATAGTTTTTTGAAAATTAATTACTTTCTGTACTTTGTGTTCTCTTCAATATGGTAGGTTATGTAGGTTTGATTTTTTCCCCCCCTTTTAAATGTAGACTTGAGTGTTGAAGAGCAGTGGTGTCACTCTGGAGACTAAGGTGCATCTGATACAGGCTATGGTCTTTGCAATCACTTGTTATGCATAAGAGTTGGACAATGACTAGGGAGGGTAGAAGAATTGATGCCTTTGAGCTGTAGTGCTCGAGAAGAGTATTGAATATACCATGGACTGCCAAGAAAACAAACAGATTCATCCTCGAGAGGGTTAAACCAGGCTGCTCCTAGGAGGCAAGGATTCTGGAGCTTCGTCAGACATACTTTGGACATGTTGTAAGGAGGGA
>NW_006399866.1:8352141-8353698 GCF_000299155.1 Elephantulus edwardii | reverse complement strand
TTCTACAACAGTGGCATCATGTAATATTTGTCCTTTTGTGACTGGGATATTTCACTCAGCATAATGTTCTCCAGAGTCAACCATTTTGAATAGTTTGCATTGCTTTTGTAATTTTTAAGTGCTACCATCTTATTTTCTTGGCACAACTTGGTGAGCATGTCCAGGGCAGCATCTGCTAGCTGAAATATTCAATTGGTATACCATCTATTCCTGGGGCCTTATTTGTTGCTATTTCCTTCAAAGCAGCTTGAACTTATTCCTTCATCGACATAGGCTCCTGCTCATGTGTTGTTTCATGAAATTCTTCTGTGTCTGACAATTCCTATCGATGTGACTCAGTATATTTGTCTTCTTTTAATAATGCCTGGATCATTTACTATTCTACCTAAAGCATCCTTGATTATAGCAACTCGAAGTTTTGAATTTGTTCTTCAGTTCTTTGAGCTTAAGAAATGCTGAACGAGTTCAGCCCTTTTGATTTTGACTCCAGCTCCTTGCACATTTCCTTGTAATATTTTACTTTGTCATCTCGTGCTGCCTTTTGAAATCTTCCTTCCAGCTCTTTGATATCTTGAATTCTTCCTTCTGCTTTGGCTTTTCTGTGCTCCAGTGCGATATTTAGAGTTTCTTCTGACATCCATTTTGGTCTTTTCTTCCTCCTCTGTCTTTGTAATGACCGTCTGCACTCTTCCTGGATTATACGCTTGATATCCTCCCACAACTCGTCTAGTCTTTGCTCGTTAGTGTTCAGGGCCTCAAACCTGTTCCTGAGATGGTTCTGAAATTCAGGTGGGATAGACTCAAGGTCATATTTTGGTTCCCATGGGTTCGGTTTCATTTTCCTCAGCTTCAACTTGAACTTGCATATGAGTAGTCACTAAGTTGTGCCAAGAAATCTGGAGAACAATCACTTGGCCAACTGACTGGAAGAGATCTATATTTGTTCCCATTCAAAGAAGGGTGATCCAACAGAGTGTGGGAACTATAGAACAATATCATTGATTTCACATGCAAGCAAGATTCTACTGAAGATTATCCAAAAATGACTGCAACAGCACATCAGCAATTGACACAGGGCAGAGCAGAGTTTAGGGCTATTGTACATAGGGTTGTTATGAGTCGCAAGCGACTCGACGGCACATAACAACAACAAACAAAACAACCATCCTATTTTAGTTACGTAATTTATTTGCAAAACCACTCTTCATTTTTTGTTTTAGAGTTTCAATTATGCCATTATTTAAATGTCCTATCTGCCACATTAGCATTTTCTACCGACTTGAGGAGCAGAAACTTTCACAGTCATCAAAATTTTTTGTTTAGGTACTATTGCTGTGTGAGTCTTAGTAGCAGCCATTGTGGTCTTTTTAGATACTTGCTTGCTTAGCCTTTTTTTGCTGTCTTGGCAGCCCTGACAGCCTCTTCTTATTTAGCATTTTGGTTTTTTTAAATTATTTTGTACCACACATCAACAAGGCAAAGAACAAGAACCATATGGTCCTATCAATTGATGCAGAAAAAGCCTTTGATAAAATCCAACACCCTTTCATGATTAAA
>NW_006399866.1:8333167-8345236 GCF_000299155.1 Elephantulus edwardii | reverse complement strand
GGATGGGTGTGTCAGAGGCAGTGCGATTGGCACAGGATAGAGCAGGGTTTAGGGCTGTTGTACATAGGGTCGCTATGAGTTGCAAGCAACTTGACGGCACATAACCACAACAACATACTTGGTGCTAGCTGAATTGAGTTCTGTTAATATTTGTGAGTTTCTCCTATCTGCCATCAGTTGAATTTGTCATTTTCCTCACAGTTTAATGATAGTGGTTGATAAATAAAGACAAAATATAGTACATGCTACATATTGTACAAAAAAGTTTAATTTAGGTAAACTGTGAGCAAACATATAGATCAGAATGAATATTTTAAATATCTTCAGTTTGTGCCAGTGGTTTACTGAGACTTTACTGCTTTTTTTTTCATAAATGGATTTTATACTTACACAACAATAACTTTTTAAAGTATTTTTGGTAACTACTATTTCTTTTTAGCAGTATTCTGATGAGCTCATTATAGAAGGAAAGTAGTCACGTTTGTAATTGTTAAACTTGTATAAGTTAAAAGAAAAGCTTAGCAAGTTTTCTAGGCTTATTAATGCCTTTGAAAATGTTTAAGATTATTGAAAAGTTTAGGAGGTTAGTTTATACTAGATAAGTACTAATTTCATGAGTTGCTTTTTTTTTAAGTGAGGCTGTAGTTGAAAGTAATTTCTGTATTACATAAATTGGTTCATGTTTTTCTATGTCACTGAAAGCATTTTGTGCTCCCTCTTTATCTTGTACAGTAGTTGGGTTGTAATTAGACTGAGCTCCTTGAGATTAGGAGACCTGGCAGGGCTCCAGCAAAGCTCATAATAAACTAACAAGAATTCAGCAGACTTTCATTGAATTAAAGCAGCAAGAAAGACAGAAAATACTTTTCTTAACTTTTATTAAAATTTTGTAATATCCAAAAGCATGTTGATTCACTAATCACTATGCATTTTCTACCCAGGATGAATAATTATCTAGATATTACTGAATTTTATTTATCTTTTTTGCTGAACTATGTGCAAGTAAGCTGTAGACAGTGTGATACTTCACATCTAAATTCTTGAGCTTGTCTCTTAAGAAGAAGTAACTTTGTGTGTAACTACAGTGCTAGTATTGCATCCCCGTACCTTTGCCTACTTTCTTTTTACTGGTACTGGAAGACATTGCCCCTCCTTCTCCAGCGGAGCATCTGGTGGATTCGAACCACGCACCCTCAGGATTGCAGTGCAGCTTCTTGCCACTAGGCCGCCAGAGCTCCCTTTGTTTTCTTCTTCTATATGGAATTTTAGACCCACTTGCCATCTTATGTGTGGCAAACATTTTATCTTTGAAGTCCATCCATTAGACTCTGTCTCAATCAGAACTTTATTATAAAAATGGTATTTCATGTATTATTTTTGATAATATAAAAATGATATTTCATGTGTGGATATATCGCATTATGTTTGTACTCATTTTTTGATGGGGTTAGAGTTTTTCCATCTTCTGGTGATTGTGAAGAGTAATGTTGATCTTTTTTATATATCTGATGTTTACGTATGACCTGTCTTCCCCTGTGCTTTGAGAGCCTATTCTTTTCTGTCATTCCAGGGTGTTCAGTTCATTGCTGGTGAGTTAGAATCAACTCATAGCTGGCCCTCCACTGGGTTTTCAGAGGCTATAAATCACATGAGAAAAGATTGCACATTTTTCTCTTGCAGAACAGCTGGTAGATTTGACCCACTTGGTTTGGTTTGGTTTGGCAGCGCAACTTCCAGACAGAGAGTAGGGGTCTGCAAATATTTGTTGAAAGAGTGATTTAATTCATAGGAACCTACTACTGTTTAAAGTGGTAAAGCTCCTAGGTTACAAGTTCTCCAAGGTCCTTCCAGACAGATGGATTAGCCAAATCCTTGGGGGAGGTATGTGTTCCAAGGAGAGCTGAGGAGGTTAGTGTATTTGGGGCATTTGAGCAAAGATAGAATGGTAGGGGGAGATGAAATTGTATCTTTCAGAGATAGTTCATACAGGACCCTCAGATTTCATTCAGATGGAAAAATGAAGGTTTCTAGTAGGGAAATAAGCGAGCTCTGGTGGCCTAATGCTAAGAAGCTGCGCCGCAAACCTGAAGACACACAGTTCAAATCCATTAGATGTTCCACAGGAAAAATATGGGCAGTCTCCTCCCATGCAATTAACTGCCTTTGAATACCCACCAGAGGGTCCGTTCCGACTTGATGGTATACAACAACAATAAAGAAATAAAGTATACCTAGGGCTCCTTGTTGTGTTATAGGAGTTTTATTTTCTTATTTATCTATATTTTCAAGTAGTCTATATTGAGCTTGTAATACTTCTGTGATAATATATATCTATATCTAATCTCCTATTTCAAAATTAGGTTTTAAAGCAGTACTAAATAGAATCTAATTCTTAATCTGTTATACCTCTTTTGATTTTAATTTAAATGGCTTAAAAATTTATCTTTTTACTCCTAGTGATCACTTTTTATACTTTTTCTGCATTCGAAGATGGTGAAGCTAGATATTCATACTCTGGCTCATCACCTCAAGCAGGAACGCTTATATGTAAACTCTGAGAAACAGCTCATTCAGAGACTCAATGCAGATGTACTTAAGACAGCTGAAAAGTTGTATCGTACAGCATGGATTGCTAAGCAACAGAGAATTAATTTGGATCGACTTATTATAACCAGGTAAAAGACTTTATGACATTAAGGTTTGTAAACAACTATAATTCTGTGCTAACTGCTAACTTAAAAAAATACCGTAAATTTGTTCCCAGCAAAGTACTTAAGATAGTTTAACATTCAAACAGCACTTTGCTTATAATGCACATAATTTGTTTCTAATTTGTCATTATTAGAATGATAATTTATACATTACTATGTCCACACCAATTAATTCTTTGTTTGAATATATTAAATATTTAATTGTCCAGAATAAATTACTTTTGTGTTCTGCTTTTCTCCAGGTATCATTTAGTAAAAACATTTCTGTTTTTTAATTTATAAAATGATAATATAATTTTTAAAATTTTCAGATATCCTTTTTTATATTAATACTTCATTGTCTCAGGAAGCAGTTTTTAATTAAGAATAACTGAAAAGGGAAATTATATACATGCTGTATGATTTTATTTACATACTGTTTAAAAATTAGGTAGGACTAATGTTTGATGGGAAAAATCAGAATAATAGTTACTTGGGAGAGTGGCATAGCCTGGGAAGGGACACAAGGGAGCATTTTGGGTTATTAAAATGTTTATGACTTAATCTGAGTGGTGGTTATATGAATGCTGACATTTGTAAAAATTGATCAAGCTGAACACTTGAGATTTGTGTACTTTTATTTTTACATCAATAATTTTTAATTTTTTTTTTAAGGATAATGCTGTTGTGAACATTGCAGTAGGATTTTTGTTGTTGTTTTTCTTTTTCCCCTACGCTCTTTGGACTTCTGTAAATCAAGATTTGCTTCTAGAAATCAAAAGTCCTGGGTTTGAAGCTTTATAATTTTACATCTGTCTTATACTGGCAGGCTACAACTGAAGAAAGTAGACCTGATACAGACTTACTGTGTTTAAGATTGAATATTTTTTAATTTTCTTGTGCCATAAAGAATCAGTTTTTCGTTTGTAATTATTTAATATTCATAAGGATGAAGCTATGGAAAATAGGATCTTCTAAGTAATTTTTTGAATTGAACTTCACTTAATAGGAGGAATTTATTCTTTATATTTGAAATTTTGTCTTTCTTTATATATTCAATTTTTATCCTAAAAAAATTTACTAATTCAGTATAATCTTATTGCTTGAACTATAATCAACTCATGTTTCCATTAATGTAGTATACCTAAGTACCTTAATTATTTAAGCTTGTTTGTTCATTTCTTTAGTGCTGAAGCTTCTCCTGCAGAATGTTGCCAACATGCCAAGATTTTGGAAGATACGCAGTTTGTTGATGGATATAAGCAATTAGGATTCCAGGAAACTGCTTATGGAGAATTTTTAAGTCGACTAAGGGAAAATCCTCGTCTTATTGCTTCTTCTCTGGTTGCAGGAGAGAAACTCAATCAGGAGAACACACAAAGTGTTATTTACACAGTCTTTACCTCCCTCTATGGCAACTGTATTATGCAAGAAGATGAAAGCTACCTCCTTCAGGTTTTACGATACTTGATTGAATTTGAGCTTAAAGAAAGTGACAACCCCAGGCGACTCTTGAGGAGAGGAACTTGTGCCTTCAGCATCTTATTTAAACTTTTTTCTGAAGGACTCTTTTCTGCCAAACTTTTTCTTACAGCTACATTACATGAGCCAATCATGCAGCTTCTTGTTGAGGATGAAGACCACCTGGAAACAGATCCCAACAAGCTAATTGAGAGGTTCTCCCCATCTCAGCAAGAAAAACTCTTTGGAGAAAAAGGCTCAGATAGATTCAGACAAAAGGTTCAAGAGATGGTAGATTCTAATGAGGCCAAACTAGTGGCTTTGGTGAACAAATTTATTGGTTATCTCAAACAGAACACTTACTGCTTTCCACATAGTTTGAGGTGGATTGTGTCTCAGATGTACAAAACCCTATCCTGTGTAGATAGATTGGAGGTTGGGGAGGTCAGGGCAATGTGTACTGATCTCCTCCTGGCCTGCTTCATTTGTCCTGCAGTTGTCAATCCAGAACAGTATGGAATAATTTCTGATGCTCCTATTAATGAAGTGGCAAGATTTAATTTGATGCAGGTACGTTTTTGCCATTATTGAGGTACACAGTTTAAAGTCAGGTGCTTGAGCAGGGGAATGGGAACAAACTGTAATAATGATATTCATATATTCCTTTTCTTCCTTTTTCTCAAACTGCCCTTAATTTGCTTCTCAAGAAATAAAAGCAAATATATTGAGTTTTAAAAGTAGTACAGTCACAGAATATTTTTTGTTTTTGAATGGAATCCTCACACATTTGAATGTACATAGTTGATTACATTTTTAGAACAAGTTACAAGCCATTTTCTATAATTTCAAAATCCAGAATGATTGAGAACTTAATATCTTTTTAAAAAAATTATATTTTATTAATTTTAATGAACATTTACAGAGATTTTTTATTTCCACTCATTCATTGTTGCACTGAGAACTTAATCTCTTATGTCTGTCTTTGTAACAAAACCTTACCCAAACAGACAGAAAGCTTAGTTATAACAAAAAAAAAAAGAAAGCTTTTTTTTTAAAGCGCCAATTATTCCATTTATGCTTGTGTATTCTTATGCTTTACTACAGAAATGTTACTATGTTTGATTATAATGTGCCACTTGATACTCTACTGGATATGTAACTAATGTAAATTACCTATGCGGAAATATCCAGATTCTGAAATTTGGAACACTTTTGAACTCAAGAGTTTTACACATATCCTTAGATTAAAATTAGCATTTATTTCATACTCAGCTCCTGAGATCGACCGTCTAATAGTTTCATTATTTCATACTTAGCTGTGTAGGTCATGTTATTATTTATTAAGGGAATCTTTAATCATATCTCACTTCTCAAAGTACTGTGAGGAAGAAACTATTCATTCAAACTTATCTTTGAGTAATTTTTTTTTAAAGCAGAATGCATTTTTTCCCCTGATCAGTCTTATCTCCTTGGGATGGTTAATGATAATAGAATAAAGATTTTCAATAAATTATGATCTATGAAATTATTTATTCTTATCATGTATTTATAGTTCTTTTTCTTTTTTTTCCAATGGAGGTTGAAGCATATGTTTTCAGACTAAATATTGTCCCAGGTGTTAGGAATAGGATATATTAACTTTAGAAATGAGCCTTAAAGAGAGTAGATTAGCGTTTTATTTCAGGCAGTAAAGAGTATGCTCTGAAAATTAATATTTGCTTTATTCATTTTCATTCTGTAGGAATTTGGTTTTAAATATAGAAAGAACTACTCTCCCCTGAGTGCTTTATAAACTATATAAGGGAAAAGTAATATTAACTTGAATAGTTTGAGTAACTTCTTACAGATTGAGTAAAAATTTTTAAATACATGAAAATTGCAATATTAGAAGCAGAAGTCTTTTATTGCTAATACAATAAATGTTGAAAAGACATTAAAGCACCAACTTCTCTTTATTCTCTAAATTTTTAATGTAAAAATAATAAAAGCTGACATAGATACATTATACTCTTCCCCCCCTCATTATACCCTTTTCTGAGGTCCCTGTTTTACAAGTCCATAAGGTAGTGTAGCTATTGTGAAACAGAATTTTTGAGTAGACTAGAAGAAAAAGAAACATTATAACGTATGCCTTCTTAACACTGTCTTTGATTACAGGTTGGTCGCCTGTTGCAGCAATTAGCCATGACTGGTTCTGAAGAGGGAGACCCCCGAACCAAAAGCAGCCTTGGAAAATTTGACAAAGTAAGAATGAACACTAAGCCATGTGACATAGTGTCTATAGAAAATTCTACCAATCCATTAGTGAATTATTTTCTTTATAAAATCCTACTTTTAGATGACTTATTAATAAAGTTCTTTTCAGTTATGCATTATATGTAGCAGAACTCTGTTGGGTTAGCAGCATTTGAAGGAAGATGTCATGAATGATTACTGATTCATTTATTATAGAGCTATCACTAATGATGATCAAAAGAGCTATTAAGATTAATTTCTTTTAAAGGAGCTCTGGTGGCCTACTGGCAAGAAGCTGTGCTGCAGTCCTTAAGGTGCATGGTTTGAATCCACCAGATGCTCTTCTGGGAAAGAAGAACGTCTTCTTGTCCCAGTCAGATCTGATATGGCTGTACACAACAAGAGAAAGGGAAAAAAATATTTTAATTTAAAAAGTTTAATTTATACTGCATTGAAACCTATGAGAGAGAGAACTGTTTGAAAGGAATATATGATTAGGTATTATTTTCATGACAAGAGTCCAGAATGAGAGCTGCATGGGGGAGTGGACTGGGGCAGGGATTGTATAATAATGAAAGGGTTTTTTTTTAAACTTTTCAATGAGAAAAACCAACTGGGGGGAGGGGTGGGCAGGGAGGAAAATGTGCAACAATGAATGAATGGAAATTCAAAGTCTCTATAAACTTCCATTAAATTTCAATTAAAAGAAAGTTTAATTTAAAAAAATTGTCACTAACTCAAATTTGTGGGTATATGAATTGGCAAAAATTATATAATTTTAAGTATTTCATAAGATAACATGGTGTTGTTTACTTAGTTTAAATAAAAGTTTATTTGATCATATTTTGAGTAGATAGTACATGCAACTTGTTTAAAATACAAAGGTATGCAATGAAATTTCTCCCACCTCTTATCTTCAACTTTCATTTCCTCCTCAAAACATTACTGATGTTTTCAGTATTTTGTGTATCTTTCAGGGGTTTATATGTATATAAGCCAATTCCTATATATGTTCTCCCATTCATCCCATCCTTTTTTTCTTACTAATGACAGGGTATTGTGCACACTGTTTGCATTGTGTTTATTTTTCATACCAGATTAGAATATATCTGGGAAATTATTCTGTCAATTATATACAGAAGGTTTTAGTTTTTTTCTAATGTTGAGTTTTTAAGAAGTAAAATATTTTGCATATTTGTCTAATCAGAAATTTGTTTCCATTATTTTAGAAAAGGAAATATTTCACTGTGATATTGTCCTCTTTTTTTTTAAACAGAGCTGTGTTGCATCTTTCCTTGACGTTGTCATTGGGGGCCGTGCAGTGGAAACTCCTCCAATGTCCTCTGTTAATCTTCTGGAGGGGTTGAGCAGAACTGTGGTTTACATAACTTATAGTCAGCTTATTACTCTGGTAATGTCTTTATTCTTTAATAAGGTTTTCCCAAATGTTATTTAACTAAATATTGGCAGAGTCATAAATTAGTGTGTTGTGTGAACACTGTATATTTGAAAATTGGTTTAATTAACTAATAGTTTTTAAATTTTTTCAGGTGAATTTTATGAAGAGTGTGATGTCTGGAGATCAACTGAGAGAAGATAGAATGGCGCTTGACAATTTATTGGCAAACCTACCCCAAGCCAAGCCAGGAAAAAGTAGTAGTTTGGAAATGACACCTTACAGTACTCCTCAGCAGTCACCAGGAACCACTCCAGCAAATAAAAAGAATCGATTGCCCATAGGTAAAGAGGATTTCTCATATGGAGGCTTTCTCTTAAATGTAACGTTTCTTCATTGGCTTTTATTATTATTTAGTGTTTTAAAATTCAGTTTTAAATAATTGAAAAGTCTTCAGCTTTGTAATGGCAGTTCAGTTTTTTCAAATCCCATATATGCCTCTGAAAACTCTGTGGACCTGGAGAAATAACAATAGTTATAAAAATGACTCAGGCCTTTTGTTCATAAGATCGCTATGAGTTGTCCTCTACTCAATGGCATTGAACAACAACATACTAATACTTAAGGTTTGTCAGTTAGACTTTAGTTTTATAAAGACATATATTTGCAACTAATTGAAATCTTGTCACTCACCTTTTTATATCGTGATGTGAAAATTTTGAAAAAGTCATTCTTTGAGGTAATTGAAGAAGTTATATAGCTCTCTACTTTCTACAAAGTTCCAAATAATATAGTAATCTATTAAATGAGTAGTACTATTTTAGAAGTTTCTATCAGCAAACTGGGAGTTAAGTGGTACTATTTTTCCATTGTTATTATTATTTCAATCTTTTAATCAACTGAACTATGAAATCTTGATGTTATAAAACAAGAGTTTGTTACTTTGTTAAATTTAATAATTTATTTAAGTTAGATTCAAATAAATTTTTAAAACATTATCCACACACACACACACACACACACACACACACTTAAATAAGCATGTATTTTGTGCCACACACTAGATAAGCACTTTATAAATGTTATTTTATTTAATCCATGCAGAAATCCTTCAAGAGTAAGTATATTATTTATCTTGCAGGTGACACACTGGGAATATACCAACCATTAGTGCATGTGCCTACTCTCAGTTGAGTTGCTTATAGTCTACTTGGAGATGACAGGAAGAGACTACTGTCCCTTTTAGTTCTAAGTGTTCTTGTGGAGGTTAGCATAGGGGTTATTAACACAGCTAATTTAGCCAGGTAAATGGTGCTAACAGGAGTTGGAACATGTAAAGCCTGTATTTTCTATGTAAATGAGAATTAGACAAAGTGTGCAAGACCTTGAGAGAGTATTTAGACCCAGGGAACAGCAGTGTGGCAGATCTAGTTTCTTAATAATTAGGAGCTCAGCAATAATTATTGTGAATAGTTACTATATTTTACTAATTAAAAAGGGTATTTAATTTTTCAAATCTATGATCAGCTTTATTATGCAATATCAATTTGTGAAAATTTACATTAAATGTAATATGTAGTTATAACAGCAGAAATATAGCTTCGTAAGACAAACTCTTTGGTTTTCATTATCCCTAAATGTGAATTTTCAGAAATCATAGAAATAGTTTTACACTCTGTAATTTTAAAATATTGAGTGATATTGTCAACTTATTAACATGAAAAAAATAGGTATGATTTTTAGTATCCAGACTCCTCTACCCTGTTTTTCACTGCTATATATTAGTTATTTTTCTGCCATTCAAAAGTTCATTAAGTATGTGTCTAATGGAAATAAATTTTAAATATTTGCTCAGTGGTACTTTGTATAGTCATTTGACCTAGTTGTTGCATTTATTTTATATTTTAAGAAATGTCCATTATTCAAAGGGTTGATTTTCTTTCTGTTTAATGCTTTCGCAACCCAGGACAACAGTTAGCAGCCATCACTGCCTGGGATTCCTCAGCCACCAATCTTACTGCTCATATTACTCTAGTAACCCCATTTGGTGGGTAATAGGCTGTTCTTCCTCTTATTTAACTAAGAAATCATATCTAAAATTGTGTTCATATGCATGTTGCTTTTTGCTCTATGTGAATAGCTATGTAAAGCTTGATAACTTGAATATTTTGTATTGTCATAAAGCTTATTATTTAATATTCCTGAAGTTGAATTTAAGTTCATAATTTAATAGAAGATTGGTAGGATAGGTAAGGTCAAGAAGATAAAATTGTCAGTGAGTTTATTTTAGACTTGGAAATTTTTAGATTTGTGTGCTCTAAATACTAAAACAAAAAGTGATTAATGAATAGAGCCACAGAATTATGGAGGGAAGATGAATAATATTTTAATTCTTCTGTCTTGTGTCATAGTAGTTCAGCTTCTACTCAAAGGGAAATTGAAAATGTTCGTTACTTTGGAATATTTTTTTATTTATATCTCTACTTCTGATTATTCTGTACCGGATGAGAGTTTCTATTTAGTATTCTGTTTGTATTGTTGTTGTTTTTCTTCTGTTAGAAAATTGAAACTTAACACAGATGACTAAAACTCAGAAATTGTTATAAACTAGCTAAATCTTCAGAAGACGATAGTGTCTAAAGTTCTTGAAAAACTTACAGGGTGGATATTTAGAAAAAAGAGGAAATCAGTTGTTTATAGGTAAAGGAAAAACCCGGAAATCATGGAATCCTTTATGAATTCAGAATATTTTCATAAAGTAGAGAGAACTTAAAATTTAAACATAAGGGAAATCTATTTCCCTGCATTTGCAGAGAATAGTTAATACATTTCAAGAAGAGAATGCTTTAAAAACAATTTTGGCTTTGTCCGTAGTTGCCTAATTGACATTTATTGCTTTTTACCAATCAGATTTCAGCATGAAATTTTCTTGGGCTACTAATAAGTTCACTTATTAATAGGAGAAACCTGTAATAGTTAAGTAATTTTATAGGAAGGAGGCCTTAAAGTTTCTTGAAAATACAAGAAATGAGATGGTGCTCTTCTTGTCACCCAAGTCGTAAATTGCCTGGGATGTGGTGGTTTACAGGTGTGCTCATCCAGGTAATCATGCCCATTAGGTGTGCTTGGATTTTTGTTCCTAATACTCACCTTTGAAAGTTAATCTAGATTTGTGAGCAATAGAGGAACTAGGAAGACCTAGTCATTATTTTTTTCAATCCATATTTTTACTACTCCTTTTTTGTGCATGAGCAAATTGTTATATTAATAGAAAGTATATATATATATACACACACACACACACACACACATATATATATATAAATATTAAACTATTTTCTTTATCTTTTCTCTAAATTACTTTCTCTCACACTTTTTTATTAGCAACTCGGAGTAGAAGCCGTACCAATATGCTAATGGATCAGCATATGGATCATGAAGGATTGTCTCAAGAAACCATTCCAGAGGTACAACCAGAAGAGGTCTTGGTCATTTCCTTAGGGACAGGTCCTCAGCTTACTCCGGGGATGATGTCAGAAAATGAGGTATGAAGAATTTTTGTGTGTAATTTGTAGCCATTCGTGTTACAAAATGTTACATGGGATTTTTTTCTTTCTAATTGTTATTTACTCCTTTAAATTAATATGCTTTAATGCATATTTTTCATTATTTTCAAGGATCTTACTAACCTATACCATTAAGCGTTAAATATGAAAGCACTGGAAGTGTTTCCCATTAATAACACCCATGGTCCTGAAGACAAGGAATTTTCATAGTAGAAATAGAATAAATAGACTGCTAGAAAGTTAACAGTGTAGAAATTGAAGAAACTCATCAGTGACTTGTTAGAAGCATTTTTTTTTCTAGTGGTATTCTAGTGATATTCCTGTTTAAGGAGGAAACAGAATTTGTTGAGACATACTTTTCTCTTATTTGGCCTGTCAGAAGGAAATGGAGGTGATAACTGAAAAGAAAACTAAGCAGTTAAGTGTTTAGAAGAAGTAAGAGTAGGGGGATGGGAAACAGTTACAAGCTATTTATAAATAGAACTTGGAATAGAGCAAAAGAATAAACCTAATTATCTAGAGATAAGAACCTCTTCTCACAAGTTGTGACTTTTTTAAACAGATACAGAATCTTCAACAGTAATTTCTTTTTTATTCAGGAAAACCCATTCCTGTTTTGGAAGCACAAACCAGTTACAGTGATTGATAAAGTGGTGGGGTGGTGATTAGCCTTAATTGGTCTTAAGGGACTGTAGGATGACCAGTAGGGAAGAGGACTCTC
>NW_006399866.1:8307088-8333067 GCF_000299155.1 Elephantulus edwardii | reverse complement strand
CCCTCCCCTCCCCTCCCCTCCTCTCCCTATCCCTGGTAATCACTCAGAAACTTTGATCTCTGTATACCTGCCTAGCAAATTGATGTGAAACTAAATTGACACTTTGGTTTTTCAGGTCCTAAACATGCAGCTTTCAGATGGAGGACAAGGAGATGTCCCGGTTGATGAAAACAAACTCCACGGTAAACCTGATAAAACCTTGCGCTTTTCCCTCTGCAGTGATAATCTGGAAGGAATATCTGAAGGTGAAGGGTTACTTCATTCAAGGAGTTGTGTGATTCAAGTAATACTTGTTTTATGTTCTTTAAAGGAGCCTTATAAATTTTAATTAGGCCATCTGTGCCTTTCACTGAGGAAAGTAATGATGTTTTCTACTGATGAACTTGAACAGTTGGCTGTAAAAATTGTTGTCAGACTAAAATTAAGATTGTAAGAGACCTTGTATGCTTTAAAATGGAAACAGTAGAGGTCTTCATAGAGACTTAAAACATAAGAAGTTTTTGTTTTTCCAGAATTTATATACACCAAAGCTTATAGAGCTCCTTTAGAGGGATATGATGCATGTTTGAATGAAGAGAAGAATGGGCTCACAAGTATTTCAGAATGTTGTGCATAGTTTTGAGTGTTTTGTGTATCTCTATCCACATATTTTCACACATATTTTTATGAAGTAGAGGTCAACAGTTGTTGTTAGGTGCAATTAAGTCAACAGCTTGTAGTGACCTTGTGAACGACAGATCTGCTTGCCTATCCTGTGCCATCCTCACGATTGCTGATAGGCTTGAGCCCATCATTACAGTCACTGTGTCAGTCCATTTTGTCGAGACTCCTCCACCTTTCTCTGGCCTTCCACCTTTCCCAGCATAATGTCTTTTCCAGTAGAAATAGAAAAAGGAAAGAAAATTAGAAACCAAGATACTAGACCAAAATATTTTTGTAATGAAAAATGTTTATGGGTATTTATCTAAAAATTTTATTTAAAAAAAAAATCATGCAGAGAGCTCTGGTGGCCTAGTGCCAAGAAGCTGTGCTGCAATCCCGAAGGTACACGGTTCAAATCCAACAGGTACTTTGCTGGAGGAGGGGCAGTCTCCTCCTGAGCCAGTCACATCTGATCTGACCATACACACAACAATTTAAAAAAAAATAAAAAAATCATGCAACTTAAGTATTTTCATTCTAAAGGAGGAGAAACAAAATCATCTCTAATCTCACTATTCTGGTAATAAAAATTAACGTTTTGATGTATATGTATAGAAGAATTCAGTTTATAGTGTTTTATTTAACAGTGTAACAGTAATAACATTCTTGTGACTTTTACATTCATATGGAGATACTGCAGTTTTAAGCATTTTCCTGTGATTAAACATTTGCATTGCTTGTACTTTTGAGACATAGAAACTGCAGTGAGAAAATTTACATTTATTTTTTTAAATGTCTTTAAAATAATTTCTTAGAAGCAGAATTGCTGGTTTAAAGAATATGTGTTTATATGTATATGTCTAGACACACAACATACTTACATATAAACATATTTTACATAGGTTTTCTTTTTTGGAGCAGTTACACAGAATTGTGCAGTATATAGTTACCATATGTTTCCTTTCTCATATCCCCACATAGTTTCTACTAACAACATCTCACTTTAATGTAATATATTTGAATACCAATATTGATACAATATTATTAACATCACTCTTACACAGATCTATGGGTTTTGACAGAAGGATAATAGCATGTGTCCATCATTATACAGTCATATATATGTTATTGTTGTTGTTAAGTGCCTTCAAGTTGTAGACAACGCATAATGATCCTATGAACAAAAGACCTGAACGCTTGTATAACTTTGGTCATTTCTCCGTTTTCATAGAGTTTCTGAAGGCAAGGCATTTCGGAAGTGGATGCCACTCCTGCTTCCAAGCTTGTTTTAATTGGGAAGTGCCACCAAACACTGTCCACTATGGGTAACCATTATTGCATTTTGGCACATCAGTGTCACAGTGTTTAGCATTACAGCAACCATGAGTTACCTCTGTACAGGAATGCACAGACCAGTGCTATACCACTTAGAAGAATGCTTGACAAAAAACTGTCCACTAGGCCAACTTAGCTCCCTCTATGTTGTCATTGTTATATACTGCACTAAAAAAGCCTTGTGGTTCATCTCTGTCCACATGCCTTCCAAACTCCTAGTAACCATTGGCTTTTTCACTCACTATATAGTATTGCCCATTGTAGAATATCTCAAAAGTTTTGGGCTAGCTTCTTTTACTTAGCAATATGCAAATACATATATGTATGTTGTTGATTGCCTTTGAGTTAGAGCATGACTCATAGTGACTCTATGAACAAAAGGCCTGAAGCTCCTCTACAACTATCAACATTTATCAAAGTTCATAGAGTTTCCAGAGGCAAGTTGTTTAGGAAGTGGATGCCACTCCTGCTTCCAAATACACACACACACACGAGCCCCCCCCCCCCGAATCCAAGTCATCAATTTCATAAGATGGAAAAAGAGCAGAAAAAGGCAGGAATGCTAGCCAATTGAAGTTAGTGTATTTGACTTTTACAAATTGTATGCAAAAACATATTAGCACACTGCATGTATTTTTGGAAGAATCTTTGCACATAATCCATGCATCTCAGCCTCATGGTGAATCTGCACAGCAGTGTGCTGTTACTAACTTATACGGACTTATGAGAACTAGTTGTAAGCTTTTCTTCCCAGCTTCATGTTCAATGATTCCTTCTTGGTAGCTCAAGATTAGCCAGGATGGAAGTCTTCATACCAAAAAAACTCAGCTGACATCTGCTCAGATTTCCAGTTATTTGACCTGTTTTGAATTCAAGGAGAATGTTAGCAGCAAGTCTGGCTTTATTAATGCAAACATATTTTTAAAACATAAATGAATTATTAAAAACATTTTAATTAGCCGTTAGTTTCTTTTCAAAGCATGAAGAATTGCATGGTGGCTCATGGCTATTTTAAAACAGTCACTCATGAGAAAAACATTTCTCTAGGTCCTTCAAATCGCTCCAATTCAGTGTCCTCTCTGGATCTGGAAGGAGAATCTGTATCAGAACTTGGAGCAGGACCTTCTGGGAGTAATGGAGTTGAAGCTCTGCAGCTGTTAGAACATGAACAAGGTAAGGTGAAGTTGAACACTGTTGCTTAAATAGCAAAGAATTTACCTGTTGCAAAATAAGCAAAATACTTGCTTGTAAATTGGTTCTACTCAGTAAGAGAATAAATTTAACTATGTAAAGACCACTAAGTTTGTATTTATTCATTGTCCCTTCATTTTGTGAAAATGTACTTAGTTGGTAAATTAATTGCTGAGGCTTAAATGACACAGGATAGTGTTAAATTACAGAGACTACAGGGAGCTCTGGTGGCCTAGTGGCAAGAAGCTGCACTGCAATCCTAGAGGCATGCGGTTCAAATCCACCAGATCTCTGCTGGAGAAGGAGGGGCAATCTCTTCCTGTACCAATCAGATCTGATTTGATGGTACACACACAAAAGGAAGCCTTACTCATATACAGTGCCACCCAAAGGTAATAAAGGAGGTCAGAATTGCTTCCACTGTGGAAAGCTGGGCCACTTCAGTAGACGGTGTCACAGACGAGAGCCACAGATAGGCAAGGGAGTGGAGAAGAAGCTCCCACTCACTTGCTTTAAGTGTGACTCTGAAGGACACTTGGCCAAGGGTGGCCCACATCAGGTCCTCGTGGCTGACAGGACTGACAGGCCCCAGCTCCCAGCTGGAAACAAAGGAGGACGCTTCAATGATTTAGATCCTTCCTGAAGAGCTGTGGGTGAGCATTAACATTACTGGTAAGTATATTCATTTTCTCCTGGACACAGAGCCTACTAATTGGTCCTAAAAGCCTTCTGAGGTCCCAACTCTTCTCACTATTTCGTAGTTGTTGGAATGGACAGAAAACCTCATAAGCAGTTCCTTACTTCACCTCTACCTTGCATGTGAACTTCCAAGTTGTAAAACAACCCAGTGGTAGATGGAATTTGCTCCAGGACTTAAGAATCATAAATGACATAGCTGAGCCTCTACATCTTGTGGTTCCTAACATTATAATAGCATTATAATAGACAAAGTGCTAGTCTATAGGCCTTTTATTGTAAGAACCACCTTCCCTCTGTAACTTGATTTGTGCTACTATTAGAACCTCTGCTCAGAATATTACTGCTTTTTAATTTTTTACTCATGTGCTTTTAACTTGTTAGTTAAATTTGTGTCTTCTAGGCTGCAACACTTCCGTGATACATCTTCAAGGATATGAACATGTACGGCTAAGCACAATTGATAACAGTGCATCTAAATTCTAAAATCAATCTCCATAATAGTCTATGTGTTTCCTACTGCCAAAGGGGCCCTTTAGAGTAGTGAGAGAAGATCTTCACCCTGAAACCCACAGGGTCCCTTTTCAGCAGGAAGTAGCTAAGAGAATACGCCATCCCCTTTTCCTTATGAATCAGGGTGAAGTCTCTCTCAGGGAGGAGAGATAGGGAATGGCAAAGGACACACTGACAAGGAGATTAATCAGAACTGGCTTTGACAAGCACTGTGACAATTGGACAATTAAAACACATTCGGTGGGGGGCGGGGGAGAAGAATGAACTGGGGAGGAGGGTAGAGAAAACAGTGCAACAATGAATGAATGAATGAATGAAAACCCAAAATCTCTGTAAATCTTCATTAAAACTAATAAAATTTAATAATAATTTTTTAAAAAAGATAGTTTAAAAAAAGTACACAGACTAGTGACCCTGTGAACAATAAATCTGAACCTTGTCGTATCCTGTCCTCATTATCTCTTACACACTTGAGCCCTTTGCTGCAATATCTACTAGCATACCTTTATATGTATGCAAGTTTACTCTTGTATAACCTCACTTAACTATTTAGCATACATATTTACTCATATAACTACTCGTTGATCGTTAGTTATTACTACTTGTGCAGAACTGTATTTGCTATAGCGTTTACTGAAATTTTGTACCTCTCTATCTTCCTTTGCCCTTGACACATTGTGTTATATTCCCCCAATTTATGTATTCTTTCTCTTTACTAGAAGTCAACTCATATCTACTTGCCTGTGCTTCTTCTGCTCTCCCTCTTTGTTCTTGGTAACCATCAAAAACTGTTTCTTTATGTATGTAAATCTGTGCTTGAATTTTTATAATAGTGCTGTCATATAATATTTGCCTTTTTTTGTGCTTCACAAATTTCACTTAGTGTAATGAGCTCCAGGTTTCTTTCAGATAGTAAGATTATTATTATTCATTGTTTAGTCTTATATATGTACCATATTATATCCATTCATCTGTTGATGGACACTTAAATTGCTCCCATCTTTTTGCTATTGTGAATAATGCTCCAATGAACATGAGTGTACAGTTTCTACCACTCTTCTTTTTCTGGCATAAATACCTAATTTTTAAAAGAAGTTTTGTGCTGTTTTCCATAGTAGTTTTACTACTTTTTTTTTAGTAGTTTTACTACTATTAAAAAGTGCTTAATTTTGTTTTTTGATAGCCACAACACAAGATAACCTTGATGATAAGCTAAGGAAGTTTGAAATTCGAGACATGATGGGACTAACAGATGATAGGGACATATCAGAAACAGTGAGTGAGACCTGGAGTACAGATGTCTTGGGAAGTGACTTTGACCCTAACATTGATGAAGATCGCTTACAGGAAATTGCAGGTAACTACTGTTTAATGTCTTTGGAAGATTGTTGTTTAGATTTCTTTTTTTTTTTTTGTTTTTTTTGTTTGGATTTCTTATATCACTCACCCTTCATGGGAAAAAGTTTCAGTGCTCTGACAGACATGATGTATTAGGACTAATGTAAAAACTGATAACTGTATGTGACAAGGCAGTTTTGGCCTTTCCAACCCAGCCTGAATATGAGTAGTAGTCTTTCTTTTTACACTTAACTCCCTTACATGCCTCCCCTCAAGAAAAGAAAACCTAATCTTTTCACTTAGCTACTGGTCAAGTCTTATTTGCTTGACATGGTGTATGTTCTTAGTAGTCAGTAATTACTTTATTCTTTTAAGATCAAATGCATTACCTTAAGATAAAAATTCTTGCAATTATGCCTGTAACATCATGTGTTAGATTACAAGATTTACTTCTGAAAATTTTCTATTGAAAAGGTAGCTTCTGTTCCAAAGAAACTATATTGCTCTTTTTTTAATGTTAAATTTATTGATTCAGGCATAATTTATAAAAAAAATTCATAACATTTTTTCGGGTATTGCTGTATAAGTACTAAAGATTCGTAACAGTACTAAAGATTTGTAACAGTTTTTTAATGACCTCCTTAGTTTTCTTTATAATGGAAAAGTTCAAGCAAATAAAGAGTACACTTATGAACTCAGCTTTAGCAGGTCTGTCCACACATGGCCATTTTCATGTCAGCTGACCTCCCACTCACTTTCCTTTTCTCCCGTCTGCCATCATTGTGTTAAAGAAATTTGATACTTTATTTTATTTGTAATTAGTCCATGATATATCTTTAAAAGATAACTTTTACTAGTGATTTTTTTTCTTTCATGCACTGAATGGAGTAGAATTATTTTTATTATGCCTAGCAGAAGGAGTAGAGTAGTCTGAGCCTGAGTATTTTTAATGCAGGGGTACAATAATGTTTAATCCTTCTTCTTTGTATTTCTAAGTAGTGTAAATAGATTTCTTAATTGGTTTTACATTACTTTATTCCAGATGCCAAAGTAGTGTTTTTCCTGGCACTGATTGTAAACTGTACTTGCATTTGAATGAGTGCTCTGGAGGATGTGTGTATTTTACTGCAGGCATATTTTATTGCTTTAAGTGTATGAGTAGATTTCTGGAATAGAACATATTTGGCCAGTATAACTTCCTAAGTTTACATCTTGCAGTGTTCCTTTTTTCTTTAGTGTTTTTAATTTTTGTTAAAATCCCATTGCTGTCAAGCTGCCCTTAAGTCATAGTGACCCTATAATACAAAGAATTGTCCCACAGGATTCCCAAGGCAGTCTTTAAGGAAGGCGACTACTTGCTGTCTTTCTCCCATGAAGGGGCTGTTACATTTGAACAGCTGACCTTTTGGTTAGCCACTGAATGTTTTTAACCACTGTGCCACCAGATCCCCTCTTAATCCTTGTAAGATTATGCATTTTAGAAAAATATTAGGGACGTATAAACTTTGCTGTAAAACCAAGGTGAAAGTTAGTTGAAATGACTTGACCTGATAATGTGTGTTTTTTCTATGGAGAGTCAAAGCCGAATAGGAGGAAACTGATGAACAAGAAGTTGTACCATTGTGACCAGAATGGGAAATTTGTGTTTTGAGTGATGTTATTACTTGAAATTATTCTTACCTGACTTCTTCCTTGTGGGTAGAGTAGAGAGGAGATTTTCTTAGTTTTGTGTGTGGCCTTTCCGTTGTCTCTGCTCTTTCCATTAGGATCTTTTGTTAACCCTTTGCTCCCCACTGGTTATACAGGTGCAGCAGCAGAGAACATGTTAGGCAGTTTGCTGTGCCTACCAGGTTCAGGGTCAGTGCTTCTTGACCCCTGCACTGGTTCTACTATATCAGAGACAACCAGCGAAGCTTGGAGTGTAGAGGTATTACCAAGTGACTCAGGTTAGTATGTCATCATTGTTTGCTTTTTCATTTGCACAGAAGTTTTAAATGTAAGGTGTCCTGATTTCTGTTTTATGTACATTTGTTAGTTATGCATTTGACAAGTGTGAGACAATCACTAGTTGAGAATTTCAAAGGGAAATGAGGGTATTTTTTTATTCATCTGTCCATTGGATGGCATAGGCTAAGGTCTTTCTGCCTCTGTGTTCAGTTACTTTAGGAGCAGTTGTTAGTAACTCATCAGGGTTCTGTGTGGAATACTGAGTTCAGTGTCTCCCACTAACTTCATCACAGGATAGAAATTGAACACAGTTCAAACCCTAAATAGTTGGATGCCTGGTAAGCATGTTTAGATTTTATTATAGGGGATAACATTGCCTTTTAAAAGAGGTTTAGTGTATTTTTATAAGACATTGAAGTTGAGACTCTGGGGTACTGAGAATTCATTTGAGCAGAATTATAAAATATGTTTGAATTAACTGTTTTTTCCTGTATATTGCATTTGAACTTTTCTCCTGATTTCATTTAATCTTCAAATAAGATTCAACTGCTAAAATACAAATAAAAGTAACTTCAACTACTAGAATGCAAATATAAATAATTATATATTTGCATTCTGTTCTATTTAAATTACTTGGTTCAAGAATATTTAAGTGATCTTTGTACTTTATAATGTTAAGACATTCAGTTACATTCTAACAACCTTCCTATAAAGAATGGCATTAGTTTACCAGCTACAAAACATGCATAGAAGGGTTTTTTGTGTTTGATGTTCTAGTCCCTTCCCCACCCCCAAGTAATTGATTTAATGCCAAGTTTTTTTGTACTCCCATTGTCCAGTGTCTGGTTTACACTTTAACCAACAATGTATTTGATGGCATTAGTGATCTAGAAATAGTACATTTCAGTGCACTATTAACTGGCTTACACTAGGATAGAAATCACAATCTTGACAGTTACCACTTGAACTAACTAATTTTGCAACTGGCCAAGACTGAAAACTTACACTGATTCCATTCATGTCCTGCTGGCTTTCGTCATCTGGATCTCAAAATGAAAAAACCTGTGAGTTTTAACAGAATCACTAAAGGGATCCCTCATATGTTGTGTTTAGAGGCTCCAGACCTGAAGCAGGAGGAACGTCTACAGGAACTGGAAAGCTGTTCTGGACTGGGTAGCACATCTGATGATACGGATGTCAGGGAGGTCAGTTCCCGCCCCAGCACACCAGGCCTCAGTGTTGTGTCGGGTATGTCTGTCTTGTTTTAAGGAATAAGGATTTGAGGTGTGTTACTTCCCCTGTTCACATTTATAAAATTGATATCAAAGAGGAGAGATGTATTTTAGTGAAGATCTGAGTAATTTCCAATAAACAAAATTATTTCTAGGGAACCTTAAATCTCTAAGAACTTAATGTTTGACATTATAGAGCCTTTTAAGTAATTGGCTAACAATCTGTGTACTGTGTAAACAACTTTCTGCAACTCTTCTTGTTCGCCTCTGCCTTTGTATTTATAGATCACATCAGAATTTTGATTGTTTTTCAGATTAAGTATGTTTAATACTGTTAATACTGAATAGCTTACAAATATGAAGCTGAGACATCCAGAATTTGAAATTATTTCAATTTCTCCAAACGTCATACACTTTTTGTGTGATGATTTTGTTGTTCTTTCCTTTTATTTTTTTACTTTTTTTTTTAAAGGCATAAGTGCAACTTCTGAGGATATTCCAAATAAGATTGAAGACCTGAGATCTGAGTGCAGCTCTGATTTTGGGGGTAAAGATTCTGTCACTAGTCCAGACATGGATGAAATAGCCCATGGTAAGAGGTTAAATATGAATGATTTGATCAGATTTGTGGGGACAGTGGCATTCTTACACATTGCTGGTGATATAAATTGATTATAACAACTTGGGATGTATTTTGGCAGTATGGTTATAAAGCCTTAAGCATTCTAAAATTGGCCCATTTGCTTCATTTCTTCCATAAGCAGACAAGTTACAAGGAAGCAAACAAGTTACAAGGAAACAGTTCTGTGCATGAAAGAACCCTAGTGGTGAAGTATGTAATGTGTTGGCTGTTAAAAAGGTTGACAGTTTGAAGCCAGTAGCTGTTCTGTGGGAGAAAGATGGGATATCTCCTCCTATAAAGATTTACAACCTCTGAAACCCACTGGCTGGTTGCCGTGAGTCAGAATGGACTTTGAAGCAGTGGGTCTTTAAGGTTGGGGAGCGGCAGCGAGGAGGCTAGCCAAGGAGGCTATTACATGCTTGGAGAAAAATCTATACTCAAAGATAGTCTCAACATTTATATTACCAGAATGCTAGAAACAACTAAGAATTTGAAAATAAAATGACAATGTAGTTTTTAAAAATTTAATTTTTTTAAATTACTAACAGTTTAAATATTGGGCTCTGCATTGTGAGGTACCTTGCCTTTCTTTTTACTTTTGTTTGTTTTAAACAAGTATCTCTCAACATTATTGACATTTTGGGTGTCATTCTTTGTTGTGGAGGTTGGTCCTGTTTAACATAGAATGTTTGGTGACATTCCTATTAACTATTGGATTTTCCTTTCTCCAATTATAACAACTAAAAATATGTCTAGATATCATCAGATGCCCTCATAGGGAGCAAAATAAACCCTTGGTTGAGAACATCTACTCTAAAGCAGTAGTTCTCAAAGTGTTTGTGAACCACTTAGGGTCCTTAAGACTTTCGAAGGAAAGTGGCACAAAGTCAAAAATTGTTTTCCTAATAATACATAAGAAGCTATTGCACTTTTCACTGTACTGATATTTGTACCAGTGTTTCACAGTCAAAAGAATAGGTAAAACTGCTGGAGCCTCAAGCATGAATCAAAGCAGTGACACTAAACTGTGCTGCTATCATCTTTGTATCCTTCATTTGCAGTTGTAATAGGTTTTTTTAACTTATGAATGTCATTAAGGAAGTAGTTAACAGTGTTCATTTAATCACATTTCAAACCTGAATATACATCTTTTTAATATCCTGTGTGAATAACTAAGAAGTGCCCTCCATTAATTTCAGTTGCTTTTCAAAATATGAGACATCTCAAGGAAAATCGCTTACGTGATTGAGTTCTGAGCTTAACTGGATGTTTTGTTTCTCGTAAAAGGCCATTTTCTCTAGAACAAAGCAGTAGTAAACAAACTATGGTTATTCTGACTAAGCCAGATTTTTTTTTCAAAAATTAACAAAGTGAGCCTGTCACTTTTAAGGAGAAATGACTTAAAATGTAAAATTTGTTGCCAATGGTAAAATTTAAGCTTTGAAATGAAAATTAGAATTTTGGAAAACATCTCTCCTTGAGCTTGAGAGCCTCTACTCTTTAGGGACTTTTCTTGTGAGATAGTGGTGATATGAAGGATACTGCTTTTTTATATGATACAGTGAATTATGTCAGTGTTTGGAAGATCTGCCTTGATAAACCATTGTTTTCAAGATAACTAATTCTCTAAAATCATGTGTGAGTAAAATGTCCGTTTGGAGTGTGAACAGATTAATTAATTTGTAACTGTACAAAAAGTTCATTGATAGGGTTTCAGGTTCCACGTTGTAGCTAATAAAAAAAGAAAATAATACTGTAGTATCAAAAAACCATAGTCACAGTTACCTAAAAAGGCTATTTAAATATCTCTTTTCCAGCTACCTTTCTGTACGAAGTCCGATTTTCTTTGTTAGCAAGATAGTTTATAGCAACAGAATGAATACAGAAGTAGATTTGAGAATCTATATGTATTCTGTTTTGCCATACATTTTAAAAAACCTTAAAACTTAATTGCCATCAAGTGAAAACCAACTCATAACTGACCCTTCCTTGGATTCCTGAGGTTGTAAATCTCACGGGAAGAGGTTGCTCGCCTTTCTCCTGAAGAGCTGTTAATTTGAACTGTCAGAGAGGCATGGTCTTGGAGTTAGTCATGCACTTCCCCAGAGACTACCATCAGTTTCCTGTATTTTAAAGGAATTTACAGAAATATAAAACAGTACCATTTATTCCTAATAGTTTTTGTTTTGGAAAATACAATTTTTCATTTACAAAGTATTTCTGTTACCATTTAATGGGTTTGTTATTTTAAAATAAATCAAATATTTTTAAAATTTTTGTTTTAATTTTTAATACAGTGAATACCAATATTGTTGTTGTCATTGTTAATTGCCATCGAGTTGAGCACAACTCATAGTGACTATGAACAGAAGACCTAATGCCTTTCCATAATTATTGTCATTTCACCAAGTTTATAGAGTTTCCAGAGGCATGTGGTTTAGGAAGTGGATGCTTCCAAACTTGTTTTACAACTGGGAGCTCCACCAATCACTGTCCACATTGGGAAGCCCTTCTAGTATTTGATACCCCAATGGCACAAGGTTCAGCATCACAGCAACCCAGGTTACTTCATACTGTACATTGACAGAGAGTGATATACAAAGTGGAAGAGTATTTCTCCAGATATAACAGCACTAGTTTCACTTAGCAGTGATTAAGTGTCATCAAGTCTAATATGACTGAGAGGAAGTTTTGCATAAAAGACCTAAACTCTGTTTTATGACTAACATCATTTCTGTACAGAACTCTGTTCAATAATGCCATAATTTCTGTACATTTATAGAGTTTAGAGAGTTTGTAGAGTTTCCAGAGGCATATAGTTTAGGAAGTGGATGCCACTCCTGCTTCCCAGCATAAATCAATCTGGAAGCTCATCCAAACACTATACATAATGGCTAACCATTATGGTATTTGACAAGACTATGGAATGGTGTGCAGCATCACAGCAACACCAACTTAAAAGCATTTAGGATAAAAAAGTTTGAAGAATTTAAAGATCCTGAAACCTTAATTTTGAGAAATGCTATATAAAGTATCTTTCATTATGTCTATGGGTTTGTTTGTTTTTTTTAAAGTAAAATATAAAATGAAGAATACAAAAAAGATCAAAAGGCATAAAAATACTATCATTTTTATTTAAAAAAGTAGTTCAGATTAAGGGATTTTAAATATGTACAACCTCTGCATTTTTGTTTTATACTTCCACTCTTAGTTTTTTAACCATATGTTTAAAGAAGTCATATTTTAGAAAGTATTATATTTTCATAATTATAATTAATTTTTACTGTAATCTTTTTTAATTATAGAGTAATTTTCTGAGAGTAATATTCTAAAGTTTAAAGCTTTTCATTAGTCCCTTTTCTTCAGGTATTATAGCCTCTGTTTTTCTAGGTGAGGAAAGTGTGTCTCAGGGAACATGTGACTGATGAGTCTAATGGTTTAGCTGTTCTGACTCCGCTCTTTGCATTAACCTTTGGCCATTAATAGTAATAGACATGGGCATTTCTATATCCACTTAATTATAATTAAGATCTATGAATGTAGATTAAAAACAAAATTAATTTGAAGTAATCACAGTTTTATATTTATTAGGGTGGGGTTGGTTTTGGGGGGGGTTTTTTTGCCTTGTCTGATATGCTCCTCAAATTCTAATTGATGAGAAAAAAGAAATGCTCAAAGAGTGCTTGAGCCCCCAAATTCAAGTTGGTTTCATAGTTTGGTATTCTGTTTTAGGGGCCCATCACTTGACCTCTCCTCCTTCTCAGTCAGAGTCTCTGCTTGCCATGTTTGATCCGCTGGCGTCACATGAAGGTAAACCAGAGGGGTGAACTTTTTGACTCTTGTGTAGAACACAAACAGAAGACAGAAATTAATACCCTTTATTTGTCCCTTTGTTGCATCATTTTTGTGTAAGTTCCTAAAAGCTTTTTCTGTGTTCAAGGCACTTCTGCTGTGGTAAGGCCAAAGGTTCACTATGCCAGGCCATCACATCCACCACCGGATCCCCCCATCCTGGAAGGAGCTGTGGGAGGAAATGAGGCCAGGTTGCCAAACTTTGGTTCACATGTTTTAACTCCAGCCGAAATGGAGGCATTCAAGCAAAGGCATTCTTACCCTGAGAGACTTGTTCGCAGCAGGAGCTCTGATATAGTATCTTCTGTCCGACGACCTATGAGTGACCCCAGCTGGAACCGACGTCCAGGGAATGAAGAGCGAGAACTCCCTCCAGCTGCAGCCATTGGTGCTACTTCTTTGGTGGCTGCACCTCACTCATCATCTTCGTCCCCGAGTAAGGACTCCTCAAGAGGAGAGGTATGGGACTTAGGCCATATAATAGAATTTGTTAAGCAATTTCTGTCTTATTTTTGGTGAAGTCTTTTTTTATTTTGAAATGATCTCAAGTGACAAAAGACCTGGAAAAACAACACTTTTTCTCCCTGAACCATTTTAGAGTTATTGCCAACCCAGTGTTGTCATCATCTCTGAATACTCCTATTCTATAGCCACCCAAACAATGAACTTTGATGCATTATTATTACTGTAATAGTCTCAAGCACCATTCGTATTTCCCCACTTAACCTAATACTATTTTTTTAATAGTGTAAAAATCCCATTTAGAATTGTGTATTATTACTTTTCATGTCTTTTTCATTCTAGAACAGTTTTTCTTTGACTCTTAATTACTTGAGTATGTGGAAGTAACAAGCTACTTATTTTTTAAAGTGTCCCCATCTTAAGTTTATTAGATGTTTTCTTATGATTAGATTCAGGTCAAACATCTTTGGCAGGAATATCTCTGAAGTAAAAGTGTGTTCTTTTTATTGCATCCTGTCAGGACCCAGTGTTAATTAGTCCATTACTATGATACTTATTTGGACCACTTGATGCAGTTCCTTTCTGCTACTCTTTAACTGTAAAGTTCCTCTTTTCTCCTTTGTAATTTAATAGATAGCTACTTAAGGGCTGTAAATACTCACTTCCTCATAGATTTTTAATCCACTTGCTAATTTATGCTTATAGTCTTGTTTTCTATTTCAGTCAGTGGATTTGTTGCTCCTTTATTTTGAAACCCAATTGTCACTTATTTGGCCAGTTGTCACTTCAGGTTGGCTCCTGGGTCCTTAAATGCTGTACTATTCTTTGAAGATTTCTTTGCTATCTGACACAAAATGTTCCAAGTTTGTGCTGTACTTTGTCATAGTCTTGAATTGGCCATTTCTCCAATGAGCCTTTGTTCTTTTTAGGGGAAAATGGTTTTTAGAACTCAGGATTTGAATACAAACCGCCTTTTCCTGAGACCATATTGTTGCATTTAGGACAGTTCAGTGGGCAGGACTAGGGGGATATGTTTCTGTAACTTACATGTAAATTAATATTTGTTTTTATCTCTTTACCTTTCTATGTATATATAATCTGAAGACCATGAGCTCTTACCAGTATAATCAAATAAGTCCAACAGTGCATATCTCATGTTTTCTTTCTCCCTGTCTATATCTCTCCCTCCCTTCTCCAACAATGAGAAACTTGCTTTCATTATTCTTCATGTGTATGTAACCAGTTTTCTAACCCTTACCAGGCATGGATGGTCTTAGTTTCCTGATTGAGCTTTTCCAGTTTTATAGATGAAAAAATAGTAAGGTGAGATCATAGGACAATAAAGGACATTACAGCCCAGGCCCTTTGGCATGTGGTCGTAATGATAATATGGTCAGATGGTCAGATGTGGAGTTTCAAATTCGTCACATGGTGTTGTTACCAGCTGTGCTACATTCAGGCTGTGCAACTTTGGGGAAGATAATCTTTTTAGCCTGATATCAAGAAGAGCTTCATGATAGTGCCTGTCTTTTAAGATTCCTGTGAAAAGGGAATGACTTATTATATGCTTTGACTTATTAATGCTACTATCATCATCTCTACTATTATTAGTCTACACTTTTATTTACGTTGCATTTAACCAATAGTTATTTAGTATGTATTGAGTGACTACTGTGTGGCAAGCTCTATACCAAGTATTTGGTTTACTAAAAATAATGGGGAGATCATGTTCTCTTCAAGGAGATCACAGTGTGATGCTTAAAAGCTGCACCTCCATGTTTCAGAAGTTCCCTGCATGGCAATAAGAGCAGTTAATTTTGTTTTAATTTAAAGAAAATGAGTGGTTTATCACATTTGATAGACTTAATGAAATCTTTTTCGTAGTAATTTTCCTACTTCCCATCTCCAAATAAAGCATCAAACTTTTTCTACAGACTGAAGAACGCAAAGATAGTGATGATGAGAAATCTGACAGGAACAGACCCTGGTGGAGAAAACGTTTTGTTTCAGCCATACCTAAAGGTAATTTTATATCAGTATCAGAATGCTGCTAGTAACAAAAAGCAGAACCGCAAAACCTCTTTCAAAGACCCAGTATCAATTCCTTTGTGAGACTTATGGGCCTAAATCTTCAATTATTTTTTAAGGGTGTATATAATGGTTTTATTCAGAATAGACTAATGTAGACCTTTAGAAAGGACAGTTTTTGTTCTTTACAGGATGTCATAATGGTTCCAGAAGTGGAATTCATGAAAGTCATGGTTGTTTAAATATCATCATGCAACATAGATAATTTATGGCTGTTAATTATTGCAGAGAAAAGGGATGCTATTGGCAATTGTGCATTGAAAAGTCAATGAGAATGTTTAAATATTGGTGTTTATTTTGGAAGTCAGTTGCTTACAATTATTGGCCTTTTTTTTTTTATAATACTTCCTGGTATGTAGCCTGGCATCATATCAGTAGATACTGAGATTTGAGTTGGCAAAAGTATCTCTTCTTTAGAGAGATCTTAAAATATTAAAGCTAGGAACGTCTTCCAAAGCCCTCGTTTGAGCTCTGGCACTGAGGAGCTACAGAGAGCTGCTTTCACGCCATACTCAAGCCCACTTGATAAGGGGGAGAGAATGATACTCGGAGTTTTGAATGTGTTGTTTTTGAGCAGAGGTTAAGAGGCAATGGTTTTGATTTCTTTTTAGTGGATTCCTATTGAATCATTCTTGATCCCAAAGCAGATTCTTCTGAAAGCTTATTTAAGAGCCTTCAATGCTATTTTGAGAATGATTACCAGTGACACTCCCAGTTTTTTAGCTTTTAAACCCTTCAGCCTCTTTTTCACTTAGAAATGTTGGCACACCAGTAACTCCAAAATGACTGCTGTCGTCCGAGTAGTGCAGTATGTTATATGTCACACTACTGACTTTATTTAATTTCCAGCTCCTATACCATTTAGAAAGAAAGAAAAACAAGAAAAAGACAAAGATGATCTGGGGCCTGACAGATTCTCAACACTCACAGGTTTGTAGACCCATGGACTTCCTGGCTCCTTCATTCCCAGAGCACATATTTCATAACACTTTTTCTTGGGTGCCATAAACGTTACCTTTTTAGGAGAGAGAGAGAGAGAGAGAGAGAGAGTGTGTGTGTGTGTGTGTGTGTGTGTGTGTGTGTGTGTGTACACACACAGTGGGGAGTATGTTCTTCACAGCTTGTGTGGTTTCTGTTTGGCAGCCACAGTGAATCTCAGTGTGCTCTTCCTGCAAACCACCACCACCATCATCATCCTCATTATCATAGCTTCTGTTTATGATGAGGCCCCTGATCCTGAGCCTGTAGGCTTACCGTACAACTCCACATCTAGCAGGATGATGACAGGGAGTGCCATTTAGGAAAATTGTAGTGATGGTTTCAGTACTGTGCATGCCATATCTTTGGATCTTTGGGTAGTTTTCTCTAATGTTGATCATAGAACTATAAATTTATTTTCATTTATAGTTTATTGAGGATCACAGCGAAATCCTGTTTTTCCTAATCAGTTTCTATTTGGTGATAAGCATTTATTCAAACAGTGTTATAAATGCCAGCAATTATAGTAGAAGTTTTATAAAATCTACCAGGTTTTTCCAGCTTGAACCATTTTAACATTGCATTTTAACAAAAGAGAGTATAAGTAGGAGTTGAGTTCTTAATTTGTATTTCTGCAGCTTCTTTTTGGCACATTATGAATAAGTGTCCTAAAAGGAAAGAGTTTGAAGGTAGTATTAATGACACAACCTTGAGTTTGACAGTTGTGTATACTCTTTTCCCTGGCTATAACACATCTAGGGGGGAGTTCATGTCTCATTCTTTATTTCTTGCCTTGATTTTAAATGTTATCTTACTAAATTAAAAATAAAGAAACTCTCTAAAACTGGGATAGATTTTAAAAGAACATCCTCCTCAATGAATTCTGCATAATATGGTAGAATCCCATTTTAATGCATTTTATTTTAATATCTGGTCCTATATAGTTAGAGATATATCTCTTTGTTAATATACATCCTTCCTTTATCTGATATAGTGGCCTCCCTGAAAGAAAAGATTTTGAACAACAGGGAGATGTACTTATAGGCAGGACTTTACTGTTGGAAACAATCATCTATTCAACCATTAAGCACATCTTGAATATGATTCATGCCAGGTACTATATTTTAAAATATTTAAGAAATTGGAGAAGTTATCAGTTATTTACTTGTTTCTTTTTATAATACATTCATCTTTATTCTTGATGCTCAGACTAGAAGCTAGCTAGAGAATAGTAAATTTTTCCTCATGAAGAAATTAATTTTCTTGGTGTATGATTTAAGCAGCTAACTCCTTACTGGTGCAGAAATTGCTATACAGACCTAATTAATGACTTATTTAAAAATTAACTCAATTTTAAAATGTTACAAAAGGAAATTTCTCACCAGGCTCTAATCCACCAACCTAATTACTTTTTCCATTTTCTCTTCCAATCTTTTTTCATATTTATATATGTGTTTATTTCTAATAGAATCAGTCTTTATGTAACTTTGTATTCTTTTAACATATTATTCATAAACTCCCTATTTCTACTAGATGTAGCTGGATTTTTTCTCCTTTCATTGCTATAAAATAATCTGTATCTGTTGATACTGTAGTATCACCATTCCATTATTTGGATATTAAAATTGCTTTTAGGGGGTTTTTTTGCTATAAAAATACTTAACACAACTTTGTTTAGATAGCATGTTTAATTATTTCCCTAGTATGACTTTACAAGAACACAAGGGCATAAGTAAGATAAAAATTTACCTTTTACAATGTCTAGTTTAAGTGTACTGCCAGCAAAACTTGAAAACTATAGCCGAAAAGTACTTTCCTTTAAAAAACAAACTGTAACTGATAAAGGTCTTATCATTGACTACTTTACAAAGATCACATTTATTAGAAGTGCCATATCATATATTCAAATGCCATTATAACAGAAAAGTTACTCTGGAAATCTCCTTTCTCTATATATGCTTTGCTACTTTACAGGATAGGAGTTCCAAGTATTTGTTTCATGGAAACAAAAGACGAGCTTGTGGAGCTGCTGCTTATTTTCTCCATGCCTTTGTTTCCTCTTCTATAGAATGGAGGCACTAATAGTACCTCCCTGTATGGTTGTGATGATGGTTAGTTCTCTTGAGATGCTTAGCACAGTTCCTGGCACTTGATTAAGTTGGCTGCTCTTAACGGTAGCTGCCGGTAAAATATCACATGTATACATACACAGGCATGTAATCCATTGAATCTGGTGTCTCATTAGGATTTAAAAAAAAATGGGATTCTACCACCTGCTTGGCCTAGATCTATCCCTAGAGTTTATTACTATGGAGCTTAATATTGTCCCATAGATCTGTAGCAATTCTTTGCTTTGACAACTCAATAATTCTACCATTTTGGACTCTAGTAAAACATGTCTGATGTGCTGATTTTATTGACATGATAAACTGGCCCTGTCAGTAAGCAGAGCGTCTTCTCTGTGCACCCCATGTACAATTATAGCACTCCCCAAGAATGTCTCAATTGCTGAGGAGTGCATCCGACATCATTTGGCGTAAAAAGTGCTCTCTTCGAGCAGCTGCACTGTCATGGTGAAATTTAGTAAGACAGAATTTGGATATATATAGTTTTCAAATATGATAAAGAGATTGAGTTTCATGAAGGGTGAATGGAGTAAAAAAGTTATTATTTAAAAAAACTTTAAGTTTGAATACTTTACCTGCTTTTTTCCCTCCTTTAGCATAGAGATATCTGACTAAGTGGAATCTGCATATAAAAATACATTGTTGAAACATTCTGTTAGCATGAATTGCTAATAACTATGCTCTGGTGTAAGCACTTTAGAAACCCGTCATCCATTCAGTCTGCACTGAATTTTGACACTGTCATGCAGAATTCTGGTGATGATGAGAAAGTGGAGCTACACCTCCCAGTGTCCTGCTTTTGCAAGGCTCTAAGACCTAGAAACGGGATGAGTAGGCAGCTGCATGGTGCCTATTAACATTGAGATATGTGCTCTTTTTTAAGTTTTACCTCCTAATCTGCCTTTGGGATTGTGCTTCTGGTATCGTACTAACATCAGAATTGGTACAAGGTAGAGAGAGCTAATGCACATACTCTCCTTTCCCTGCAGATGACTCCAGTCCTAGACTCAGTGCACAAGCTCAAGCTGCTGAGGATATTTTAGACAAATACAGGAATGCTATCAAACGAACCAGCCCCAGTGAAGGAGCATTGGCAAACTATGAGAGTACAGGTGATAAAAATGATAAAGATTTCCATAATAGCTTTTATATGCCAGCAGTAATCGGATTAAAGTGATTGTTGTTGTTGTTGTTGTTATGTGCCGTTGAGTCGCCTGCGACTCATAGCGACCCTATGTACAACAGCCCTAAACTCCGCTCTGTCCTGTGCCAATCGCACTGTCTCTGACACTCCCATGTTTTGTTTTGTTTTTTTTTTAAAAAAAAACCCAAACCATAAAGAAAAGCTAGGCAGCGCGTGGCAAAGAATTCAGAAGATAGTTGTGCTGTGTTTGGCGGCGCCGGGGCACTGCGAGCCCGGTAGCTGCTGCGCCAGCCCTATTTTCCGCGGCTGTATATGGAATAGCGCTTCGGTAGCCGCAGACCTGGAGGGGAACCTGGAGTGTGGCCAGTTCTTGGCGAGCAGAAAGGAATGTGATGGCACTGCCAGAAGTGTTTTGTTGCATTATATTAATAGTCTTGCAAAACAGCTACTATTAGTATTTCTGGTTTTCTAGAAAAGGAAATTAAAACACAAAGAAGTTGAAGAAAAAAAAAGAAAAGCTAGGCAAATCTAAATTTTAAACCAAATCAAGTTGAAGCTTCTGAATTGTTCCTCTATGGCTAACTGTTCAAATGCTTTAGAGTAATCATCCTTTAAGTCTGAGGTGACAGGCCCAGAAGGATTTGGAGTATACTTTAATAGGAAAAGGTTCTTTTTTATTTTCTACAGAACTATAATTTTAACTGTAATTTTTACCTTATATGTTCACTCAGCATATATGTGGAAGCTGACCCTGAAAGTTGACAGGTTTCCCATTGTTGTCTTGGTACTAATTTCTTTATAGAGTTTATTTTTCTCACAAGGGAATACTGGTCCCTTAGATAAGTGAAGGAACCCCCAGAAAATAATGTCCCTTAGGTAAGTGAAGGGGGAGACAAAAGTGCGTATAAGCATAGGTAGTGTGCATTTATGCTTCATTGTGCATAGTGTCCCTAAAAGAATGCATAAGAAAGAGGTAACATGTGCTAGCTTTGGGGAGGACTTCTAGGGAACATCAGAGGAGAAGAGGGAAAAGAACTTTTGGTTTGCAAAGTTTGACGCAGCAGAAAAATTAAAAGACTAATGAAGATCCATATACCCACTGCCTAGACTTGAACAATTTTACTACCTTTTTCCCCTAAAGCCTTTGAAATGAAATTATAATATTTTCCTATATAATCACAATATCCTTATTACCTTTTTAAATTCCTTTTGGTTTTACATGTGTACATACATAGGATCTGTTCTTAATCCGTTAATGTAAACAGCTCTGGGAAGTGCAGATCTTCCTTGCTGTGTTCTTGAGGTAGTTCCCAGGCCCATTCTTGGGCATAGTGGGTGGAGCTTTCATCAGATCTGAGCCCTTGGTCCACCCCAGCCACTGGCTAACAGAGGCATTTATGGCAAGCCTTTTTCTGATTGGGCAGAATTCCATATTTATAAAATGATGTAAAGTAGTTTGAAGTATCTTTTCATTTTGAGGGGGCTCTGGTGGCTTAGTGGTAAGAAGTTGCACTGCCAACCAAAACACACGTGATTTGAATCCACCAACTGTTCTACAGGAGAAAGACAGGCAGTCTCCTGCCTCTGAAAACCCACTGGGAGGGTCAAATATGAGTTGGTTCCAACCCAGTGGTGCATAGCAACAACGATTTCATTCTGGATTTAGTGTTGTTGTTGTTGTTGGGGGGTTTTTTTTAGTGTTTTTAATTATAGAAAACTAACTTTATTACAATTAATACACACTTATTTTTAGAGTGTTGTTTGTTGTTGTTATGTGCCGTCGAGTAGGATTGAAATAAGAAGTAAAATTCTTTTCTTCTCTAAACAACTGACTTCTTGAGGAGCCCTGGTGGCAAAGAGCATTACGTTTGGGGCTAGTAACCGGAAAGGTCAGCAGTTGAAATCCATCACCAGTTCTCTTCTGGAGAAAGAGTTTCCTGCCTTGAGGATGTGTAGCCCAGCAAACCTGAGTGAAGTCAGCATCGACTTGACTGTGATTGAATGGAATTGATAACTTAAACAAGTTTACATGCTGATGAGTTGTTGAATTGCTTCGAATACTTAGCAGTACCAGAATATCCCAGAGTTAACCTGTCTGTCCTTTTCTGGGGGTGGGTTTCAGAGGTTCTGGGTGATGGTGAAAGTGCACATGATTCTCCTCGGGATGAAGCACTGCAAAACATCTCAGCTGATGATCTCCCAGACTCTGCGAGTCAAGCGGCCCACCCTCAGGATTCCGCTTTCTCTTACAGGTATTTCTCTTGTACGATTTAGAACTTTGGGAGTTAGACTTTGTAGTCACTTCAAGTCAAATGATTGTTTCACTTAAATGTATATAAAGCAGAGCAATAAGAATGACACTTTTTTGTTTTAGATCTAGGTGTCATATATGAGAATCATTAATTCAAGGTTAAAAAAATGCGTTTGTCTGCAGGAGCCACATAGGTAATCTCAATGAGACGTGAGTCAGTGCCTCTCTCCACCCAAAGCTACTAGCAGTCCACATGTGAAATGTCAGGGGAGGGCAGAGGTAATTCTAGGCCTGGATCAGCTGTTGAGTAACCCATTGTCTCCAGTAGTTAAATAACCCAGTGTCCCCAGTAGTTGGATAACTCACTCTACCCTGTAACTGAGCACTCTCTGTTTGTCATTTCCCTAATGTCCTGGGCAAGTCTCTATGTCTCACAGAGCTTTAAAAAACAAAACTTTCGGGACGTTTTGTTTCATAGAGCACTTTGGCTTTGCCTGCCAAGGAACGTCCATTTTAAGACTGTAGTCATGTACACTTCATAGTATCTGCATTTAGCATTTTATTTCCACTGGGATGTTCAAAGGACAGTGCAAAATAAAGTCACTATCTGGCATTGTTGGTTTTCTTGGCTTTGTGCATGATAACTCTGGCATTTGTATTCATATACTTTGAGAGAAAAAGACTCGTCATTTTACAAAGCTTTTCTTTCTCTGCCACTTTGTAAGTTTTTTTCTTATAGAAATTTTCAAATATAGAAAAATTAAAAATACATTGATGGATCCATTATCAGGGTTCATCAGTTATTAATACATGAAAAATATTGTCTCATACATACCCATCCCTTATATTAATTGAAAGCAAAATTCAAATAGCAAATTATCACACATACAAGTAATATGATATTATGCCTACTGTAAAATTAGAGAGATAGACTGCCGTTTTACTTTTAAATCATGACTTTATTTTGCTAAATTCACCAGGTCACTTTACCTTTATATACTTTATAAGAGACTTTGCAAAGTGAGTGAGTGTTAACATTTGATCAGTTACTCTCACAAGAAAACATTTTTTTTTTAAAAAGAAGTGAACCAATAAGGAAAGAGTCTGAGCTAGTCAGAGGAAGATCAGACTGCCCTGTGCTTGTACTCTGGTATATTTAGGCTCCTTTCTTCAGTTGGTGTATCCAAACATTCTAAAGAAGCTCTGGTCCATGCCCCACAGGATCAGAAAGGGCTACAGATAATAGCAGATGAAAGAAACTCAGTTGTATCTCCTAGTATGAAGAGTTGCATTTTTGTGGAGGGTGACACCTCACTAAAGGTGTACTCTACCACTCGGTAGTGTTCAGTCAGTAGCTGAATGTTAAAAAGAAGCAGGCTTGGACTCAACACAAAAACCCCTCCCATGCAGTTGAGCACTAGGAAAGGTTTTCTTGTCAGATGATACAGTTGTCTTGTAGCAGGATTAACATATCTCCAGAAATGTAGAAGGGATCCAGTTCTTACTTTATTGATGAGAGCATCTCATGACTTCTAATAGATCCTGTCTATCCCGGTACTAGTATAATAAAATTTCATGACTCTTCTCATGTGCCTAGGAGGGATCTCAGTGTATGATAGAAGTTCAGAAAGGATTTGCTTATTGACTAATAATGGGGGCTCTACAGAATGGTCCTTGGCCCAGAACATTTTTACAACCTTGCTTTGTGGGTAACTAGAAATGATGTTCCTTTAAGTGAGTTGTCAATAAGTTAAAAATGATCTTTATTTCTGACTGTTAGAGGTTGTTGTTGCTAAGTGCCATTGAGTCGTAAACGACTCATAGCGACCCTATGAATGAAAGACCTGAACACTTGTGTAACTTTCATAGTTTCTCCAAGTTCATAGAGTTTCTGGAGGTAAGCTATTTTGGAAGTGGATGCCACTCCTGCTTCTAAGCTGTTTTAATCGGGGAGCTCCACCACTGTCCACCATGGGTAACCATTATCGCATTTGACACATCAGTGTCACAGTGTTTAGCATCACAGCAACCATGAAGTACTTCTGTATGGCAAATGGACAGACCAGTGTCATGCCACTCAGAAGAATGTCTGACCAAAAAAAATTAAAAATTAGGCCTGAGGGCTGCAGATTAAAATAAGAGGCTGAGTACAATCAACTCACAGCCAACAGCCAGTAAACAATACCCCAGAGACTTACCAGAACCAGAAATCCAAACCTCTGTAGAGTCAGACTGCTTCAGAATACTCCTCACCTGCATCCCTTACTGGGATGACCATTTGAGGCAAAATGGCACAACTTTGGGTAAGGAAATGAATGCATTTTATTGATATAACTAATTTTATTGTATTAATTTTATAATAAAGTTAATTAATACGGTTTTATAAATTGTATTCCTCAGAGATGCGAAAAAGAAACTAAGGCTTGCTCTTTGCTCTGCGGATTCTGTTGCCTTCCCAGTGCTCACTCATTCAAGGAATGGCTTACCAGACCACACAGACCCTGAGGGTAAGTTGCTCCATGATAGTTTTACCTGTGTTTATAGATCAAACTATATGAAATTGCCAGTATTCAGCTGCATTTAAGCTATCCAGCAATTCCATATGATCACTTAAGAGCACTTTGATTACTGATGGTTAGTTGATGGATTCTATAGTTAAATGGTTCTTTATGTGAGAGTGGTGTGCACTATACGAGCTGTACGTTTGGATGTTAAAGACCACTATTTAAGCCTAAGGAAATGATTTTATTTTTAAAAAAATAACAATTTATTATTTTTGTTTGTTTAGACAATGAAATTGTATGCTTCTTAAAAGTTCAAATAGCTGAAGCAATTAATTTACAAGATAAAAACTTAATGGCTCAACTTCAAGAAACAATGCGCTGTGTGTGCCGCTTTGATAATAGGACTTGTAGGAAACTGCTGGCTTCTATTGCTGAGGACTACAGGTAAGTGAACCTGTGCAGCTCTTAGATCTAAATTTCAACTGCATTTTCTCTCAGTCTTCCTTCACAGACAAACCTAGACTTACTATAGAATGCTTGGCTATATTTACCTAGATGTTGATTAGAAATGTAGTCATAAATGAGCTGCTCTTCCTAATGCAGTGCCGATCAGTTGAATATTCTTTATAAATATTCTATGAATATTCTTCACAAACATACAAGATGATTCTGTTTCTTGAACTGACAGCATTAGTACTGCAGAAAATCTACTAGAGCCATATGTGCCAAGTTGTAAAACCAAAATTTATGATTTTTTTTAATATATACTGTATAACATTACAAAACATTACGACTTAACTTCAGAGACATTGATCCCAACATAAGGAACTACTATAAGCTGATGTGTTTAGAATCACAGACACCATGGAAGCTTCATATATAAGTTACTAGATGGAGGGCTGGTCAAAGGGAGATAGATGTGAAGGGAGGGGGTAGAAGTGGATGGGTATCCTGGTGGATGGTGGAGCAGGGAAATAAGTGAGTAAAGACGAGTGTGAGAAAGGCAGGGACAACACTGACACTAAAGTTAACTCCGCATTAAAGGATATACCTTTAAC
>NW_006399866.1:8269505-8304383 GCF_000299155.1 Elephantulus edwardii | reverse complement strand
ACAGTGCGATTGGCACAGGACAGAGCGGAGTTTAGGGCTGTTGTACATAGGGTCACTATGAGTCGCAGGCGACTCGACGGCACATAACAACAACAACATATACTGTATGTATCTGATGTCCTGCAAAGCATTTTTTTCCTTATAGGAAAAGGGCCCCATATATTGCTTATCTAACTCGTTGTCGACAAGGACTCCAGACCACACAGGCTCACCTGGAAAGACTATTGCAGAGGGTTTTGCGGGACAAGGAAGTAGCCAATCGATACTTTACTACTGTCTGTGTGAGGCTACTGCTTGAGAGCAAAGAAAAGAAGATCAGAGAATTCATTCACGGTAACTAAATACCTCACCGGCTATATTTTATTGACAACTTTCTGGAATTTTTTGTGTTGTGTTTTTATAGTACTGACAATGCCTTAGAATAATGGTTCTTTAGATACCCAGAGTTATTTATGGATTCCTAATGATTAAACTTTGAAGGCTAACAAATAAGTTGCTTGTTTTTCCTGGGTTGATTATTTATAGTTTGGTGTTTTTTTTTAAAGTGATAAAACTCGTAAAGGTTTTTGTCTATAAAACTTTTCTCACTTTAAAAAATAAATTATAACAAACCCTTGCTCCTAAATTTTCATGCATTTTTTATTTTCTCTTGGTTTTAATGGCTACATATTCTCCTAAAATAAGCCAAGCACAGGCTTTTATTTAAGGTTAATAATCTGCATATAGTTATTATAAAATTATTTCTATAACCTAATTTTAAAATTTATTCCAGTAATTTATTTAAACGTTTTATTCTTTTTGCACTGGAGACTTTCAGAAGCTCACAGCAGCTGATGATAAAACTGCTCAGGTGGAAGACTTTCTGCAGTTTCTTTATGGTGCAATGGCTCAGGACGTCATATGGCAGAATGCAAGTGAAGAACAGCTTCAAGATGCTCAGTTGGCCATTGAACGAAGTGTGATGAATCGAATTTTCAAGCTTGCTTTCTACCCTAACCAGGATGGGGACATTCTTCGTGACCAGTGAGTGCTTTGAAGCATAATGTCCTCTAGACTCACCCATGTTGTATAGTGTTTCACTAGTTTTTCAATGCCGCATAGAACTCAGTTGTATGAATGTACTGTGTTCTCTATCCATCCATCCATTTGTTTATGGGCATTATGACTGTTTCCATCCCTGTGCTGTTAGGAATAATGCTGCAGTAAACATATGTGTGCATATATCTGTTCTTGTTGTATCTCTTTTTTTCTTTGGATGTTTCGCAGTAGTTGAATAGCTAGATCAAGTTAGATTTTCAGCATTCTGTGAAAAAAAAAAAAAGCAAATTGCCTTCCATAGTGGTTGTATCATTTTATGTTCCCCCCAGTATGCTCTGAATGAGACAGAACATAATTTTTTTTTAATTTTTTTGTTTATTTTTTTAGGTCCTGCAAATGCAGGACTTCAAAAAATTTGTTTAAAACTTACCATTGTTCCTCTCCATAGAAATCTTTAGTAAAAGGATTTAAACAATCTGAAGAGAAAGAAAAGTATGAGACAAAACATAATTTTTCAAATCACTATTCTATTAGGGTGTTACAAAGCTTGACAAACTAATACCTGCTTATTTTATATATTAATTATATACTAAAGTTCTGTACTTTAATACAGAAACAGCCACAATTGTGTGACGTGTGAATTACATCTCATTAAAGGTGGATTTTTTTGTTTTGTTTTGATTTTTCTTAACCCTAAGAAAAATCTGTATTTGGAATAGTTAGTGGTTATTTTTGAATAGTGACATTATGAGTGATTTAACGTTTTTCTTTTTCCTCATCTCTTATTACTGAGCACTGTGTCATAGCCCTCTTGAGATTGTTCCCATGCTCCTTGCCAGTGGCTTTCTGTGCCAGTGACTCAAGGGGACCCTGTAACAGAGTCTCAGAAAGGGACATCAGTGTTTATAGAAGATACTGCACATATTCGTGAGAGAATTTGCTTTTCTGTAAGAGGATTAGAATCATTTTAGTGTGACTCCCTCACTTGTTAAAATCCGAGGGTCTTCTAGCCCACCTCAGGTTTCTATAATGTGTTTATCATCTAGTCCTTCTTTCTCTTTCTCTCCAGAGCATGAGTCTTTTTTTTTTAAGAGTTCAGGATTTTTTATTGAACATGTTACAAAAGGAGTTTAGTCAAAAAGACCAAATCCCATGTCATCACCAGACTCTTCAGATTCTTCTTTCTTTGCTTCCACTTTCTTCTCCTCAACTGGAGCAGCAGCAGTGGGAGGGACAGGTCCTCCAGCCAGTACGGCCCCCGCCGCTGGGGCAGATCCACCAGCGCCCACATTCCAGATGAGGCTCCTAATGTTGACATTTGCCAGGGCCTTTGTAAACAGGCCAGGCCAGAAGGGTTCAATGTTGACACTGGCTGCCTTAATGAGGGCATTGATTTTATCCTTTGTGACTTTCATCTCATCGTCATGCAGGATGAGGGCCGAGTAGACGCAGGCAAGTTCAGAGACGGAGGCCATGGTGCGTTGGTACTAGGCTGAAGGCTGCCAGACGTGGTGCTAGTTGCCGGATGAAGTTAGGGCCTCACCCCAACATGGCCTTAGCTTCCTCAGAAGAACCAAGCACCTTAGCGGCAACTGAGGAAAGAGGCCAGAGCGTGAGTCTTGAGCTTCAAGCATAAGATAAGGAGTAAGAACATTTATGTTGTACTTCCAAGAGCAACCTTGAAGTAGACTTTTCCTGCTCACCTGTGTGTGGCATATCTGGAGCTTTTAGAAGAGAGAGTCACCAAAATGTTTTGGAACCAGAAAGGATGTTTTAGCTTCTTCCTTTGTAGGCTTAGGCAAATTCTATACCTTATTAAGCATAATTATTTTCATCTACAAAATGAGGAACACTAGAAACACTGTGTGTTTTCAAATTATGAAAGGCATCAGGATTATATCAGTTCTCCATATGTATTTAATTTGTATGCTGAGAAGATTATTTGAGAAGCTGGACCCTCTGAAGATGAATGTGTCATTAGGGTCGGAGGAAGACTCAGCAATAACCTTTATGCATATGGCACAGCCTTGCTTGCTGAAATTAGGAGGACCTTGAAGCACTTTGCTCTAACTGCAGAAGATCAGAGAATGCAGCCTTCAATATGGATTGCATCTCAACGTCCAGAAAGCAGAACTCCTAGCCACTAGACCAAAAGGGAACATCACAGTAGATGGAGAAAAGATTAAAACTGTCAGTGACTTCATCTTACTTGGATCCCCAATTAGCACTTAATACTAGCAGTCAGGAGGTCAGGAGACATGTTGCACTGGAAAGGGTGTAGTCAGGGACCCTTCAAATTATTTATGAGCAGTGATGTCAGTTTGAGGACTAAGATGCCTTTGATTCAGGCTATAGTCTTTTCAGGCACTTGCTATGCATCTGAGTGCTAGACAGTGACTGAGGGTGCCAGAAGAATTGATACCTTTGAATTGTGGTACTGGAGAAGAATGCTGAATATACCACAGACTGCCAGAAGAACAAACCAAAATGTCTTAGAGAAGGTGCAGTCAGAGTACTCCTTGGAGGCAAATATGTTGAGGCTTCTCCTCACATACTTCGGACATGTTGCTCGGGAAGGCTATTCATTGGAGGAGGACATCATGCTTGGGCAGGTGGAGGCATAATGAGAGAGAGAAAGATCCTCAACTAAGTGGATTGACACAGTGACGGCAGCGATGGACTTAAAGGTGTTGGAGATTGTGAGGCTGGGACAGGATAGGACAGGGTTCAAATCTGTTGTTCATAAGGTCACTGAGAGCCTTATTTGATTCCATGACACCTAACAGGAACAGCAGAATGAAGCGTTAGATATTCTCAGAGTTTCTTTTCCACCTGACATCTGAGACCTTTAGTTTCTGGTTTTTGATCCCTCTATTTTCTCAACTTGTTTATTAAATAGTGTGTCTAAGCAACTCTTAGATTAAGGACTCTTCTCCTTTCTCTTTTTGAATGCTATCACGGACTATATACTCCAGGAAGTATGACTTCCCAACCTCTCTGCATCCCCTTGACATTTAAAGTTTTAAAGTCGCTACCAAAGATGAGGCTTTTTTGTCTCTCCCATTGATGCTGTTGTTGCTTTTAGGTGCCAAGCAGTCAGCTGTGACTAATATAATATTTTTTTACATGAAAAATACATAGACTCTCAGCTGTACCTGTAATCTGTCAGGGTGCTCTGGTGGTGTCATCTATAGGGAATATTGTGCTGCTGTCCCAAGGGTAACACCTCCTGGCAGTTTGAATCCACCAGCTGCTCTGTGGGAGAAAGATGGGCAGTCTCCTTCGTTGCAATTTATAGCCTCTGAAAACTTGCTGGAGGGATTAACTAAGAGTAGGTTCAGACCCAAAAATAATGGGTTTGTGTTTATTTAGAAATATTCTAAAATGTTTTTTATGTTTTAAGAAAGTAAATGGTGACTTTTTATGTACCATATGTTTTCAGGGTTCTTCATGAACATATTCAGAGATTATCCAAAGTAGTAACTGCAAATCACAGAGCTCTTCAGATCCCAGAGGTAAGACAGCTTTATATGCCATGTGTGGCATTATTAATTATCAGTTATTTATAATACTGTACATGTATTACTGATTTTTCTAGGACCTAGAATATGGTAAAAATAGAAAACATTTGCACTGAATAAGATTCATACTAACTATAAGGTTCTTAAAGTTGCTTCCAGAGGCTGACATTTTCAGTGTGGAGAGAGACCTCAGTGGTGGTGAGGAGGGAGGGAGGAAGGGCCAGCAGGGGAAGCCCCTTCCTGGTGCCACTGGAGTGCAGGCAGGGCGCTCACTGCCCTGCACTGGTGCTGACTACCCAGACATCTGCAGAAGCTCCCCACTGGAAGAAAGGGTACTGGTGGCACTCCAGAAAAGATAAAACCACTATTGCGGGAAGAGGAGTGGAATATAGAATGTGGCCTCAAAATGATCTTTTTGTTATTAATATTCTTTCCCCCTTCCCAGATACAAAATAAGGGAAACAGGAATATTTCCAGTATTCAATTTTCTGTTTGTGTCATGAAAATTTCTGGTAATGGGATGTTACTTACTAACATTTTAAATTGTTTTTATGTTTTAGAGCCTGCTATTTCTAGAACTACTGTAACAAGAGTTACAGTAAAGTATCTACTTATAATTGCTGGTTCTGCACTTGGAATCAGTTATTAAATGTGCAGAAGTTCTGTTTAACAAAGATAATTGAAATTTTATAAATCTGTAGTCTATCTTACTATATTAATTTTCTCTCTTAATGGATCTCTGGGTTGCTTTTTTTTTTCTTTCATTTTTTAAATATTTTATTATTTTTTGTGTGTATGGTCAGATCGGATCTGACTGGTACAGAAGGAGATTGCCCCTCCTTTTCCAGCAGAGCATCTCGTGGACTTGAACCGCATACCTCTGGGATTGCCACTAGGCCACCAGAGCTCCCTATTTTTAAATACAAAGCAAATTACAGTTTGAAACAGAACTTCCCTCTAGAGTAGAGTGGGAAGAAGTGCAGTGTGAGTTTCCTGGAGAAAGGAAAAGACCCACATTTGTGGAGGTTGCTGTGGTCCCTCCCTGTGGCTGCCGTTAGAATATTTGTGGTCTCATTTAGGTTTATCTCCGAGAGGCACCATGGCCATCTGCACAATCAGAAATCAGGACCATAAGTGCTTACAAAACTCCCCGGGACAAGGTGCAGTGTATCTTGAGAATGTGCTCTACTATTATGAACCTTCTGAGCCTGGCCAATGAAGATTCTGTCCCAGGAGCAGATGACTTTGTTCCAGTGTTGGTGTTTGTGTTGATAAAGGTAAAGCCCTTTTACTTCTGTTGTTTAAGTGAGCTATTTGGTGTTAATGAGCTGGGTGATATAAGGCTTCATGGGGTGGTAAAGACATTGAGTTTTTCCAGATTTTAAGTTCTGTGGTATTGGTATCCAGGAGGAATGTGCCTAATGTTATTTGTTCCATCCAGAAGCAATGGTTTCCAAAAGAAGAAATGGGAGGACTCTATTTCCTGAACATTGTCAGCTTTTTTTTTTTCTATAATTATATTTTATTAATTTTCATAAACATTTACAGAGATTTTGGGTTTCCATTCATTCATTGTTGCACTATTCTCTCTACCCTCCTCCCAGTTTGTTCTTGTCCAAATGCCACAGTGCTTGTCAAAGCCAGTTCTGATTAATCTTCTTTGTCAGTGTGTCCTTTGCCATTCCCTATCACTCCTCCCTGAGAGAGACTTCACCCCATTGTCAGCTTTTAAAGCAGTACCTTGAGTTCTTGGTTAAAGCATGTCAACTCTACAAGTTCAGGGATTGAGATCTGTAATTCACTAATACATCCTTAGCACGTAAACAGTGCCTGCCTCAGTATAATTATGGAGTGAATGAATGAGGACAGGTTAATTTTCCATACGTGTTCTTGTTGTCTTCTTTTCATACCGGCACATAGACTAATTTACCGTCATCCCTTTCCTGTATTTTATTTTGTGGTTGCAGAAACTAACTTTTTTAAATTTTATTTTTGTTATTTTTTGTGTGTGTACCGTCAAATCGGATCTGACTGGTACAGGAGGAGATTGTCCCTCCTTCTCCAACAGAGCATCTGGTGGATTCAAACTACGTACCTCTGGGATTGCAGTGCAGCTTCTTGCCACTAGGCCATCAGAGCTCCCAGAAACTTCATTTTTTAATGTGCTAATATTTATTGTCCTTTCTCAACTTTCAGATGAAGCCATTACCATTAAAAAGGCTCATTTAGTGTATTTTTTGAGGGGAGGACTGGAGTTTGGGTGTACAGAGCCAATAAGTAACAACGGCCTCAGTCACATGTTCCAGTCGGCTCAACTTGTCTGTTGACTCTTGGTACTTCATCTAGAGATTAGCATATATTAAAGTAATAAAAAATTTGATTCATAGATGATTTTTAGAGCAGTTCTTAATTTAATATTTTAGACCTGTTTGGTGGCACATAGTTTTACTCATTCTTCATGTTTGCGGTGTTTCTGCAGTCAGGTTCTGATAGGATGAGTCTGTAATCAGCCCTCAGTTCCTTTGACTGCTGCTCTTTTCTTTTGCACACATGACTGAGCGAGTGTGTAACCTGGGTTATTTTTTTCATTGTTCTAATGCTACTAACAAAGATTGGGGTATACATATTACTTACAGAAAATAATCCGGACATCTTTTTGTAAAATGCCCATCTTTGTTTTCTGTTCTGTTTTTACTTCTCTAGGCAAACCCACCCTGTTTGCTCTCCACTGTTCAGTACATCAGTAGCTTTTATGCCAGCTGTCTGTCTGGAGAAGAGTCCTATTGGTGGATGCAGTTCACAGCAGCAGTGGAATTCATCAAAACCATTGATGACCGGAAGTGATCAAGACCAAGGCCCTCCAAGGCAGCAGACTAGACTGTTAGTTAGGAAAACAGATCTCTGAGAAAATTTACCCGCTGCTTTGAAGGCTGAAGATTGCTTTTGTATAATACTGTACAGCGTTCAGACATTTTAAAACAGATCTTTACTAAACAAATTAATGAGCTAACAAGCAGTTTTTCTTTGGGCTCTTTTCCTTTCAGAGTTGCATATTTTGTTACTTTTCTTTTGTTCCCCAGTAGAGACTAGCACTGCAAAAAGGGACCACATTGTTCAGGTATTTTGAAATACTTTAAAAAAAAACTCCAACAAAATGCAAACTCTTAGAAAATTCTTTGATATCCATCCATGGACGTACCTTCTTTCCTTTTCTGGGAGGAAAAAAGGGAGAATGAAGGAGAGTATATGTCTTTAAAGATGCTGTCTAACTTGTATGCATCTGATGGAAGTGTCGGTTGCACTGAGGATTATAGTGGTGGTGATAATAGTGGCATTATCTATAAATATGCTCACCTAAATAAGAAACTAAGAAGGAAATGTAAATATAATATATATTTATATTTGATGTAATAAGAACATCTTCGGATTCTAATAAACAAGGAATATTACTGATAGTAGGTTGTGGCATACCCTCTTATGAGATGGTTTCCTTGACAAAGTTAAGCTGAGCTTAAAAGAGAAAAAAAAACAAAACACAACAAAAACACAGGAGTATTTATTAATGTAAAACAATTTCTCAAACTTCATGTGTAGTTTGATGTGCAGGCTGCTTTTGATGAAGAGTGTAAAAGTCACTGAGGAAGTCACTCAGACATTTCTCCCTGGGACAATTCAGCACTTGCACATAGGTGATAGACTCTGTTAATCACTGTACATTATACTAAAAGGAAAAGTAGATATCTAATACTTTATTGTGGTACTTCTCATCTAAAATACTAAATATGTTATAGAAACCCCAACCAGAGCTCCTTACAAAATTTTAATTGTAATATATTTTTTGATGATTATTCACATTGAATGCACAGTCCAGGAATTCAGTGAATGTCATTTTTTTAAAAACTAATTTGTATTGTTTGCTCTAGTGATACAGGTTTTACTAGTGATAAACTATTTTAATCAACCATACTATTCTTATGGAAAAAAAAATCTATTTTGGCAGGTTTTTGTGCCTTTATTTCCCTCTTCTGGAAAAAACAAAACAGTATGTGTTTTCACTAGTTTGGTTTGCATTCTTTATCAGTAATTGATCCAGGAATAGGTTTTAATGCCTGAAGAATTGGCCAAGGAAGCACACAATGCTTCAAGCACAAGTTTTACACACAGGCCATTGCCAACTCGTTTCTCTTTGTATGTTTCCTGATTGGCTTCTTTTATAACAAACTCAGCCCTATACTTTGCATCCCTGTTGCTGGCAGCAGCATTTCCAGGCCTTTGTAAGGGAAAATCTCGAGCAGATGAAGTCAGAGACTGGCTGCTCTCTCTGTAAGACTTGTGTTTCCTAAGACTGAAAGAAGCTGGATTTCCTTTATGCCTTCACCTCTTCTCATTCATTTATTTAAAACGTCAAGTTGCATTCGAGAGTGGGATGTGGTTTCTGCTTTTTAGAGAGAGATCGAAATTAAACTAGTACTGCTAAATGTCCTTTTGAATGTTAGGTCAAGAAAGCTCTGTACAGAGTCATGTACTTTATGGGCTGTAACTGTCAAACTTGCCTAGATATTAGAAATCAAATCCCATCATAAAGACTTTGCAAGACAAACTGTAAACCATGGTTTCTAAGGCCTAGATAACAGTCCATTTGTGTCAGCATTTGATACAATAAATGTTAACAGAAGACTTTGAATAGTTGGAATTCATTGTAATGAGATTTAACTCATAAGTCAATGGATTTTTTTTTTCTCTCTGCTCAACTATGATTGCCAAATCTATTCCATGTTATCACTATGGAAATAAAGAAGAAGATGTGGATCTTGCACAAGGCTCTTTTCTGTGGAGAAAACGTGGTGGATTTGGGGCATAAGGCTTACCTTGGAGACAGAACATGGAGTGTTTGAGGCAGAGGTGAGGATAGAAGCACAGAGATTTGGCATCCGAATCACACTTGAACTCAGGTACTCTGATCTGGACACTGATGCTGGCAGAGATGCACAGCTCAGCTGTTAAAGGGGCAGCTAATTATTCCTCCAGACCCCTTGTCAGCAGAGCCATCACTTGTTTGATTTCATGACAGGACTCCTTATAGAGCTGGTCCCTGAAGTTAGCAATTAGTACTGCATGTTACATGTCAGGTAATGTGTGAGAGTAATTTGATTTAGATCTGTCAGAAAAAGGAATATTATTCTTCAAATTATTTTATACTTCACATCTTTCTTACTAAGCTTCCTCTCCTAGTAGTTATTTTACATTATGGGAAGGATTTGGGCAAAAATACAAAATCATCCAAGGGGAACATTTAGTAGCCATCAGTTTACATTGAATTAGCAACGATACTGACATAAACTTGGTAAATTTTTTTTTTAACCTTAGAGCTAAGCTCAGTGCTTGCTGGTTTTTCTTATTAAAAATCTACTTGGGAAAGCCTTTTTATACAGAAACTTAAATGGCTATAGTAAAAGAATTGGGCTTTCTGAGAGACAAGAAAATATATGTGATAAATGGTTTTTCTGTTTGTTCTGGAAGTCTTTGTTGAAAGTGAACTTAACATATATATGTTTCTGCAGTATGTAAACAAGAGAGCAATAAAACCCAGCTCAAGCAATACTAAGCTCATTTCCTAAGAGAACCTACTCATTCTTAACCCAGAGCTGCCATTGGATTCAAACCACCTGCTTTCAGGTTGGTAATACAATTCCTTTACCCACTAGGCCACCAGAATTTATTGTCTGGCACTATTTTCCTGTTGCTTGCTATCAGGATTCCAGTTTGACCCAAATAAAGATCAACTAAGTATTTCAAATATGTAGGACTTTAAAAATTTCTTTATCTGATGGCATTAGGTTTGAAGACAAGCCAGACCCACTTGCTCTAGCGTAATTGGTGGATTACAGAGAAGCAACAGCAATACAGGAAAATCCTCATTTTGTTTATCCTGGATTTTTTTTCTCTTTCTCCATTCTGGTTTTGTTTCTTTTTTATTCTATTAAATCTTTCAAATCTAGTTAGTTTGCTCTGGATATTATTACCATAGTCTTTTAAGAAAATAAGGAACAAAGCAAATCAATTTAAGAAAATAAAGAACAAAGCTATTTTGAATGTCAAAATACATGAGAATTTTGCCAGATTATAAATTCCTTAGAGTTTAGAATGTAGATGGCCATCACTTCAGAGCACTTGAGTCATTAAGATAATTTGCTTCACAAAGAGTGAAGTTGATGTGGCTGAGCTGCAGAGGGCTGTGGTTAAACAAAGGTTAAATCAAGAGGTATCTGCCACTTTGGTATCAGCAGACAATGTAGCAGGGATAAAATGTCTTCAGAATGCATCTCTGCTGAGTAAATTGTCTGCCTTTGTACCAAATTCTTGTGCTTTTACCTACGTAAAAAAGCTTTGTTGTAGGGAGCTCTGGTGGCCTATTGGCAAGAAGCTGCACTGCAGTCCCAGAGGTACATGGTTTGAATTCACCAGACGCTCTGCTGGAGAAGGAGGAACAAGCTCCTCCTGTACCAGTCAGATTCAATTTGACAGTTGTTGTTGTTGTTGTTATGTGCCGTCAAGTTACTTGCGACTCATAGCGACCCTATGTACAACAGCCCTAAACTCCGCTCTGTCCTGTGCCAATCGCACTGTCTCTGACACTCCCGTCCCAATTATCCCAGTCACTGAATCAATCCACCTCATAGAGGGCCTTCCTCTCCTGCGCTGTCCCTCCACCCTCCCAAGCATGATATCCTTCTCCAAGGACCTGTCTCTCCTCACAACATGTCCAAAGTATGTTAGACGGAGCCTCAGAATCCTTGCCTCCAAGGAGCCACCCGGTTTAACCCTTTCCAGGACAAATCTGTTTGTTTTCCTAGCAGTCCATGGTATTCTCAATACTCTTCTCCAGCACCACAGCTCAAAGGCATCAATTCTCCTTCCTCCTTGGTCATTGTCCAACTCTCTGATGCATAACAAGTGATTGTGAAGACCATGGCCTGTATCAGACGCACCTTAGTCTCCAGAGAGACACCATTGCTCTTCAGTACTTGAGAGCTTTCCCATGGCAATGCGCCTTTTAATTTCCTGGCTGCTGGTGCCAAGAGCATTGACTATGGAGCCAAGCAAGCTAAAGCTGTGTACAATCTCAATCTCTTCACCATCCATCCTGATGCTGCCAATTGGTCCAGTGGTGAGAATCTTTGTCTTGTTGACATTGAGCCTCAATCCGTATTATAGGCTGCAGTCCTTGACACTCTGAAGCGCCAGTACACACACACAAAATAATAAATTTATTTTTTTAAAAAAAAAAAGCTTTGGGTTGCCTCACTTTTAGAAATTGATTCTAAAAAACAACAACCCAGCCTTTATACAGTCCTAAATTAATTGGCTCACACAACCTTGTATATGCACAGGAAGCCATCATGTGTTCTAAAGTGATTACTAATGGTGATTACCTGTAAAACTGATTTAAAAGAAGAGCCATTTAATTCACTGGGTTTTATGTTTCTACCATCTATTTTGTATTCAGAAGCATTTTTTTAAATCCCTTTGACATTTTGAAAAATTCTGACGTTCTCCATGAATTCACACTCATCTTTCTTATCTCAGCATCTCAGGGTATTTGTTAAGTGTGGTTCAAGGAGGAACTAGAATTAGAACGATCCAGCGGTCACTAATGAGATGATGAACATTTACTGTTTTAACATAGCTCCTGCCTGACCTATATTTTGGGTAGCTATACATCAGCCTTAGTTCTGAAAGCAGAAGTGTCACCGAGCTAATCATGATACTCACTGAAGCTTGTATTAATCTTTTCAGCTGAGAGAACTTATGAGAGAAGCAGCTCTGTCTCACAGAGGCCAGCTCACTCTTCAGGCTCCACTCACTGGTGGAAAGGTGCTTTCTCCATATTAATTGCACTTCCTTCAGAAGGAAATGTTTAAAAGCCTATTAGGGCTCAGTTTTCATTACATTCATTTGGTATTAAAATTCATGCTAATGCCTTGCCTAGAACCAAAAGTAGAATTCATCTTCTTTTGCCAACTCAGAATTTCACGTCTTTCAGATTCCTGTTCTTTTTATAGTGCTCAGCCTTTTCTTCTGGTGTCTCTGGGTGATGGAAATGCATTTAACTGTTAACTGGAGAAGTTGGAGGTGCTAGTCCATGCAGAGGCACCGGAAGAAAGGTCTGGTAGTCTGCTTCAAAAAATGCAGTGATTGTAAACCCTCTGGAGCACCGATCATGGGGTATAAACCCTCCAGAGCACACACCCTGGGGTGTAAACCCTCCAGAGCACACACCCTGGGGTGTAAACCCTCCAGAGCACAGACCCTGGGGTGTAAACCCTCCAGAGCACAGACCCTGGGGTGTAAACCCCTCCGGAGCACAGACCCTGGGGTGTAAACCCTCCAGAGCACAGACTCTGGGGTGTAAACCCCTCCGGAGCACAGCCCATGGGGTGTAAACCCCAAGGAGCACAGGTCATGGGTTTCTGTGAGTCAGCATCAACTCTTCAATCACTAGGGTAACTTTTTCTTCATGTTGGGCCCCTCGAAAGGAGGCTGATCTAATGACTGTGTGCACAGTGTGCCAGCAGTGCTGCCTGTAAGATATTACATGATGATCCTGAAAAGGGAAACTAAGTCACAAGATTCTAAATCCAACCAAACCCCGAAGCTTGCTGCCATCCAGTCCATTCTGATTCACTTCCCAAGGCGTTGCATCTTTGACAGCAGGCTGCCACACAGTGCACATGGTAGGTTAAATCTTTTGGTCTGTATCTGAGTGCTGTAATCACTGCACTACCAGATAGCTTCCTCGAGAGATTCTTGTTATCTGCGGTTGAGTTAGAGCTGATTTGTAGCTGACCCCTTCAGCGGGTTTTCAGAGGCAGTAAATCCCATGGGAGGAGGCTGTCCATCTTTCTCCCATAGAGCAGCTGGTGGATTCGGACTGCATGCATTCCTTCACATTGGCAGCACAGCTCCTTACCCTCCATACTGTATTTGTTGTTATGGTGTACCATCTACTCATAGCTGCTGTTCCAGCAGCTCTTCAGAGGGGGTAAATTGTTTGGGAAGAGGTTGTCCATCTTTCTCTTGTGAAGCAGCTGATGGATTTAAATCATATACTTCAGGATTGGCCATAAAGGTTCTGATGCCTTTTTTAGTACTATACCACCAGAGCTCCCTCCTCAGAAGATCTTGTTTGTTAGATGCCGTCGAGTAAGACTCATAGTGACTCTATGAATTAAAGATCTGAACTCTGTTCCATCCTGTGCCATCCTTAGACTTCCTGACACACGAGAACCCATTGCAGTCACTGTGTCAATCCACCTAGTTGAGGGTCTTTCTCTCCTTCACTGACCCTCCACCCTTCCCAGCACCATGTCCTTCTCTAAGGAATAGCACCCACTAGCAAAACTCCCAAACTATGTGAGGCAAAACCTCAATGTTCTTGCCTCCAAAGAACGCTCCTGCTGCACCCTGTCCAAGACATACCTGTTCATTCTCTTGGTCGTCCATGGGATAGTGCTCTTCTCCAACACCACAGCTCCAAGGCATCAATTGTTTTTCTGTCCTCTTTATTCATTGTCCAGGTCTCAGATGTATAGCAAGTAATCAGAAAGACTATGGCCTGAATCAGACACACCTTAGTCCTCAAACTGACATCATTACTCAATAATTTGGAGAGGTCCCTAACTACAGACTTTATGAGTACAATGCATCTCTGTATTTCTTGACTGCTGGTACCATGAGTGTTAATTGTCTGTCAGTTTGCTCTACTGAGAAAACCTGGGGTTGCTGTGAAATGGAAATCTGTGCCACTGGTGTGTCAAATGCCATTTGGTTTACCCCTGACTAAGACAGACTACTAAGCAGGGTGGGCCATCTACTTCCTAAATAATAGGCCTTTGAAAACCCTATGAATACTAAAGAAAGAGGATAATTACAGTATTGGTAAAACCCAGAAGCTCTTAATAGTTATAAATGTGCCTTCTGCCTAAGGGCTTTTCCATCTGTATGCAGAACAGATCATTCAAGAGGCTAGACTGTATGAGGAAGAATGTGGCATCAGAATTGCAGGAAGACTCCTCAACAAACTGTTATGCAGATGACACAAATTTACTTCCTCAAACTGAGGATCGCCTGAAGCATTTGCTACAGAGGGTAAAGAACTGTAGTTTGCAATATGGATTGAAGCTCAACATCAAGAAAATTATTCTCACCACTGGGCTATTTGGCAACATCATGATAGATGGAAAAGAGATTGAGATTATTAACAATTTCAGCTTACTCAGTTCCATAATCAACACTCTTGGCACCAGCACTCAGGAAATTAAAGGACAAATTTTATTAGTAAAATCTGTCAGGGACCTTTCCAGAGTGTTGAAGAGCAAGGATGTCAATCTAGAGACTAAGGTGTGCCTGATCCAGGCCTGGTCTTTGCAGTTACTTGTTATGCATCAGAGATCTGGACAACAACCAGGGATGGCAGAAGACAAATTGATGCCTTTGAGTTGTGTGGTACTGGAGAAGAGTGTTAAACATATCATGGACTGCCTAGAAAACAAACTGGTTTGTTCTGGAGAGGGTGAAACCAGGTTGCTCCTTAGAGGCAAGGATTTTAAGACTCCATCTCAGATACTTTGGGCACATGGCCTGGAGGGACCAGTCTTTGATGAAGAACGTCATGCTTAGAAGGGTGGAGGGATAGCGCAGGAGAGGAAGACCCCAGATGAGATGGATTGACACAGTAAATAGGGTAATGAAGGTAGGTATATTAGAGACAGTGAGATTGGTTCAGGATAGAGCAGGGTTTAGAGCTATTGTACATAAGGTCGATGATATGTGTTGTAGTTGACTTGACAGCACATAACAACAACAACCTGAAGATTAAGTATTCATTAAAAAGCTTCAGTAATTTTGTTCCAGAGAATCCTTTACCATTTGTTTGGTATACCCCTATAATTCATATACATTTCTTTTTAAATTGACAAAATAGGTGGAAAATCTCTGGTTGTGGAATTCAACAAAGCATCTTCCATGTTTTATGCTAAAATGTAAATATCTTTCAGAAGTTATTGAATTTACAGATTATTAACATGAAAACCATGGTAATCTGATTCCTGTTAACTTTTTAGAAAGCCAGCATCTTAATGGTCCTACTATGTTTTAAGCTCCTGTGAAATGACTATCCAGGTTAAGTTTTGCTAGTCTTAGATGGCTGCGGTGGAGACTACAGTGTGAAGAGCCAGAGGGATAGCAAGCTGACTATCCAGTGTGATTTTTAAAGTTTTTTTAAAATGTTCTATTTTTTGCATACAAATTTTGTATACATTGTTTCATATTGTGTTTCATATGATGACTCATATAATTGTGTTTTATAAATTAATCACCATTGAACTATGTGAACATTATTTTTATACTAGAACTTTCCCACTTTACATTTCCTTAAGGAAAGCCACTGATTTTTCGTTTTGACAGAATTTTTGTCACCAGCCATGCTAGTTCATGGCTTCTGATGTTTCTTATCAATAATTCCCAATTAATTCAGTCGGGGGATCTGATCTGACCCACCCTCCACTGACAGATTTCTCCTTTGACCAGTGGGATTCATTTATCTGTCAATTTTGAAGTGCCCCAACCTGGTCATAATCAAGTTGATTCTGCTTCTCAGACCACACAGGATGGAGTAGAGCTGCCCCATAGGGGTTTCCAAGGTTGTAAGTCTTGATGGAAGTTGTTTGTTGTTGTTATGTGCCTGAGACTCATAGGGACCCTATGCACAACAGCTCTGAAGTCTGCCCTGTCCTGAGCCAGTCTCACTGACACTGACACACCAACCCCCATTATCCCAGTTAATATATCAATCCATCTCATCTGGGATCTTCCTCTTCTGTACTCTCCCTCCACTCTTCCAAGAATGATGCCCTTCTCCAAGGACTGGCCCCTCCTGACCATGTGTCCAAAGTATGTGAGATGGGATTTCAAAATCCTAACCTCCAAGAACTTTGGTTTCACCCTCTACAAGACAGACCTGTTGGTTTTCTTGGTGGGCCATAGAGTATGTATGTTCAAGACCACAACTTCAACACCACAATTCAGAAGCATCAATTCTTCTATCATCTTTAGTCATTGTCCAGTTCTCTGAAGCATAGCTGGATCAGGCACACCTTAGTCTCTAGACTGACATTGTTGCTCCTCAGTCCTCTGGAAATGTCCCTGACAGCAGACTTACCTAATGTAGTTCGTCTTTTGCTTTCCTGACTGTAGAACAAAGTGGCTGGTGGGTTCAAAGTGACAACATTTTGGTTAGCAGCCACGTGCTTAACCACTGTCCTACCTTGAAGTACCCCAGGTACATAAATTAGTTCTTTACACTTTCTTTTTTTTATTGTTTTTAATTTTTTGTGTGTGTACCATCAGATCGGATCTGACTGGTACAGGAGAAGATTGTCCCTCCTTCTCCAACAGAGCATCTGGTGGATTCAAACTACGTACCTCTGGGATTGCAGTGCAGCTTCTTGCCACTAGGCCACCAGAGCTCTACACTTTCTATCGATCATCACCTGGTGTTTTTGTTTGTAGATCACTCAATAAGAGATGAAACAAGGGCTTTAAACAACTCTTCAGGTAGCATTTCACATGCTGATCCCGCACACAGACCACTGGCACCACACATTTTGGTCTACTTCTAAACTGCTTAGTTGTTATCTCCTTATGTAAGTGTTGAATCAGAAAATAAACAACTTACCTGTCAACTAGTCCCTCTCTATCCTGTAAGGATATAATACTTTATTTTCAATCTAAGTGCTTACTTGCCATCTCTCTGGTTATGTAAAACAAGTTTGGTGGTGGTTTGTTTTTTTTTAAAAAAAGATAAAACCCCACACCTAGTTATTTGTTAAACCACTAAACATATCCCAAGGAATCACAGTGCTCAGCAAGAGATTAAAATTTCTGCTTGAAAAGGAATTTTTCCCCTAATTGTTCCCATTGTTGTTATGTGCTGTCGAGTTGCCATCGACTCAGTGACCCTATGTACAACAGCCCTAAACCCTACTCTATCCTGTGCCAATCTTATTGTTTCTGACACACTTACCCCTATTATATCCCAGTCACTGAATCAATCCACCTCATTGAAGGTCCTCCCTCCACTCTCCTAAGCATGCTGTCCCTCTCCAAGGGTTCCTCGCGCCTTGCAACACGCCCAGAGTATGTCAAATGAAGCTTCAGAATCCTTGCTTTCGAGGAACAGCCTGACTTCATCTTCTCCAGGATGAGCTTGTTTGTTCTAGCAGTCTTGTATATATTCAATACTCTTCTCCAACACCACAGCTCAAAGGCATCAATCCTCCTTCTGTCATCCCTAGACGTCCAGCTCTGATGCATAACAAGTAATTGCAAAGACCATAGCCTGTATCAGGCACACCTTACTCCAGACTGACATTGTTGCTCTTCAGTACTCTGGAGAGGTCTCTGACAGCAGACTGTCAATGCAAATCATCTTTTAATTTCCTGGCTGCTGGTACCAAGAGTGTTGATTGACCTAAGTGCCCATCAGCAAACGAATGGCTAGAGAAGCTGTGGTATATTCACACAATGGAATACTATGCTGCATTAAAAAACAAGGAACTCATGCAATATTACTCAAAATGGCTGACTCTGGAGAACATTATGCTGAGTGAAATGTCCCAGTCACAAAGGGACAAATATTGCATGGTGTCATTGTTGTAGAATGGGACTGTCCTTGGGGTTGGGGAGAGACTGAGTAAGATGGGTTCAATAATGTATGCTGATCTGAAACAGAGAAGGGAGAAAACTGTTTAAAAGAGATATGTGATTAGGTATTTCTGTCATGACAGGAGTCTAGAGCGATGGCTACATGGTGGAGTGGACCTGGGGGATGGTTTGTAAAATAATGAAAGAATCTTTTACTTTTCCAAGAGGGTAATGTCTGGTGGGGGGGAGCCTTGGGAGGGGACATATCTACAACAATGAATGAATGGAAATCCAAAGCCTCTGTAAATTTTCACTGAAATTAATCACAAATTTAAATTAAAAAAAAGAAGTTAGAGTAAGGATGCAATGGAAGCACCTTACCTCTGTAACTTGATTTGTGCCACTATTAGAACCTCTACTCAGAATATTATTGCTTTTCAATTTTTGACTCATGCACTTTTAACTTGTTAAATTTGTATCTTCTAGGCTGCAACACTTCCATGATACATCTTCAAGGATATGAACATGTATGGCTAAGCACAATTGATAACAGTGCATCTAAATTCCAAAATCCATCCCCATAATAGTCTATGTGTTTCCTACTGCCAAAGGGGCCCTTTAGAGTAGTGAGAGAAGACCTTCACCCTGAAACCCACAGCGTCCCTTTTCAGCAGGAAGTAGCTAAGAGAATACGCCATCCCCTTTTCCTTATGAATCAGGGTGAAGTCTCTCAGGGAGGAGTGATAGGGAATGGCAAGGGACACACTGACAAAGGAGATTAATCAGAACTGGCTTTGACAAGCACTGTGGCAATTGGACAATTAAAACAGAAATGGGGGAGGAAAGAAGAACGAACTGGGGAGGAGGGTGGAGAAAACAGTGCAACAATGAATGAATGAAAACCCAAAATCTCTGTAAATATTCATTAGAACTAATAAAATTTAATTTTAAAAAAAGGTGTTGATTGTAGAGCCAAGTAAACTGAAGCTGCTAACAATCTCAATTTCTTCACCATCTATCATCATGTTGCCAATCGTGTCATTTAGTTAAGTTTTTTTTTAAATCACTAATTTGTGTTGTGTTTTGTATCCATTCTTTTTTAAATTTATTATTAATTTCAGTAAAAATTTACAGACTTTAGATTTCCATTCATTCATTGTTGCACTCTTCTCCCTTCCCAACCCTCCCCCCTAGTACACTACCCTCTTGGAAAAGTAAAAGAAAAATTTTTCATTGTTTTACAAACCCTCCCCCAGGTCCACTCCACCATGTAGCCTTCACTCTAGACTCCTGTCATGACAAAAATACCTAATCACGTATCCCTTTTAAACTGTTTTTCCCTCATATGTTTCAATGCAGTATACATTATTGAACCCATCTTTCTCAGTCTCCCCCCAACCCCAATATCAGTCCTGTTTTACAAAAGTGGCACCATGCAGTATTGGTCCTTTTGTGACTGAGATACTTCACTCAGCATAATGTCCTCCAGAGTCACCCATTTTTTAATAATATTGCATGAGTTCCTTGTTTTCCAATGCAGCGTAGAATTCCATTGTGTAAATATACCACCGCTTCTCTATCCATTTGTTTGTTGATGGGCATTTAGGTTTTTAACTCCTTGCTACTGTGAACAAAGCCACAATAAATATGGGTGTGCATATATCTGCTTGGATGTCAGTTATGGTCTCTTTGGGATATATTCCTAGTAGTGGAATTGGCTGGGTCAGATGATATCTCTATTTGCAACTTTTTGAGAAAGCGCCATACCGCCTTCCACAGCAGTTGCACCATTGTATCCATTCTTAACCAGTGTCCCTTGTGAAGCAGCAGCAGTTCCAACAACGCTGGCTACTGATTTGGGAGCTGTTTTGTCTACCAAGTGCAGCCTGGTCTGTCCTTGCTAAAGTCACAAGAACCCTTTCAGAGGCACCAGCATGCTCCTGTGTCCTCTTTCTAGTCCCTGCAGTCAACACATGGACACCAGCGTTTGGATTGACTTTCCTTGGGCCTACTTGGGTGCTTGTTCACTGTATCCTCATTCACTGCTCCTTCTTTGATGGCTTTCTAAGAGATGGAGGTGAGGCAGCATCTGCTCCTGCTCAGAGGCGTGAGCCAGCCCAGTGGAAAGGAAAGTGTCTGAGTGACTAGAAAGGGAGAGATGACAGGAAGGGAAGGTGGGAAAGATTCTACCAACTAACATGGCAGCAAAACCTTAAGCAGTGTTTACTTTTCTGAATCTCCTTCCCTCAGTTACATTTTTTTTTTTTGGTTGAGAATTTACACAGCAAAACACATCAATCTAACTTTCTACATGTACAATTTAGTTACATTGATTACATTCTTCAGGTTATGCACCCATTCTGACTCTCCTTTTCTGAGGCTCCTAGGTAACCTCACTAAGATTCTATTATCAGTTTGATCCCATATAAATAGTTCTTGAAAGAGAATTATATCCAAGGTAGTTCTTTGTTACTAGTTAAGCTAGATGAAGTTTTAAGATGATTTCAAGGAGTAATTTTGGTTTAAGGTATAAGGGATTCATTTAGGGATTTATCCACCTGCCATAGTTTCAGAAGGTCTAGGGTCCCTGATATTTTGGAATTCTATTCTGCATTTTTCTATTCTATTTTGATCAGGATTCCCCCCCTTCCCATAGAATATTTGGTTTAAATGTCCTGTATTGGTAGCTGCATACTATTCTAATCTGGTCTCCTGCCAGAGGAGGCAGTTGTTCGTGGAGGCAATTAGCCACACATTCCATATCTTTCTATTCCTGACTCTCCTTCCTCTGTTGGGCCAGGAGAATAGAAACAAACTGTTGTACCTCAGCTGGCATCATATAAGCTTTTCAGATCCCAGACATCACAAAATAAGCCAGGAAGTAGAACAGAAGCGGTAAATGTGTTATTAGGTCAGTTAACCGGTATGACCTGTGAAATTATGACTCTACAGTTTCAAACCAAGGAGCCAAATCCCATGAGATGTTTGGTTATTTGTAAGTAATCCCAGTAGCTATTTTGTTGTTATTGTTGTAGATACAGATGCCACAAAACTTTTGCCATTACAACTTTTCTTACAGGTGTACAACTTTTTGACAGCAGTTACAATATTTGGCTGTGCAATCCTTTCCTGAATTAAACATTACTTTTATTAATTCTCCCTCCTCACTGTGTCTATGGTAACCACTAATAAACTTTGCCCCTGTACATTTGTCTTCTCCTGTATTTTTATTGTAAGTGAAGTTGCACAGTACTTGGCCATATGTGACTGGCTTATTTCGTTCACAATGTCCACCCCTACGGTAGCATGGATAAAGACTTCATTTCTCCTATGTAGTATCTCATTGTGTGTATATACCACGCTGTATTTATACATTCATCTGTTCATGGGCATTTGTTAGTTGTTGGGTGCTGTCGAGTCCAGTACAACCCATAGTGACCCTATAAACAACAGATCTGACCCTATCCTATCCTGTGCCATCCTCACAGTTCCTGACACCCTAGAGCCCCATTCCTGCAGTCACTGTGTCAGTCCAGTTGGTTGAGGGTCATCCTCTCTTTCGTCAACCCTCCACCTTTCCAAACATGATGTCCCTCTTCATGGAATAACTTCTCTTAGCAACATGCCTGAAGTATGTGAGATGAAGCGTTATCATCTTTGCTTCCAAGGAGCACTACGGTTGTGTTTTCTCTAAAACATATTTGTTCTTTTGGCAGTCCATGCGATATTCTCCAACACCAAGGCATCAATTCTTCTTTTGTCATCTTTATTCGTTGTCCAGGTTTCAGATGCCTAGCAAATGATCAAAAAGACCATGGCCCGAGTCAGATGCACCTTAGTCCTAAAACTGATACCCTTGTTACTCAATAATTTGGAGAGATCCTTGACTGCAGACTTTCCCAGTGCAATACGTCTCCTGATTTCCTGACTGCTGGTACTAAGATTGTTGCTTGTGGATTTAAGTAAGATGAAATTGTTGACAGTTTCAGTCTTCATCCATCATGGGCATTTACATGGTTTTTACTATCTATTGTGAACTTTCTGGCTCTCTGCTATAATAAACCTTGGTATATAATATATCCATACCTTTTCAACCTGTATGCAGAATGAATTATCCGGGAGGCTGGACTCTATGAGGAGAAATGTGGGGTCAAGATTGGTGGAAGATCTATCAACAAACTGCGTTATGCAGATGGCACAACCCTGCCTGCTGAAACTAAGGAGAACCTGAAGTGCTTGCTACAGAGGGTCAAGGACTGCAGCCTCCAATATGGACTGAGGCTCGTTGTCAAGAAGACAAAGATTCTCACCACTGGGCCGATTGGCAGCATCAGGATGGTTGGTGAAGAGATTGAGATTGTACACAGCTTTAGTTTGCTTGGCTCCACAGTCAACACTCTTGGCACCAATAGCCAGGAAATGAAAAGGCATATTGCCATGGGAAAGTCTGCTGTTAGGGACCTCTCCAAAGCACTGAAGAGCAATGGTGTCTCTCTGGAGACTAAGGTGCATCTGATACAGGCCATGGTCTTTGCAATCACTTGTTAGGCATCAGAGAGTTGGACAATGACCAAGGAGGATAGAAGGAGAATTTATGCCTTTGAGCTGTGGTGCTGGAGAGAGTGTTGAGAGTACGATGGACTGCTAGGAAAATAAACAGATTCATCCTGGAAAGGGTTAAACCAGGTGGCTCTTTGGAGGCAAGGATGCTGAGGCTCTGTCTAACATATTTTGGACATGTTGTAATGAGAGACCGGTCCTTGGAGAGGAACATCATGCTTGGTAGGGTGGAGGGACAGCGCAGGAGAGGAAGGCCCTCTATGAGATGGATTGATTCAGTGACTGGGGTAATCGGGATGGGTGTATCGGAGACAGTGCAACTGGCACAAGACAGAGCAGGGTTTAGGGCTGTTGTACATAGGGTAGCTATGAGTCACAAGTGACTTGACGGCACATAACAACAACAACAACATATAAATATCTTTAAAAATCTGTTTTCAAGCCTTTTGGGTAAATACCCAGGAGTAGAATTGCAGGGTCATGTGGTGGTTCTATTTTTAGTTTGTTAGGAACCACCACACAGCTTTTCAACAACTGAATGGTTTGACAATTTCCTCAAATCTTTGCCAATATTTGTTATTTTCTGTTTGTGTTTATCTTAGCCATCCTGGTGGGAGTGTAATGGAATCTCATTGTGGGTTTGATATTTATCTCCCTGATGACTAATGATGCTGAACATCTTTTCATATGTCTGGTGGCCATTTAAATATCCTCTGGTGAAATAGCTGTTCAAGTCCTTTGCCCATTTTGTGACTGAACGATTTGTCTTTTTGTTACTAAGTTTTTAGTGTACATTGGCTACTAGATTCTTACTGCATGCATGGTTTCCAATGATATTCTCCCAGTCAGTAGCTTATCTCTTCCCTTGTAGTCTGTTGATGAAAAAAGTGTTAATTTTTTAAGAATTCCTGTATATTTTGTCCTTTGATATTTGTGCTTTGGTTATTAGATAGTTCATTTTTGAAAGCTAGACTTGACAGTGTTACTTCTACTTGTTTGAAGAATTCTATGGTTTAATTTGCACAGTTAGGTCCTTAATCCATTTGAATTTCTTTTTATGTGTAGTATAAGTTGCCTCGGATGAGTCTCAGCACTTACTGAACAGTCTTGGGTTTGAAATGATGTGCAGTTAAAGTGCCAGACCCTCTGGAAATCTAAAGATGGTCTAATCATAGCTCTGCCATTTACCAGAAGATTGGTCTTCTCTGAAGGGCTTTTCCTCATTTGAGTCTTGTTGTCTCCACTATCTTTCATAGGCTCTAATTTTTTTATTATTAATAATGTTAATGAAAATTTACAGAGACTTTGGATTTCCATTCATTGTTGTACTTTTCTCCCTGCCCACTCCTGGTCCCCAGTTTGCTCTTCTCTTTGAAAAGTAAAAGAAAAATTCTTTCACTGTTATACAATCCCTCCCCTCAAGTCCACTCCACTATGCAGCCTAGTTCTGGACTCCTGTCATGACAATAATACCTAATCATATATCCTTTTTAAAAAGTTCTCTCCCTCATCTGTTTCAATGAAGTATACATAATTTATCCCATCCTTCTCAGTCTCCCCCCAATCCTTATGTAAGTCCCCTTTTACAACAGTGGCACTATGCATTATTTGTCCTTTTGTGACTGAGATATTTTACTCAGCATAATGTCCTCCAGGATCACCCATTTTGTATAATGCTTCATGCGTTCCTTATTTTTCAGTGCAGCGTAGTATTCCATTTTATGAATATACCACAGTTTCTCTATTTGTTTGTTGATGGGCACTTAGGTTGTTTCTATTCCAACTCTTTGCTATTTTAACAAAGCTGTGATAAACATGGGTGTGCATATATCTGCTTGGATGTCAGTTATGGTTTCTTTGGGTTTTATTCCCAGTAGTGGAATTGCTGGGTCAAATGGTATTTCTGTTTGCAACTTTTTGAGAAAGCGCCATATAGTCTTCCATGGTGGTTGCACCATTTTACACTCCCACCGACAGTGAATAAGGGTTCCTGTTTCTTCATAACCTTGCCAGCAGTTGTTTGCTGTTCTGTTAAATTTTGCTATTCTCACTGGGGTGCGATGACTTCTCATAGTTGTTTTCGTAGGCTCTAATTTTGCCCTCTGTGTGAGTTTAGTGTATAGAGTTGGGGGGATTGATCTTTAAAGATTTTTCTGTTGCTGTCATTTATTTGCGGTTGTGGTTAAAATGAGATGACACCATGGAGGCTGCCATCAGTCAAATGTTTGGAACCCCTGATAGATGAGGCTCCACTGAGCTTCTGATTAATGGGGGATTTTAACCAAGAGTCCTGGAAAAGCACTCCATTTCTGCACCAGTCAAGCTGGGCATTCGCTGAAGGATGGGCAGGCACTGGCTATGCATCAAGGCTCTCAAGGAGGTAAGGAGGTAAAGACATTCCATTGCCACATGATTAGACTGGGAGAAAAGCAAACACTTATACAAGAACCCATCCTGCTGTTGCTATGATCATGAACAAATAGAGTGAAATAATTCCTTCTGGAATCTGTTGTTAGGTACCATGGGCACCAAATGATAGCCAACCCTCCAGCAGGTTTTCAGAGGAATGTACATCACATTGGAGGAGATAGCCTTTCTTCTGTGGAACACCTGGAGGACATGAACCACATGCCATTGGGCTGTCAATGTAGCTCCTTACCACGAGACCACCCGGGTTCCTGGGATCTCAGATACATCAGAGGTTCCCCACTCTATCCCACCTCTCACAGTTATTTGCTAAGCCCACCTACCAGTCTGTCTTCACTATTATTAGGCCCCAGATTTCCCAAGCCTCCTGAATAAGGCATTTCAAATCCATGCCCTACTGCTGCATTCATTTTTAGAACTTCCATTTTCACATTTAAGCTGTTGTGATTTAAAGAATTCATCTGCTCAGTGGTTCAAACCTACCAACCACGCTGCTGGAGAAAGATATACCATGCCGCATGTAGCTCTACGGATGTGTTCTGGCCAAACCTCTGATTAGAATGTCCCCTTACTCCTTGAATATTCCTTTCTGGAAGAAGACTCCCCAGAGGCTCCAGCCTTCCCTCCTTCCTCAACGAAGCCAAATCCCAGTGCACTCAACACGGCAGCCACCTTATGGCAACTTGTGTGCCCCTTGAGGGAGTGTGTCTGCAGATGGTTTGCCCAGAGGTTCCTCCACTATCTTTTCCTCCCAGCTTTGGGCCTCTTGCCACTGCTGCTGGGCTGGGCTTCTTGCTCTCATCCGCTGTCCTCCCCTTTGTTCCTGCAGTGGGGCTCTATGTAGCTCTTCATAGCCTGTGGGAAGACCTTGACCCCACAGTGGGCCCTCTGCAGCCCCGCACTGCTGCTCCATGCTGCGAGGTGTTGCTGGCAAGTACAGAGTGACCCTATGAACAACAGAGCTGAAGCCCGTCCTTTCCTATCCTGTGCCATCCTCATAATTTCTGACACATTGAGCCCATCGCCGCAGTCACAGTATCAATCCATTTGGTTGAGGGTCCACTCTCTGTCACTGGCCCTCCACCTTTCCAAGGAATAGCCTCTTCTAACAACATGGATGGTGGGAACTCTGGTGGCTTAGTGGTAAGGAAGTGTGCTGCCAAAGGTATGCTGTTCAAATCCACAAGCTGCTCTGAGGGAGAAGGATGGGCACTTTCTTCCCGTGTGATTTACTGACTCTGAAAACCTACTGGAGGGTCAGCTGAAGTTCTGACGCAATGGTACACAATCACCATGTGCCCAAAGTATGTCAGACAAAGCTTTGTCATCTTTGCCTCTACAGAACACTGTGACTGTCCAAGACATACATGCTTGTTCAGTTTGCAGTCAACGGGATAGTCACTACTCTTCTTCAACATGACAGCTCAAAGGCATCAATTCTTCCGTCATCCTTATTCATTGTCCAGCTCTCGGTACCCACACATCTTGCCCCGAGACAGTCCCACCAGGACCTACAAATGGGGTGGGAAGTTGTGTACCAACGCTATCTACCCTCTTGGTGCTGAGTTTGCAGAGAGATGGTTAGGAGGCCTGGCATTCAGCACTCATACAAATTGTTGACGCAGCCATACTGAAGTGTCCTGGGTAGCGACGAGATTTGGCTGCAGCCAAACTTGGAAGCCTCGGGCGCACTTGCCTGGACCTCGACAAGTCCTGCTGTAGCCTGCGCTCTGCACCCACCGCTCAGCCTGTGTACATCCCCGCAGATCTGGCAAACTCATGCTCCAGTCACCTGCACCCCAAGGGCCAGGCCTGGGGTAGTGCTCTCGCCTCTCCTTCACCTTTCTAGCTCCAGGGGCCAAGTAAAAGCCACACAGAGAATCTATGCGCTTCCTGCTGGGTCTCACAGAGCTCAACAGCTAAGAAGATGCAGCTTGGGGCTACCACGAGGGACAGAAGGTATGCCACACCGTGTCGCCTCTCCTGTGCCAACCCGCTTCCAGGTCAAGCACAGGGCAGGGACAGAGGTGAGGATACAAGCTCGCTGCACCGGCTCATCCTGCTCTGAGAGGGAGGGGCAACAGGTGCGATCACCGAAGGGGATGAAATGAGAGGATACTACCTGCTGAAATTCCTGGGATTTCAATGAAAAGTCGGAATTTGGCGTTCTTTGGGTTGGTTTCTGGCCCGGCCAGGTTCTTCCCAGGTCCCTGCTTTGCTGTTCCTTGAGCGCCATCTTGTGGCCAAGAACGGGTACAAACGACTGGTCAAAACCAACGTGGCGTGAAGACAACCCTTCAGCTCAGGGCAGCAGGTTCCAGGAGCCCAGGCTGCGTGGTCAGCACACCAGGGAGGCTGGGGACAGAGAAACGGACCCCACCTCCCACATTTCCCCAGAACTGACCTTCCCACTGAGCCCTTTATATGACATCTCTCCACACAGACTCCAGAACTTGTCCATGTGTCCCATTTTTTTTCCCAAGTCTAACTTCAACTTTATTTTTGTCTCATCCATCAAGAGCACAGGGTACCTTCCCATGTCCCATTTTACACTAACACAACATGTCCTCTTTGTCCACCCTTCGCTCATGCTTGGAAGGCAAAAGAGAGAGGACCATCGATGAGATGGATAGACACAACGACTGTAGTATTGGGTCAGATGTGTCAGTGACGCATCTCCTAAGTCAGGGAGGCTGACTTAGGAGAGGGAAGGGTTTCAAAGACATTGTTCAAATGGTCGCTATGAGTCCAATCAACACATAACAACCACTGCCACCACCTTGTGGCAAATAATAACCATTATTCTAGGTATATGAACATTTATCATTTCCATATTATGAATGAGGCAGTAATCTGAGTGGCAGAACTAGTGAGTAACCAAGTCAGGACTTGAGTGTCTGTGTCTGGCTGCAAGACTCTGGTTGGGTATAGTCCTGGGAATGGTGGGAGCAGGTGAGGGTGACCTGTTCTCTAGGGAGGGGCTATCAGAGGGACCAGGTATTATTAGCCACAACAATGCCTCCCTTTCCTTGGCTATTTCCTGTGCCAGACCCAGGGCTGAAGGCATTGCCCATTATCACCCAGCACCCTCATCTGGGTATCAAAATGTGTCATTATGAGTCAGCCCCATTTTACAAACGAGGCAGAGAGGTAAAGGGATTTATCCAAGGCCCTTAAGCAAGTAAATGGCAGGGTCCGGAGCTAAATCCAAGTCTAGCAGATTCCCAAGTTCTCATTTATAGATTCTAAGGGAACCTGATTGCTCCTTTGCAAAATACAGGCTGTGACCTTACAGGATTGTGGGTTTGGGGAGATTATTGTGAACCGTGAAGGCAGCAGCTCATTATCCCCCTCAGACCGGGGTACATTTTCCCCTTGAGTCCAAGTCTTTGAAGAAGGGGAGGTCCAACATCCCTCCACATGGCCCAGGCCCTTTTCTGGTGTCAAGGCCTTACTAGCATACTGAACAGTCTCCCTCACTTTCCTTCAGAAGGAGAAGGGGAGACCTTCACCTGCCCTCATTGTACTGACTGGCATCTGGCCTCTCCCATGGAGCCCAGAGGGAGAAGGCCTGGTTTTGGGGATCCCTTGCAGACTGGGAGGAAGCAGCAGGACAGGCGGGATATAAATGTGTCTGGGAACACGGAGAAACAGATGAGAGAAAGCCTCCAGGTGAGGGGGTGGAAAGGACCCACCGGGGCAACCGCCTCCTCTCTGCGCACAGATTGAGCCCATGATGAAGATGAATGGAAACACCTTTGCTGGAGGATGCAGAGGCAATCAAGGCAGCTACCTGTGCCAAGGAGGCCTCAGCCGCAAACCCCCAGCCAGTCTGCAGCAAGGAAATGGTAGGATTTGGGATTTCAGTGGCAGGCAGTCACTTGCTTAGCATGGAAAGCAGGCGAAAGTCATGATAAGCAGCCCTAATTACAGGATAAATGATATAGGAAGCCTGAGACTTGGCAGCGATTAGCGGACTCAAACAGCGGCTGTATCAAGCAAGAAGACAACAGCTTGCATGGAAGAAGGACACCCCAGGCTGGAGGGACCCTGCACTCCAGTCCCCAGTGCTGGCCACCAGCTAATCGTCCTTCCTGCCAGAGCCCAAGGGAATTTTAAGGATTGGTTTTGGGAAAGATTGCCCTGTGGACTATCCAGCATTTGCTGATGAAAACAAACGGAACTTGCAGCCTCCAGATCCCTCAACGGGAGGCAGGCCTGCTGAGGACATTGTGTCTTTATCTTTCCAGGCTGAAAAATCCCAATTCTTCACAATACATCCACCACAGTGCAGTACGTGATAATTCGGTCACACGAAGTGTGGACCAGGAAGAAAGGTTTGCTGAGTGAATTAATATTGTCGACAAGATGGCAGGGGGCATGTTTAACTCACTTCAGGTGCTTTTAGAAGCGTTCGCACAATGGATAAGCTAATTACAAATCATGCCTATTTATTCATTAAACAGGGCCTGGGGGAAATTCAAAGAGGCAACACTGTCTTAACTTCATTCAATTTGCAGTCTGTGATTAAACGGAACACAGCTGTAAGACGCCAGAAACAGGGCCCAATTTCTGCCTTCCTGGGTTCAGGCTGACCTGGTCTTTGGGAGCCACCGAGTCCTGCTGTGTGGTCTTGTCATCCTTGTCTGCCCTTCAGCTGCTCATCAGCTGCTCAGACTTCACCAGCCCATGTGTCTGCATCAGCTGTGAGGTGGGGCCCCCAACACTTTGGTTCTGAGAATACCTGGGGACTAAGGGGGTTGATGGACGCTCAGTGATTGTTCTGGAACCTGGCCAGGAGCGGTGTTGTAAAGGTCCCTTCTCCTGTGTAATGCAGCCTGTGGGCTCTCATTAAGGGGGAGACCACACCCCTACCCGCTGCTTTGAAGTATTTAAAATGGGCAAGCGTGGACCCAAAACTCAGAAGAGGTTACTAGGATGCAATGGGACCTTGTCTATTAAGGGATAGTCAGTTTGTTTGGGATGATGAAACACATTTGGAAATGAATAGTGGTAGAGTTTATACCACATGGAGAGTATCATTAATGCCACAGAACTGTACAGTAAAAAATGGCTAAATAGGAAAATTTCTTTACATATATTTTACCACAATACATAATTAAAAAAGATAAACAACAAATCTGCTGCATAGTATTGTTGCGAACCATCAAGTTGGAACCAACACACAGCTGACCCTCCAGGGGATTTTCAGAAGAAACTGCGTGCCTTTGGGATTATAGCACAGTTTCTTACCATCAGGCCACCAGAGTTCTGGACAGTGACAAGGAAAAACAGTATGCTAGCCTCCCTGGGCTAGCCCAGGCCTGGATTCTGTGTCTCTGTCCACTCCCATCCGCAGCCCTGAGAGTCTAAGTTCTCCTCTTTCAGAAAGCCTCCTGCATGGAGGCTTTTCCTGGGATCCAGGAGTTTTTAGGACTGACAGAGAAAGGGGAGCCCTGGTGACCTAGTGGTAAGGAGCTATGCTGCCAGCCCAAAGACATCAGATGCTCCGCAGGAGAAGGCTGGGAAGTCCCCTCCTTCAGAGGTGATTTACTGCCTCTGAAAACCTGCTGGGATCAGCTTGAGTCAGTTACGACTTGCTGGCACACAACAACCACCAAATAGAAATGGTCTTAGACGAACAAGTACAGCCAGTCACCTACTCTCACAGTCCATGAAGCCAAATCCCTTAAATGCACTATTTCCTCACATAACACCCTGACATATAGTGTGCGCATACACAGAGGAAACTTATGTGAAAGGGGGGGTCCTCAAGATTTGCAAAACTGTAAGATGTGTGTCATTTGTGTAAAATACATGGTGAGCTAAAAATAGAGCCTTCAATCTTTCAGAAACGTCTGGGATGCCCAAGGGTTGTTTATTATCATCATCAATAAATAATAAGAACCCAACAGTCAACATTTGCTCAGTATTTTCCAACTCATGAAGTGCTTTTAATTTAGGGATGAGTGTTCCTGGGTTTTCTTTCCATTTATTCAGCACCCACTGCCTGAACCCTCAGGGCTGACATGGCAAGTGTGAATTTGGTGGTTTTGGCAGATGCTCAGGGCTCCCAGCCCTGGGCCCTGGGGGCTGTGGCATGTCCCAGTGTATTGTTTCTACCTTCATCCTACCTTTGTCAGAGGCTCACTTACCTACAAAGGGTCCCCAACTTGCATGCTAAGAAATTGCCCTTTTCTTGGATCCCACACAGTTAAGCAGTGGTAAATTTGTATGATTCAAATTCAGGCCATGGGGTGACTTGAGACAACTTCTTTTCTCTGAGAACTGTTTTGCATCTGAAATAGAGATCTTAATTGTTTTTCTGCTTGCTGAATCTGAGTAAGACCTGAAGCACTTGCATTGAAGCTCAATATCAAGAAAGCAAAGATTCTCACCACTGGGCCAATTGGCAGCATAGTGATCGATGTTGAAGAGATTGAGATTGTTAACAGCTTTAGTTTGCTTGTCTCCACAATCAACAGTCTTGGCACCAGCAGCCAGGAAATTAAAAGACATACTGCGTAGGGAAAGTCTGCTGTCAGAGACCTCTCCAAAGTACTGAGGGGCAATGATGTCAGTCTGGACACTAAGGTGCACCTAATACAGGCCATGGTCTTTGCAATCACTTGCTATGCATTAGGGAGCTGAACAGTGACTAAGGATGATAGAAGGAGAATTGATGCCTTTAAGCTGTGGTGCTGGAGAAGAGTATTGAATGTACCATGGACTGCTAAGAAAATGAACAGGTTCATCCTGGGGAGGGTTAAACCAAGCTGGTCCTTGGAGGCAAGGATTCTGAAGCTTCATCTGACATATTCTGGGCATGTTGCAAGGAGGGACTGGTCCTTGGAGAAGGGAAATCATACTTAGGAGGGTGGAGGGACGCGCAGGAGAGGAAGATCCTCGATGAGATGAATTGAATCAGTGACTGGGGTAATGGTGTGCCAGAGACAATAAGATTGGCACAGGACAGAGTAGAGTTTAGGGTTGTTGTACATAGGGGTCACAGACGACTCGACAGCACACAACAGCAACCCCAGAATTAAGTAAGATAATCTATGTGAGGGGCCGGAGCAATGCCCAGAGCATAGTAGGTGCTCTCTGAAGGGGAAGCTTTCTGTATCGGCTGTGTCTGTGCACGTAGTTCATCTTTCCGCCTTGACTGTGGTCAGCCGCACAGCAGGCATCAGACAAATGTTTATTGAATGAAGGAGCAGCAGTAAATGCATGTAGCTGCCTCCTGCTGGTGTTTCCCAAATGACCTTGAACTCAGATAGCCTGCTCTCCCCTCTGCTAACCAAGGGGCTCTTCCTCTACCCTCTTCCCTCTGAGGCCTCTCAGCGAAACACCCTGCTTCCCATGGCTCCCTGCAGGGACCCTGATGGCGTGTGAGACGTGTTTCCATCTCCCCTGTGGCTTCTAAAACATACAAATCATTCTGGCTGCACTTCTGTGTTTCATTACTAGAGATGCACATTTGAAAACAACAGAGGGTGAGGTTTAAAAGCAACATGCAATTTTTATTACATATATCTCCAAATCTGCCATTAGGCTCATCCCTGCGGTGTTATTGACCTTGATTCTTTCTCATTTGCATCCTGCATTTTTCATCCTTTGGAATATGGTGTTTTGGGACTTCTCCATCATTAAGTGGATTTACAGCAATTTCCCTGTGTGTTTTCTCCAAGGGATTCTGTTATGAGATGCACATTAAATCTCCATTAATACCTCATTATCCGACTGATAAGATTACCATGATAATGAGGCAGAAATTCTAATTGTTTCACTTCTTATTGTGCCTTCCATTTAATCCTTTACTCTACCTGGAAGTTGGTCACGAGCTGGCAAGCACTAGTCTGAGAAAGACTTTCCAATCAAAGGACCGGAGGCTGGGATCATTCTGATCAATGGTGACTGGGGGAGGACAAGGCGGGAAATGGTGCTTGAATGAATTTCCTTGGGCAGGAAGAGCTGGAGAACGAAGCCATCTGGGACAAGGCTAGCTGGCTTTATACAGTTTTCTGCTCTGTTCCAGCCGAAGATAGTCACACATCCAGGAGCACAAACACAAGTGCACTCACATGCACACGACATACACAGAGACACACTCAATCACATACATGCTATACACATAGATCACATCATATGGACATATGTTCATACACATGATGTGCACACAGATTCTTATACATACATTAGTACACACATGTGCAACACCCAACACATATATAGATATGCACACTTCAGGTTCAAGAGTACCCAGCCTCGTGCCATCATTCTCTATCTTCCTACTGACCCAGACCTCCTTTCACATCATTCCTAGGGAGCACGCCATGAATCTGCATTCCAAATAGAGGAAATCATTTGACAAAGAAGATCACTGGGTCAGAAGACAGCAGGGGCTTGAAAGAGGGGATAAAGACAAGGGGACAAGAAGACTCTCCATGGGAGAACTTTTGCCAGGGCTCTTTGTGAGGGAGAGTCCCCTGCAGGGTGTCTCTCCCCCCCCCCAGTGTATTTGTCTCCTTGAGGTGAGATCCCTCCATCTGTCAAATGGGAATTACCCAGAGAATGATCCTAATGATGCTGGCCACGCAGAGCCTGCCAGACTCAAAACATTGAACTTCATACATGTCACAAAAAATTCCCAAGTGAGATTTCTCAGATCTTTGAAGAAAATGGTCCTGTTGGCTTTTATGCTACTTCTTTTACTTGGAGAAGGTCTCCCAGTTCCACGTGAGGCTCAGTTCAAGACAAAGGGAGCTTTTCAAGGTCTCTGCTATAGTGATTATTAAATGTCATGGAAGTCAGTTCTGACTCACAGCAACGCTTTGTACAAGCAAAACAAAATACTGTCTCATCCTGTATCTTCCTCACAAGCAGTGCTATGTTTTGAGCCTATGCATGTTATTGAAGATTTTTTTAATTTTTATTTTATTATTTTTGTGTGAGTGTACCGTCAAATCAGATCTGACTGGTACAGGAGGAGATTGTCCCTCCTTCCCCGGCAGAGCATCTGGTGGATTCAAACCGTGCGTCTCTGGGATTGTAGTTGCAGCTCCTTACCACTAGGCCACCAGAGCTTCCCTGTTATTGAAGATTTTTGAGTCAATGCATCTTATTGAAGATTTTCCTCATTTCAATGACCCTCTACTTTACCAACAATGACTTTTCCAAGGGGCTTTGTCTCTTCTGATAACATACATAGTTATCTAAGGGAAGGTCTCACCACCCGTGCTTTTTTTTAAAAAAATTATTTATTTTTTTGTTTTGTTTTGTTTTGTTTTTTAATTTTATTTTATTAATTTTAATGAACATTTACAGAGATTTTGGATTTCCATTCATTCATTGTTGCACTATTTTCTCTACACTCCCAGTTCATTACTCTCTTTTTTTCCTTGAAAGTCTGTTTTTTAAAAATTTTATTTTATTAATTTTAACATTTTACAGAGATTTTGGGTTTCCATTCATTCATTGTTGCACTATTTTCTCTACACACACCCCCTCCCGCCCCCAGTTCGTTCCTCTCTTTTTTTTCCCCCTTGAAAGTCTGTTTTAATTGTCCCACTGCCACAGTGCTTGTCAAAACTAGTTCTGATTAATCTCCTTTGTCATTGTGTCCTTT